>NW_020799105.1:24446964-24457350 GCF_003259725.1 Athene cunicularia
TTTTTTTTTTTTTTTTTTTTTTTTTTTTTTTCCTCTGTCCTGGCTGAAAATCCTGCAGATTAGAATTTTATTTTGCCTGCAGTAGTTGCTGCCAGACATTTTGGATGAAGTGTTGCACATCATTGTTGACCCCTGGTCAACACAGAAGGGGAAAGTCTGGTCTTGTGGCCAGCAGATTACAATTATGGTGTTTAATGTTGCAACACTTGCTGCAGAATAGACAAATCTGTGCATCAAGATGGTATAATGGGTGCAGAAAACATGGATTATGCCCATACAGCTTCCAGTGTGAGTACATACTGTTGGACCAAAATACTGATAAACTCATCGTTATCTTAAAGAAATAATTTGTTAAATTAGAAAACTAGTATAAATCCTAACTCTTGATTTGCAGTTGGCAGTAATAGAACCTCACGCCGAATAAAACGTTCAGTGGGTTTCTTTGAGGAGTTGTGATTTTGTTTTCTCACTCTGTGTCATATAGAGTGAAGAATAAAAGGCAAGAGGCAGCCTGCACTGCTCGTGTGGGCCCGATGGCTCTCTGCTTTGTCCTCACTGACTGTTTTGTCTGAAGTCTACGTGGGAGTGAATGGGGGAGCAGCTCAACGCCACTGGTCCTGCTGCTATTTGTGCCGTTAATGGTATGTACATCCAATGCCAAGAGTTTTCCCAGGACAAAGAAATGTTAATGAAACTTCCCAGTGAATCCTAACCCTTGAAAAGCAGCTCAGAATTAAGCCAGCACCTCCCCGTCGCCCCCAGCCCTCGGCTGTAGCAGTGCTGCACCCTCTGTCTCCCTTCCTGGCACCAAGCCCTGCTCCGGGCAGAAACCCTTTGTCCCCTCCCCTGCTCCTATTCCCTCCCCTGTAGGCACCTCATTACCCATCACACCACCTCCTATCTTCCTATTCACTCTTCTCTTGGTTTTTCACACCCCTAATATCATGGCTATTTGTTCCATGCTAAATTATTTTTATTAAAGCAGCATCTGGGTCTCCTTATACCAGGTCTTGCATATCTATACGAACCTTTGGAGCTAGAAGACACAAAAGCAGGATAAAGCAAGGATTCTTAACTCCATTTTGAGGAAGAGAAACTAAGGCTCAGGTACATGAATCAGGTTTCCCAGCATCGCTCTCGCAGTCCAGGAGGGCTCAGATTTGCTGTGTCTCAGGCCAGTAACACCAGTGGTGGACCCACACCCTGTTCCTAGGGTGCTCCACAGACTTCAGTGTGTCTGCTTTAGAGCAGCCCAGGACCTGCTTATTGCTCCTAAAGCAGAAGCAGTACTAAAGTAGTAGTACTACTACTACTACTAATGTAGGTTTCCTTCTCCTGCCATCTGCTTAAAATTCCAGTAAAGAGGAGTTGGTTTTCTTTAAGACATTTGTCTCTCCTGGTGTACCGTGAAGGTGTTCCCACAGCTCCAGGCCTGACCCCGCCCAGCCTGGTTCATGGTGCTCACATGTGATTTTAAGGGGCTTCTGAAGCTGGCAAATTTTCTACATTTGTCACGATTACCGCCACAACTGTGCTAAATGTCTCTTTGTTGTTGTACTACGTGAATTCATAGGTTGCTCCTGTGCCCTTCCAAGGTCTTACCTCCTGCCCTGTGAGCAAGCTACAGGTGTTCACCGCAAGAACAGACAAGTTTGGTTGCTGACATCAAGGTTTTATATACATAAAAGATGTATAAAATCCCATCATCTCTTAAACTAATACTCCATATGTTAAATAGGGAACATTACGGATGATGCATTTTGAGAAGTAGGCTCCTGACCTACATTTCTACGCTGGAACTTGCCCATGGGTATTTCCACTTTAGCCTACCTTTAGGTTCAATATATTTAGTTTCTTGGCATCTGCTTTCAAGCTTCACATAGGCTTGAGTTCTATTTAATTAATATTTTAAGCCTGCGCCTCTGCCTTGATGAGAAAAATGCTGCAAATCTGTTACTTTTATTTGAAATTGCATCTGAATGTGCTCAGCACAGATTAATCTCTTCTGTTTCCAAAGCTTTTTGTAGCTCTCCATCTTCAGCAACTTTGGCATAGAGGCTCTATACGTGAAATTTAATTCACCAAACTTCTCTGCCCGTGGTAGCATCTCTGTTGCCCCAACTACCCTTTCAGAGCATTTACTACTGATATCAATATTTACTTACATTTTAGCAACTCTTTGAAAATGGTCATTATCCGAATATATCATTATGGGTGAGGTATCCTGATTTTAATCTGCCTGTTGATATTTACTTCATGTAATGACAGTATGTGCCCTGTAAATAACGTACTGCATCTCAGGAAATGAAAGATGTTTTGAATAAATAAATAATGGCTTGCTGACTACTGAGTCTCCTGGCTTTGGTAATGTACTGAGTAGGAGAAAGTAAATAGAAATCTCCTTCTGGGCATTTCCAAACATCAAAATGCCCTCTGCATTTTGTTGTGGTTAAATATACAACCCCATCAGAAGCTTTGAGACCCCTGTTTGGATGGCTTTGCAAATTAATATCACAGATATTGCAGGAATCATAGTTACTGCAAGGAAACATAAATTGCTGTTGGAGGTAGGGGATATTTTAATGAAAAACTCTAGCAATGCAAAGGGCGTGTTTAAAACCTAGTGATGTCTAGTTGTTTGATGATAACTTATGTTACTGGAGGCACCAGAGGGATGTGCATATTTGGGGTTCTGTGGGTGACTTTTGACAAACGTTATCTTCTCGAATTTTAAGCCTTGTGATGTGCAATGACCACATCAGGTTGTGTTGAGTCGTGTGACACGGTGAACCTGGCCCGGACTCCGATACAAACTGATGCATGTGCCACGCTGCATGAGGACCTGAAAAATGGCAGGAGAGCAGGAGCAGGTAGGTGGGAAGAGGTGGTAGATCCAGATCATTGGTCACCCTTGTAATATCACCTGCGATTCCATCCTTAACCTGAGCTTTAGCTGGAAAGTGGCATTTGTGGAAGGAAAAGACTGGAAACTGTGAATTCTGGTGTTTTGGGGATGGCATTTAGTTTAGCTTGATGTGGCCAGCTTGGGTGGAGATCAGCATTATACATGAAGAAATATAACACCTCCCACTGAGACCGAACACAGAGACACGACCGGTTTGCAAATCCCGTCGCTGAATCATTTTCACAAACTATGGCTTAGGTAAAAGACAGAAATCTATCAAATGTTGTACAGATTAACTTATCACCTAGTTAAATGGGCTGTCAGTCTGGGCTGCCTGTGCTTGGCAGGGTGAATTCAAATGCATGCAAATTTCCCTGGTGGCTGACGAGCAACGATGGTGGAGCTGTCAACTGATGACATGTGAAAATACATTAACATTGTTTAAAATATATTTGAAAGGGATAGCTCATATTTTGATAACATTTTCACAGGCAAATGATTTGTATGAGATCTGAAATACTGACCACATAATCTATGCTGGGAGGATTTTTTTTTTTTTTTTTTGTTAATAGTAACTCTTCAGATATGTTTTGCGCTTAAAAGAAGCCCTCAAACAATTAACGATTACCACACAAACCGGTTCGAGTCCCATGTGCCACCATTGTACGGAGTCACTCTTCCGATAGCCTCACTTGTCACTTCCACTTGATCTTACCAAAAGTGATTAGAAACTTCAAAAGAACCAATTACACAGGCCATTGTGTTATAGACCTGGTGCTTTCGTTTAAAGCACCGTGCTCCTCCTTGCAGATGGACTCTCCATGTTTAATTTCTCGTATTTGCAAGACAGATTTCTTGGCTTAATTGAGAGCATCAGAAAACAGAAATACTAAAAGCTCCACACTGCTTTCCCTAACTCAGCCTTTTAGGGTTTATTGACTTCTCAGCTGCTCCCTCCATTAATACACCAGGGAGGCACGTGGTTTGTGATGGTCACTCCATGTGTTTCCAGTTGCGCCAGTTACCATTTTAAATAAGTGGCCTTGAAAGGTAGAAGAAAGATGCAGCTCACTAGGAAAAGGTCGTAGGATGTGAACAAGTGTTGACTGAGCTGTGTGAGAAGAAAAACATTTGAAGCATGTGATTCAAGATTCATCCTTTAGTCTCGAACCTTCAGGGGTGAAAGGGGAGAACTTAGCACAGTCTAAAAACAGCAGATCTCACAGTTCAGCAGTCAACCATGGCGTCTGATACATGAAAAAAATTACTTATGCTGTCAGCTTCCATTATTTACATGATCTTTCTATGGTTGAGTCGTGGCTGTGGATGTGCAATTCAGCTAGAAAAATCGCATATTTACACAGATGGGTGCTGGCATGTGACCAGAGCTTAAGCAAAATTCATGGTTAGAGGTAGATATCAGAGTGGTGAATCTGTTTTTGAGGGGTTTGGTTACAAGGTGCAAATGTTTACAGATGCTTGTAAGTACGAAGGACTCTCTTGGAAATGGTGGTTCTTAGGAAAAGGAAGTTATTGCAAACAGTTTTGGGTGTTTGTTCTCCCCGACTTCCTGGGGTGTCTGCATACCAGGTTTCAGAAGATGCTTCAGGGCATCTCTACCTTTTGTTTTATTTGGAAACTGGTAGCAAGGACAAACACGATGCAAGCGTAGTCAGAAATGTCTGACTATAAGACTAAAAAAAAATAAATCTTTTCACAGAATAGTGGAAGTGGAATGTTAAGGTGTAAATGTTGTGCCTGGGATGTGGGAGAAGAGACCTGGTGGTGCTCCTTCACAGAAGCATTTTATGATGAGGAAGAGACAGAAGTGTCAGGTCAGGGGTCCTTTCCTTTCTCATCCCTGCTTGCTCTTTGCTGCTGTTGATCGTGCGTTGGAACGAACTGTTCCCACCATAACCTGGGTTACAGTATAATTCAGTCAGTGGAAATTTTTCAGTAAACTTATTTTCTTTTGTGCGTGATAAAGGTGGGTTGGTGAATTCTGGGCTTTAGAAATCCCTCAGAGTGGAAACCTGGAGATAAGAGATGAAATCCCTAGCCTGTCCAGTGACCACGCAACAGTCATAAATCCCTCCCTCCATCGCTGGCCATTTCTGGGATCTGCCTTTTGAACGCCACCATCTCTTTGTGCAGGAGGGCTGTAAAACATTTCAGCAATGTGCTGACTCGGTTCCTGCTGAGAAGTTTGCAGACAGGGAGTCTTCTAGCACTGGCAAGCTGAACCTAGAGCAAATGCAGATGATGGGAAAGCTTACCAGGTTTCAAACTGGAAAAGGAGCTTCTGTTACAACGTGTATATAAATCTCAGCATTTTACTCTGATTATTTCGATACTGAATAGTAAGGCGAGGGTTTTGTCATTGTCAGTGGCGTGACGTGACACCTTCTCTACCAAGCTTTCCATGTAAGTAGAAATCCTTGACCTGTTTTTGATCTATAAAGTTCAAACACCGGTAACGTGTCAGGAGCATGGACCTCGGTGCTGCAGGGCACAGGTAATGGAGAAAAGGAGAGACGAAGGGAGGGAAAGAAGGAACGAGGGGAAGGACAACAGGTTCTCTGTTGATACTGGTGGCCTGTGGTTAACTTAGAACAACATGTATTTCACATTAAAACACTATAAAATATTTGTAGGTGTGTTTGTGCCCTCCTTTAGGGTGTGACTCTCCCTCCCTTAAGGAGGAGAAGCATCCTCGTGGGTTGCCAGGTATTTAACACATGGAATAGGTACATAAAATCCATTTAACTTGTTAGTGAATCAATTGTATTTCCCTTGGCGACGGTGTGATGTGCAAACTCTTTCCCTCCAAAAGTATGTTGTGTCTACAGTTATGCACATTTTCCCTCTGCCTGGATAAACTCCGGTCAGCTTTATAAACTAGGGAAAAAGAGCATCGAAACTCTTGCTCATGTGGAGGCATCTCCTTATGAAAAAGAAGAATAAAAGGCACACAGTTTTTGTACTGCTAAGAAAGGCAAGTAGAGCTGGCTTTCCCAGAGAGAATTCATCCAGTAGACGTTCTTGTATTGAGGAGGAAAACCCCCCACTAACCAATTTGTGGCCTCTTTTAACAATTCGGAAGCATCTGATCATAGATGCACTAACCTGAAACAGTTAACAGCAAGGCAAACCTTGTAAAAGAAAACGAGTAAAGAAAACACAATGCCTCAACTTTAAGCAGCCCAGCTCACACACCGCTGTCAGCACATCCCTTTTTCATCAGGTCAGCCTTGCCAGAAGCAGTATATAAGCAAGGAAGGCGAGTGACAGTAGGGCTGTAATATAAAGCGGGCCTCCGCCTCCCTCTGCATACTTCTGCTAATTGCTTTTCCCGTTACAAGGCCGGTTCCACCCCTCAGTGTATAAATTATGCTTGTTTTGTGCAGCCGCGAGTGTCAAATCATTGTGCTACTTTGCTTTATCCCTTCTGCCCACTTCCAGCAGTTTCTGACTGTCTGATGCTCCCTCTCCTCTGTCGACGTGGGTTGTGCTGCTCCCAGGTGCCAGGGAAAAGCTGCTGCAAGGGGGGAAACTCCACTTTTCCTCTGTGGAAAATTGGCTTCTCGAACTAAACCCATCTCCAAAGCACTTTCCACCCTCCTGTGCTTTTTTCCACATCCATCCCCTTCCTGGGAGGGGAAAAAACTCTCTCACCAGGGCAGGCAGAGGGGCAGCAGCATTGTCCTGCCCCGGGGCTCTTCGCCATGGGTACATCGTAGAGATCATCCCCTTTTACACCTGTTTTGTACCGAACACGGCACTCGGGAAGGACATTTCAGGTCACGTTCACCATCACTCTCCGTCCCGCTGCGAAAATTGCATCACTTGGTCTCTTCTTTTGTTTAAAGCCATTCCCTGTCCTGAGGTTTTTTCAGGACCAGTTCCCCCTAACCCTGTAGGGGGAAGGTCTCCGCTGAAGTCTTATGACACTGAGCACTAGTTGTGGTTTTTGCTGAACAGACTGCCCAGTTGTATTCAGTTCTTGGCACAACAAAGCCCAGATGCTGTCTGGGATATCTCAAAAGAACCACTTAATTTAACTAGATTCTTTGCCCAGGTATCCAAATTTTGTTGTATTTGATTTTTTCCCCATTTTTCCCCCTTTTTTTTTTTTTCCTTCAAAACAATTATAGATAATAAAATAAGATGCAAAAGTCTTCATTAAAAATGCATCTTGTAAAATTGAAACTTAAGTGTCAGGTTTCTCTCGCATTCTGTCACATACTTGACAATTAAAATAGCTGTTTTTAAAAATTTAATGAGACACAATAAGGACTAAATGCACAAGAAGCTTCTCATTCTTAGGATAAAGCAGAAACATAACAAGTCCATTATATTTCCTTACAAAAATGTCCCATTTGTAAAATATGCTATAATCTATTTTTAATTAAATTAGTATATGCAATTTATTACCTGTGCTATATTTATTAATATTTAATATTTAATTTCAAATTAATTATCTAAGTGAAAGAGTACTCAGCTGTGCTGAAGAGACTCTCGAAACAGCAAGCACCCTGCACCAGCTGAAGGAAACGCACTTCTCCAGCAGGTAAACCTGAGGTGTGCAGCTGGCCTGTGCTTTACGGGAACGATGGAAAAAAAACCAAAAAGGATACAGCAGAAGTTTTGGGTGAAGTCACACTCCTGCAGGGAAGTGTGGCCTGCCTCGAGAGATGAACGCGTGACATTGATATATTCATAAAGTTGGGAAGTATTTTCGGATCATTCATCTCCAACGTTAGCCTATGTGACTGTAGGAACATCCTGTGCAGTCAAGACCCGCCCTCCCAAGGTTGCATCTTCCATCCCCGTGCTGGGTAGATTTCCCTGTACGTATGTTGTGGGAAATGTGGCTTTACCTTTCCATAATGCAGGTTTATTCCCTCTCCGATGTGCTTTGATGAGCAGAGAAGTAGGTAGCAGGGAAGTAGGTAGCAACAGTGACATTTAAAGTACGATCCCCGAGTTAACACCCAGCCTGTCACCGTGCTGTTGGCAAACACACGCAGACATCCCCACATTGGTTACATTTGGGTCATGTTTTCAAGGTTTTCTGCACTATTATGACAGCTAGAGAACAGCAGTTGTTTTATTATCTGTGAGTGCCTGGGCATCCCAAAGTTAGAGCATCCTCTCCCAAAGGCACCAGCAGCTCTGCCCTGTCTCTGGGTCTCATGGTACACGACCAGTTTTCTTGCCCCTATTCTCAGTTTCTTGAGTTGGGCTACCTAACACAACCAGCTTCTGGTCCAGAGCTCAAGAGCCCTGTCGGGCTCTCAGGCAAATCTCTTGAAGAACCTCTTATTTTTTCTTTCAATTTAACACTTACTGGTTTCAGTAGGGCGCTCCTGCGAAGGTGACTAAACAGATGTCTCGTTTTCAGCCGTATATAATTCGACAAGAACTGCACCGATGGGGAGATGTGGAAGTATAACAGAATACTTTCTAATTTACCTGGATAATTTGCAGAGACTGCTAGTCCTCTGTTGGTTTAAATCAAACTTCGGCGTGGGTTGTTGTTTGGTTTTGTTGGTTTGTTCTCAAGGATATAATTTTATATTAATTAAACTGTGATTGTCCAAAGGCATGTGCAAATTCTATATAATTAGTTGAAAAAGGCATATTTCTGGGGAGGAAAAAGGGCAATCCACTGCGACAGAGCTCAGACAGTTGCAGTATTTTAATCAGCATGGGCGTACTACCCATTAGTACAAAACCAAAATAAAAACCCCAGGAATGGTGAGTTTCTGTTTACAATCTGTTTAGTTTGGGAAAACAAATGAAAGAAAGAAAGGATGTAATACTCAGTTTAATAATTTAACACTCTCCCTTCCCAGGATGCACAAGGTGGTTATACAAAAAACATTTGTTAAACAAAAGTGACCATTAATAATCCAAACTTGTTCCCTTTTTGGCTGATTTTCATGCAGACCCATCCCCATCATAAAAGAGCTGTAAGAGGAAGCTTGTCTTTATTTATTAATTCAGACTGACTTCAGAAAGCGCTCCCCAAACCACCAGTGATGCCTTCTGACAGGCTCCTAATCTTTGCCCGCTGCTGCAGGAGCAGCATTACAACAGCTTGTCATTAGTCCTGGCACTCCCCGCCGCAGCGCCGGCGGGTACCGCTACCTGCTCCCGCCCGAGAGAGGCGGCTCGGCCACGGGGGAACCGCTGAGTCCTCACCTGCATCTCGGGTTCCCCGGCCTCTCCGTTTGTCACGCCGTGGTGTCGGCAGCTCGGCGCTGTCCCCCACAATGACCTCTGATGCATTTCACGTGTCACGAGAGTTGCACAAAAAAACCCAGAGCTATAGGCGCTGCGCCCTGAGTGTCCGGAGAAGGGTGTGGGGGAGCAGCAGGGGGGCACAGCTCTGTCCTCGCGTGGTGTGAGAGTTTAGGAGAATGGAACAGAATCATCGAATGGTTTGGGTTGGAAGGGACCTTAAAGCCCATCCAGTCCCACCCCTTGCCCCGGGCAGGGCCACCTTCCCCCAGCCCAGGGTGCCCAAAGCCCCGTCCAACCTGGCCTTGAACCCTGCCAGGGAGGGGGCAGCCACAGCTTCTCTGGGCAGCCTGTGCCAGGGCCTCACCCCCTCACAGGGAAGAATTTCTGCCTTAGACCTCACCTAAATCTGCCCTCTGCCAGTTTAAAGTTAGAATTTCACTTAGAAGCGATCTATAACAACCATCTAGTCCAATGCCTGACCAGTTCAGGGCTGGGCCAGCTATGGCACAACCATTACTGTCATCTGGGTCGGATTGGGAACCAGCGCACTAAGCAGGTACCCAGAGTTCAACACTGGTGACAGCTCAAGGGTTTAGATACCACATCTGCAGCGGGAGCTATTTCTGCCTAATGTCCACCCAGGGCATTATTAATATTGTCAGCAATATGATTGAAGCTGCAGCCAAATTTTGTCTCTTCGTAGTGGTGCAGTCCCTTCTCCTCCCTGGGCAGACGTCCATGCCTGGGACGCTGCTGTGCTCCTGAGATGTGATGGGCAGACACTAGCCCGATCGGTACAAATCCCCGCTAGCTTGTTTTTCAGCCAGGCTGGCCAGCTGGCTCCTTCAAAAATAAAATAAGCATGTTTTCTCTCCTGAAAGGCTTCTTTAAAATAAGCTTGGTCAGTGCTGTGAATATTTTTCTTCTTCTCGCTTATGCTTATTTTTTTCAATATTGGCATTTTTGATCTTTAAATTAGAGTAAGGGGAATGTTTTATCTCTGGAATTAAATGCTCAAGATGCTGAGAGCGTTTAGGTTGTGGCTGCTGTGGCAGTTCTTTAACATCACCATTAACTAACCCAAGAGCAGGTCAGTGCTGTACTGCATTCACTTTAAGTGAAGAGTTCCCCCGTATGTTTAATTTAAAGCACACATTTGAGCTGAGTAGGCTTTTCTGTGTGACAAAGGATATCCCTTTAAATTCTTGATTTTTTTTTTTTTTTTTTTTTTT
>NW_020799105.1:24457400-24466245 GCF_003259725.1 Athene cunicularia
AAAATTTTTTTTTTTTTTTTTTTTTTTTTTTTTTTTTTTTTTATTACAGCACAAGCTTACAGCCACCAGCAGAAGTTATCCCTAAGGGCTGGTCTTTCAACCTGAGGCCTCAAGACAAAAAGTCTAGCAAAGCACAAAAAAGCATATCCTATATGTGTCTATTACACACACAAAAAATGCTGCTAGCATGGTCTTGTCTTCAGTGATGGCTGTCTCTAGAAAGTAGTACAATCCCTCTGGTCAGAGCATTTATACATAAGTCTTGATATTTTCAAGCTTTGTGCTTCCTGTTACTGTCATGAAAAAGCACAGTTCAAATCCATGAAGGGGCTGAATTATCCGACTAGAGCAGAATTTGCAAACGCACAAAGAATTGTGTTGCATGCAGGATGGTACAGAAACTGAGTTTCCTGACAGCCAACAACGCCAAGCGGGTTCGGTATAATTGGTTGCTAAACTTGATGTGCTGGTTCAAAGAAGTGCTGCTCAAAATGCTAATTCTGCTGCTTTTCTGTCTAAACTCCATCCCAGCTGCTTAAGCTACATAAAATAGTCGTGTCTGGTTGTGGTGTTTGCTGTACAAGAAACAAATCATTGGATTTGGATGTGTGCTTTGTGCTTTTTATTCATTTGGGGAGCGTTTATTAGAGAGGGGAAAGGTGGTATGGTGATGCATGTTTCTTTTCAGAAGTAAGTTAAGTTGTGAATGACCCAATGGATTTGCTTCCTGATGGATAACAGTAAACAATGTTGATTTAATTATCTAATGCCCTCATCAAAGAACAAGTAAGCTTTTAGGGAGGAGGAGGAAGCTGGGATTTTAGGAGCTTAAAAGAGAAAACTAGATAGAAGAGATCATCTGATGGAAAGTGGACCAGACTGGGGTATTTTTTGATGCATTTGAATATCCTTCGAACCCCTGCTGCTCAGCTGGACTAAATGACCAATTAAGTTTGTAGACCCTGGTGATAATGTCATCATGTGAATGTTATTAGCGTGATTATTCTCCCACTTACTCATCTCCGAGCTAATGCTTAAAAAATAGTTACTATTAGTTGTGGGATGAAATATTCTTGATGCACTTGGAGATGGGAAAAATACGAACAGCCGGAGTCACACAACTTTAAATTTTCATTACAGGCATTTCAGCTCCCCTTCCTCTTCTCCCTAATCTTTCCTGCGTCCGCTGTGTGGGATTTGCAAAATAATAATTAGGATGAATAGAGAGGATCAGTGTGGTACGACCCATCACGCTACCACATAACGCAAGACGTAGTTAGGAAGTCAGCAAGCAAGGTCACCTGTTTAGACAGAGCTCTGTGAAAAACTGAGTGACGAGGTGGCTTTAAACCAAGGGCCCCCACCCCCTTTAATCCTTTCCTCTACGGTGGCACCAACGTCGACAGAAGTTGGTGCCACTTGGCCACTGGCAATGACGGGTGGTGCCGAAGCCTTCCTGTCACCTGCTCCCACTGGCACCAGTCCTGTGTCTTGGGTCCTGGAAACCCATTTTTCCTGTATTTTTTTTTTTTTTCCTGAATTAATTCTACCTATCTGGATTGGGCTAATCTAGAGCTGAGCTGGGGATTTTGTGAGAATATGTTGTCTGGCGCGATGTCCCGTGTGAGGATGGTGTAGGGCTCTACTTCAGAAGCAACAGGCTGAAGATCCAGTGAGAAATAGTTCGATAACATTTCTTATACTTCAGCTCCTGAGTTGTTCAGGTAAGGGTGGATATGCGTGTGTGATTTCAAATTCTTTATTCAACTTTAACTATACTCGGGTTCAATTTTACACCCAAACCTCCAAAGTCGTACTGGTTGGCACATATTTTGAACAATATTTCTAATGAAAAATAACAAAACCTTCAGTTCTTCCTTTCATTACTTGGGGCAACCTCCTTTAGCCGCTGGCAATTCTCACTTTCCTAACTGAATTTATCAAGACAAGCAGAGATAGGGATGAGCATTGCTTGTTCCCTTGCTCTCTGGTCACACCTGCTGACTATCCCAAATGCTTGTCAGGAAGTTTCTTTAAAACTACCTGTAATAACAAACAAACTTTGTGATCCCAAACTGCAGATGCTCTATAGTTTTTCCATAAATTTCCATTAGCTATTTCAGGCTCCATGATGTTAATTGTAGCCTTTTAGGCTTTTTTAGCCATCACTTCTGTACTGGTGTCGATGTAACATATGAAATTACTCGCAAAACCCTTTAACTCAGGAGCCATGGGAGCAGCTGCCCTGGGTGTTTTTGGAGCAGGGCAGATGTGTTTTGTCCTCTTTGGGCTTCCTGCAGCTCCACCCAGGTGACTGCAGGAGCTGCTCTCGCTTGGTTTTTGCTATGGACTCAGAACATCTGGTAAATGGGTGCAAGCACTCTCACCTCCACGTGTTTTCCGTCACACCCGCCCTGAAAAGGGCTTTTGTTGAGTAGTCAAAATACATCTTGTCAGGTGTCAGATGCTGGTGTCAGGGCCATGGGGCTACCAGGTAGGGATGGAAGCACCTGGGTGTTGCTTGCCCTGCCACGGTGGCCAGGGTATGTGCAACCCTTGGGAGACCTGGAAGGGCACAAATGATGCTGAGCATGACTGGGGATATTTTTTTCCCCTCTCTCTCCCCCTGCTGAGAACAGAAAACACTCGTGTTTTCTTGGCATCTTCTTGCAGTACTTTCAGGACTCACTCACCTTGTTTTTTCCCCCCAAGCAGAATGTTGTGTCCTTGGTACTTGGCTTCCCAAGCAAGGCAGAGAAGACATCCACATATTCCCTACACCATTTTTCTCTTTAGTGGATATTAGCAGATGTGCTTCCAGCAGACTGGCTGAGCATAAACAGGCTTTTAGACTGACAGGTTCATGAACCAAGGGCCCCGCTGGCGCGCGTGCTTCTGTACCCTGCTCTCCTCGCCAGCCTCGCTGTGCCCCAGCCCTCCACGCCGCTCCTTCTCTGCGCCGAGCATAGCGCCAAAGTAGGAGAGCCTCAAAATATCCCTCTCCCAAGGGCTTCTGCTGATTGATTTATTTTTTTTCCCTCTTTTTTTTTTTTTTTTTTTTTTTTTTTTTTTACCTCCTTGCTGCCCACTAACCTGCCTATAAGTGCTTGTGCCGCAGCGCTGTTGCTGTGGCTCACTTGCTGCTCCTAGATAAGCACGCTAATCCTTTGTCTTGTGCAGCGGGATAAGACACCAACCCTTAGAGCAGCACCACAGCATTTTTCTGAGTTTCTTTTTCAGAGCTTCTCTTGGCCCATTGCCCCTGCTAGCCTGCTCCCTTAATGGATTAGCCGGACTTGAAGGAAAATCCGCCTTTAACAATAGCGAGGAATTGTGTGTTTCTTGGTCTACCCAAGGAGAGGTGCCAACAGTATTTTCTACTATAAGTGAATCTGCTCAGTCTTTTTGATCCGATTTCTCTCTTCTTGATTTTGATATCTCTACAAAAGCCTTTGCAGATGGGAAACGGAAGAAAAAAAAAATCAAACCAACCAAGCCACCCTCGAGTTTTTGTTCATTCATTTTTCTTTCTATTTTTCCTCTCTTTTCCTTCTCCACTTGCCCACCCCCCCCACCCCCTCCCCTAGCTGCTGAGGCGGCCTCATGGAAGAGAAACTAAATCGTTTTCCTCTTGCTTTGGGCTGTTTTTCATCACTTCTTCTGTGTGTTTCCTGACCCCAGAAAGGAGGCTTAAGTTGCTACATTCCTCCTCCTTCACCATAGCCAGAGACACAGTTCCTCTAGTTTCAGCAGATGTGCCAAAGGTACTCCGTTCTCCCTGGAGCATAACTTCAAATTTTGGCAAATACAAAGCTTGGACATTTTCCAGGAAAATGTTTTTTGTCTTGGAAAAAAGTAGGGGGTTTTGTCCAAAAAGTAATTTATTTGAGCTTGAAATGTTGTTTGAAACATCTCAGGTTTGATGAAACACTTAGAAATCCACAGTTTTCTTAATTTTTGAAGGGAGCTCTCACTGAGCTCCAGATGTTTTGCCATTGACCAGCAGCTCTGGAAATGGGTAGCCAGGCAGGGAAATTATTATTCCTCTCAGCCTTATCCATACCAGAAGGCATAAGCAGTGACACTGAAAAAATGTCAATTAACCTGCAGTGTTGTTAACCTTGGAGGTTTCTCTTTGCCTGGAAAGTTGGTTTGTTTTTTGTTTTATTTTTTTTGGGTAAAAATTTCCATACGTGTGTGTGTGTGTGTACATGTCTGTGGGTGTGCACTTGAACAAACCCATGTTTATGAAGCTGGAAATCCTGCTGTCTTTGGTCAGCTTTAGAGATAACTAAAGCCCAGCTGTGTTACACCGTCAGGAGAATACAGCAGGGCTAACACACATAAAAGCAGAGACGAGATCCTTCATGTCTCAGACCAAGCAGCAGGAGCGCTTTAGGTCTTGCAAAAAATACTGAATTGATGTGAAACTCTGTGCTGGTGAAAATATGGGGAATTTCTGCCACCTGTTCTTTGCATCCATCTTGTATCCTTCTCAAGTCAGCTCATAACCAGTCCTTCCCAAGCTTCCAGCTGCTTGGCGTTTCTTGTGTAAAATAATTAATGATTATAGGGAATGGAGATATTAGCTTAGGGATAGTTGTGCCTGGGCTTGGGCATTTGTATACATGCACTCGTGTAAGTTCAGTGTTCAGCAGCAGTGTCAAAAGGAAAATAAGGCAAATGATGTGAAGAAATGTTAGGAAAGATAAAAAAGCACTGTGATGCCAGTATATAAACCTGTCATGCACTTTCACATAGAGAGTATATGGAATATTTACACCTGCAGTCCTTCCATCTGGGTTAGAGAAAGGCCACAAAGAGAGTCAAGGCTGTGGGGTGTCTTCTCGTGGGGAACGGGGGCACGAGGCAATGTGGGGGCTAAAAGTTGGGAGCGTGGGCCAAAAGTTATCAGGGCAGACCTGTTTGTTACTCAAATCTCTGGGAGCTGAGAGCACAGCCATAGGAAACTTTACTCCTTGCTCTAGTTCTTGCAGCCCTCCCTCAGCTCTGGGCTGCAGGTGGGGACCGGTGCTGAGATGGATTGAGCTTTGATCCAGTCCAGCATGGACAGTCCCACGCAATCCCTTGTGCAATCATGTTTAATTCTGTGTGCTTTATTTCTGAATAAAAGATCAAATGGCAGTAAATAAAAACACAAGAGGAAAAAAAAAAAAAAAGGTGTATATTTGGACAGTATTTCAAATATTGATCTTTTTAGACCTTAGAAATACACATGGTGTGAGAGTCTGTCCTGGAAATACCCATTCCCTGGGCTCGGTGCCCCAGTAAGATCCCACTCATTGTTTCCTTCTTCATCAAGGTAAGCTGGGACGAAGCTGTTGGTTCATCCTGGATTTTGGAGACCGTAGTTCATACCGGAAAAGCTGCTGAGGGGCTGACCAGAAAAATCTGCTTCAGCTGGCTTGGCCCAAGCATGTAGTCTCCTCGTTTTGCTTTGAGCGATGTGCCTGAGCTGCATCTCAGCCCTGGGATGGCGGCTCTGCCCTGACAGCCTCAGCTCCCTGCGTCTGGCTCCTTTTGTGTGACCCTCCAAAGGCTACGGCACAGGGAAACTGGGCAGGGACTGGTTGAATGTGTTGTTGAGCTTCGGATGCTCCATGAAACGCTTTGGATTCAATCAGTGGCTGTTCCCTTGGAAAACAGTTCCATCAAAAACCACCCAGCATCCTCTAATTGCACACCAGTGACACGGTTCAGGGTAAGTTCTTATTTAAATTATGTGAATATAATTATACGACAAGGACTTGAGATACTGATGACAGTTGTTGCTCTGTTGCACACTGTGACTCAAATCCAAGTCCGTAACTTGTGTCTGAATGTGTAAGGTTATTTCAAAGTGCAGAAGCCCAGACAGAGCCCCCGACTGCAGGGTGCACTGGACAGAGTGCATCAAGGCAACAGTTTCGAATTGGAAAGATGAGACTCAGGCCGTAGGACTGTGTTGGAAGGGAGTGCACATATATATCACAATTACACTTTTCCGAGACTGGAAATGCTGGGTAATTGTCTTTCCCTGCCAGTGTGCTCAGGGCGCTTTACAACAATAAATTTCACCAGGAGTGTTAAAAAACAGAAAGCACAATAACATGAAACCTGCTGCTCCAAAAATGCAAGCAAACGAAGTGTTCACAGAAAAACTGGGGTGGGGGTGTGCAGGATGGTGGAGCCCAGGGCGCTGCTCCGAGGCTGGAGGTCTCAGCAGTGGGTACCGATGGGGTGAGGAGGCAATGGCAACTCGCACCACTCTGCACTGTGATGTTCCTGCGAAGCAAGAAAGCTCGAGGCTGAGCATCGATTGAGAGGAAGGACGAGGTTCTCTTTGCAGCCAAGGCAAAATTGTGTGCCAATCAAAAAGGTGATAGGCAGGCTGTTGTTGACCTCTAGGGAGTATCAGAGGACAAATATCCTTGAAAGGAAATTCAAAAAATAATCTCCAGGGAAGCCAAGCGAGCAGTGCTGGAAGTGCTGCAGCACTGGCTGCTGTATCACAGTGCCAGGATCTCTGAGCATCCACACAGACCTCCTGTGGAAAGGCATCTATAATTTTCCATCATGTGTTTAGAATGTCTTCCTTGTTAAGAAGCAACATGGGCTGAGAAGTGACAGATTTGGTGCCTGACTGGCTGTAGAACCTCCTCTGGGGTCTGGGGCAAAGCCACCTCCAGCCCTGCCTGAGAGAGGAGGACAGCAGAGCTCTGCTCTCCCCTCCTCTGTCTGGGTGGTGAGTGGTGAATGCAAATCCTTCCAGCAGGTCCCTGTAGCCGTTGTTTATGAGGCATGTCCTACAGCTGGGCCTTGATCTCGCTGGGGCCTTAATAATAGCAAGATACAAAAAAAAAAACCCAACCAAACCAGCAAGAATATATTCAAAACTGGACAAGAGAGGGTAGTTGGGTAGTTTGCAATGGCCATTAGGTAGCTGATACTAGCTGTGTTTGCTCGGTGTGGTTCAGAGCCATCCATAATTAGACCATACTTTTTGTAACCCTATCTTACAGTATATTTGATTTTTAGGAAGGAAAAATGCCACTAAATCATTATTATTCATGTGACAAATCCTGAAGGGTAAATTTTTTTTAAACACCACCTCTATCAGTCTCTCCCATGTCACCTAACTTTTATGCAATAACACTGTTCCCTTAGAGATACCGTATAAAATATCTCTCACTTCCCAATATTATTCATAGAATTCCCATTATAGAACATTGAAAACCCAGATTAGAAGAGTACAAGAATATTTTATGACCAGTTTGAAAATGCTGTTACTGCTGCAATAAATTAAGAAGTTAAATTACTCCCACATTGAGTATTGATATACTGTGCATGGCAGAAAAATTCCTTTGAAATATACTGTACAATACATATAGAGAAATTCCAGCCCCTTTGATGACTGCAGTGTGACTGCCAGCAAAGTGGTTTGTGTGCGTATGGGGGTGGGGGATCGAGTTGCCAAGTCCGGTCTTTAAAGCAACGAGTTGAGCAAGGGTAAAATCAGAACGGTAGAATGTTATATGGTTAATTGCAAATATCGGGATGTAGCGTTTAATGGCCACGTCTCCGTTCTTCATTCTTCACACACTCACTCTTTGTGAACTGTACCTCTATAGACGGAATTTATCGTGCACCAGCAGATACAATTTCCCATAATAAGATTACTCTTGCATTTATCTGTACAGGCATTCATGTGGGGCCTTTACCTGACCATGGTAAGACCATGTGTATACACCTCTTTTGTATTAATTATATATATATATATATTTAATACAAAAGAGGTGTATACACATCTATCCTTTGTGCATCCCTTCTGCTCTGCTGGGTGTACAACTCTGTTAGTCTTTATTTAATAATACAAATGAATACACGATTTGCTACATGATTATACATGAAGATAAGTCACTCTGGGCAGCGCAGCATCAGCCTTGTTGTCTTGGGCTGCAGATCAGCTCCGTTTCTGGATTTTATTTTATTTTATTTTATTTTTTGCTGGGGTGGGAGGAGGTCCCTGGCTGGGCTTAATCTGAGAACCACCAACTCCAGGGCAAAAGTCAAGGGTCCGACAAGCACGCCTAAGCTTTGGGATTTACAGAAATCTTCTGCTTATCTTTGAGCGAATTTTTCAGCGCAGCTAGGGAAAAACGTGCTACTCGGCTTCTGCCCTTCATTGCCTCGCTTTCCTTGGGAAAGAAAATCCTCCAAGAATAACCTTTAAAAACACACACCCGGGCTGCATCGCTGTTTGTGTTGTTCTGAAATAACTCCTCGCTGCTCCGTTTTATATAAATGACTCTTGCTGAAAGCCCGTTCCCTCAGTTTGTGGAATAACAAGGCAATTCAGAGAGGACGCCCTCATAAAAAGCAATCGTTAATAAATAGATCACATTACTTGTAGGCACTCGGTTCCACGGCCAACTTAGTTAAATAGTCACTTTTGGGCTAGAATACTGCAATCGGCAAAATACACTGTAATTATTATTGTAAACTTAACTACTGGATTTGCCAGGTTCATGGCAAAACCAAATAACCTGCTTACGCTCTCTGCTTCGGAGCAGCTCTGCTCTGATTTCTTTGCAAATTGTGTAAGAGGGTTCTTTTGTTACATTTTGCAAAATAGGCGATTTGGTTGCCAATTTAGTCTAACGGGCAAATGTCTCCAATTATTTTGCTTAATAAAGTGCTGCTTTTTGTGCGCGACAGACAACATACGGAAATAAATAAAAAAGATCAGATCTCACCTGAAGTTGTAACAGCCACTTTGTCTAAGTAGGGTTCCCACTGCAGTGTTTCGTATTTAAGGCTTTGTAAGCAGAAAGAAAAAAAAAAT
>NW_020799105.1:24466295-24477090 GCF_003259725.1 Athene cunicularia
TTCACATCTCATGCAACACTTGTTCTGTCAGAATGCAATGCTGGCACCGGCCGGAGCGGTGGTGTGCCAGGCGTCCGACTAAAGATTATAGACTTCCCTGTGGTCTTCTGCTGAAGTTCAGCTTTGAATTTTTTTTCAAAGAAACCTTTTAAAAATTTATCAATTTCGTATTAGGCATTCAGTCATTATGTTAAGGGTTTAAAAATAAAGATGAAAAAAAAACTTTGCTTCAGAAATTAACTTTTTTTTTTTTTTGGCAATTAGAATGGGAGCATAAAATATTTATTGAGTCTGATAATTTTATTCACAGCGCTGAGTGCTGGCTGTTTTGATATGTTTTCTGAGAGAGATTTTATTTTTGGAAAATAAGCCTTGTGATTTTTTTTTTTTTTTTTCTGGCCTCCTGCAACTTTCTGCAGTGTTTGTGGGATATTCGTTTTAATTGTCTGCACCGGGTGACCTGAGATGTGATGTTACACACTAACCAAAAGGAGGAAAATATGACAAAGTGTTGCCTTCTCAAGGCCCATGTCTTTCCCTCCAGAAGCCCTGGCTCTGGCTGCCCTCCAGAGCCAGGACAAAGACTTTCCTCATCCTGCTCCGAAAAGCACGACGCTTGCTGCCAGCCCCAGGCTAGCTTGTTTTAGGCGCTGGAAACCAAAATTAAGGGAGACAAAATTGTTGTAATTTGAAGGAGAAGCTCTTGAGGTTTGCGAATTACGGTGAAGGACACAGCGAAGGTTGCAGCTTGTCCTTCTCGCCTCCCTGTCCTGTGTAATGAGGATCTCCTGGGCAGTGCTGGTGGCCAAAGCTTCTCAGTCCCCCCAAAACACAGGCTAGAGGCAGAGACTGGCACCCTGGGCAGCCCTGTCACCAACCTGCAAGCAGGACCAGCTGTCAGGCTCATGCCCGTGCCCCCATTCCGCTGGCTCTCTCTCTCTTGGGAAGACCCCTCCAGACCACTCCCCGTGGAAGGCACCTCACGTCCTCCAGTGCCGTTTCCCTGATGGATGAGGCATCACCTTGTTCTTGAAACAAGGCTTGGGCTGAACTGGAGCAGAAGGACAGTCGCTGTCGTATCACATGCCCCTGGCAGCGATGCAACACCGACATGCACTGTTTGACTGGTGTCAGCTTTGTCTCCCAGACAAGCAGAAGGAATGGGAGTTGTCCACTTCTCTGTTCCCAAAGTGCAGGTGAGTGAACTTGGAATAAGGAATCCTGTGTGCTTTTCTTGCTTTGCTTTTTTTTTTTTTTTTTTTTTTTCAAAAAAGTGATTCCTCTTCCCCTCCCCAGTCTTCCCTTCCACACTGAAGAGGCTTTTGGTTCTGCTTTCAGAGCCTCCAAGAAAGTGACAGCTACTTTATTTCTACAGGAAACCTCGTCTGGTAGAATGTAGGTTACCACAGTGATAAAATTATGCTGGAGTTTATAGGTCTGCCGCTCTGTTTCTCTGGCAGGAAAGTGGAGTCGTCAGTTTGATCAGTGAGCATTTAAGGTTTGTACCTTGGGATCCAGTCTTATCTCTGCTTTACCAAAAAATGACTCCCAGGATCCATCCTTTAGGCCACTATGAACTTTGATGCTCAGATGAATTCTTGGACTCTTGTTCCTCAAGATGTTGCTCAGTCTGTCTCAGGTTTGGGTTCCTAGGTCATTCCTATTAGAGGGAACTCGTCATTGTGCCTTGTTTTGTGGTTTTTACTCTGTTCTTGTCTTTCTCTCTACTTGTCTCTCCTTACCAGACTGGTACGAACTATGGGGATGATTGAACTAGCTCCGTTTTTCCACCAGCTTTTTCCTGGTGGGACTTCAGCTTACGTGTGCGTTGGCTGTGTAGGAGGTGAGTCATTTCCAGACTGACCTGTTAGATTAATGTTTTATTCAATTTAAGAAATATAGCCTTGGTATCATAAACATTGTTGTATTGGTCCTGCATCCATGCTCCCTTCCAGCTTCAAGATATGTGTGGAAAAATATCCCTTTCTGATACCACTCCCCGAGTGTGTAGCTCTGCGTAATCAAAATGAAACAATTCATCACAACCAGTAATGAGAAACACTGTCCTGGGCTAGTGGTGTCACGGGAGCGGCACGGCCTACGTGGCAGGGGGACTGGGCAGCCTCTCATCATCTGGATGAGGGAGAGACAGGAAAGTTTCTTGTTTCCTTTAGGGACTCTGAGTTTTATGTCATTCTACTCAGTCCAAATAGAAACCTGCTCATGGAGATGCCACAGTTACCATCCTCTTGATCAAATTCGAGGTATGGAGTTTGTCACCTCTGTGGCCACAATTCAGGTCTTCACCTGATGTAGATCATCTCATTTCCAGGCTCGTAAGCCTAAGATACTTCGTAGGACAGATTTAAAGGGAATGACAAATATAAGATGCCTGGGCAAAATGAATCGACTTATAAGTCAGTGACTCTGCCAGGGAGTTTGCCGCCACACTCAGGTACTGAGAATTTTTTGTGATCTGGTGAAACAAAAGTGCTGCAAGAAGCACTAATTTGATTGCTATGGGTTAGAGACTTGTGCTAAACTTCTGATACATCTGTGGGTTTTTTATATCCTTGCTTTCTTGCTTTCTTCTTGTACCCTCTCAACATGGAAGAGTTACTTCAGAAGGTGCTTAGGGCTGGGCTGCAGCAAATGCCCTTGGATTGCTAACGGGATGTCCCTGGAGACCATGGGCTGCCCTAATGATTCATATAAAAGAAGTTTCATATCACTTTGTGTAAATTTTAGGGAGAGAGATACAAATCTTCATCTTCGCGTAATTATGACACTTTTTTTTTGATCTGTAATAGAGTTCAGCACAGCCAGGAAGCAAATATGGAGTGATCTTACATACTGCAGTGAGCAGTTTGGGAAGGAAAATACTTTCAGTTGCATTTAATAGACACACACTAGCATTTACCCTTTTTCTCGTTCAAGGCATGTTTCTAGATCTGTGTCTTTTGAAGTATTAAGTTTTGATGGGACTTTTGCTTACGTACTATAAATGCCTTTATTCTAATTTCCATCCATCCATTGAGAGCTGCTCAAAGTTGATGCTGCTGCAAAACGACGTGCTAGAAATGCCGGATCTCCCCTCATGCAGGGCTGAAGAGCTTGAGGAAAAGCTGCTCGGAGGGGTGACAATAATGCAGAAGGCGGGTGTATGGTTGATGCAGGCTAGAGATGAGGATATTTTAATTAGAAGTAAGAAACTTAGGTTTTGGTTTGGACTTTCCAAGGATTAAGCCTAGAACAATGTCTGGATGACTCCGGTAGAAACAATACCCCGGGATCAAAGGGATCTGTATCCTCCAGTGCACCTGCTAGGCTGGGTTTGGGAGATGTTGCAGGCAGGCAATCAAAGAGAGCCAAGATAATAATCCAGGAATGCTTAAAAACTCTTGGCGTTCTTTTGTTACAACAGTAATAAATATTTTCCTTTTTTTTCCACTCCACAGGGAGCACTGGATACCTCCTGGGATGTGTCCATCACATACTGTGGGGAAGAGCTGCAGAAGGAGACGTGGAATATTGTTGTTATTGGCTTGAAGCGCACGGAGGTGGCCACGCACCTGTAGTGCTCGGTGAGTTTCTTACACAGCACCCCGCAACTCCAGGTGTAGGTACCACTTTGGTCCCCACCAGCTTAAAAGGCATCAATTTACTTTTATACGTGCTCAGATGATGCCTCCTAAATGTCTTTAGATGTAAGGCTTTGAGACAAATAAAGAGGAAACAAACCTAGAAAACATGTCGCCAGAGGTTCAGTATTTCCAAATGTGTGTCTTGATGGATTTTACATAAAATAGGAGGAAGGAGAGATTAAGATATGGAGCGTTACTGGCTTGCTTAGTGCAAACACTGTAGGAAATACTTTTGAATTTACTGCAGGTCTGAATTTTCTTCTGTCTAGATGAAGCACAACACATTAATTCAACTATCAGCTTTTGTCTGACGCTAAGGAACGCAAAGTTTTGTAATGCGAATAATGCAAAGTTTATAGATTTTAAAATTATATATATATATATATTTTTTTTTTTTTTAAGCGTGCTCTTTAGCATAGCCTTGCAGCTTGGGGTATGTTTACATGCTTTGCTGATTATGAATAGACTTCAGAATGTGTTTGCAAAAATCACAGCTCCATCAGTATGTCAAACAAACAAGCGCCCTGCTCCTCTTCCACGTACTTTACAGGCTCCGCTGTATGCATCTGCTAACTAAAGAAACGGCTGAATCTCATTTGGACGTTCAGAGTTTATGTAATTTCTAACCTCATTTCTTACATTATGCTGCAGTCTTGACCTGTGGTGACCGGTTATTTTACCCCAGCGAGGGACTGCCTGCATGCGGACCTTGCCATTAGTGCCAGGGAGCAGTGAGTCTGTGATGTGACAAGCAGACACCCAACCCAACTTTGAAACCAAGCCTCTGGAGGTGAAATGCTTGTGCATTAACCCACTTTGCTACCCAGCCTTGTACTGATACATTTTTAAAGCACTTTTATTTTTTTTTCTTTAAATCAAAAAGAAAATAAATCATCCTATACTTGGGAAACAAACAAACAAACAACCCAAACATCACGCAATGAACTAGATGGTACTGACGGAATTTAAAATACAAAGAGAAGTTGGCATATGCATATTGCAGCGTATTGCTGATCGTTGCCAAGCACATGAAAATTACCTTGCTGGTTTTGCTGCTGCCTTAAGCGTGACATCTGGGGATCTACATAGCGTGCCCTCCTGCTCCACCTTCCAGATGCAGAGTGAAGAGCAGTCTTGGTGAAATTCTGGCTTATTTGGGGTAGGGCTGTCCAGTCATGTAGGATTAGGCAGGAACAGGAGCATCCTGCTGTGTTAGGGAGACGGGTCCGGCCAGGGCATTAATACCCCCCTTGCAGTGTGAGAGCACAATATATTCTCATCCCCAAAAAGCTGAAATGAGGTTTTGGCTGAAGGAACACATTACATGTGATAGTTGGCTCTTTAAACACTGGTTCCTCAGCTGTTTTCTTGTACTTTCTCTCCTCCCTCCCCCACAATCAGATGGTTAAAGGACAGCGTGCAATATTTAATACTAGATTTCAATGTTCTGCTCAGATTTTCTTTCACCTTTGGCTGGACACCGTGATGCTAAAACACGTGAGGGAGAAAACAGGTTCTATTGCTGAGCCTGAAGAGGGCTGAGACACATCACCTCCTGCCCATGGCTCTGCCAGCTCGCCTGGGGCTGCCTCGCATGTCCCGGGGCTTGTGGGGGAGAGCTTTCCCCCGTACCCATGCAGAGCCCTGGTCTTGTGAAGCACATGAACGGAGACTAGTCTGAGACAAGTAAGCTCTAATTTATACTTGTGTCCTCGTCAGGATTTGAATCGAAGTCTCCAGAGATGCCCTCCAGCTTCCTTAAATTTCATTTTTTTATAATGAAGATAATTTTGAGTTTTACAAGCAGAGAAATGTCTAGAACTAATAAACATTTTATACATGTGTCAAAAGATGCTTAAAAAGCAGCCAAACCATGTCTTTTTTAACAACTGGGGAATGGGGGGGAAACGAAAATAAACCCACAATACATACCTTGTTTGCCAAGTTCCTGCAGCCTGAGCAAATTTTTACAGATGAGTTATAAACCCCAGACTAATGGAGCTTTAATGGAAGTGCTGACACTACCTAAAGCTGAGCAGTGCGGACACAAGTCTACGACAGCCCTGCAGAATGACCCCTGCATCCCACTGACGACCCCATCCCTCCTTCCGGAGCGCGGGAATAATGCTGCGCTTCCTACAGCAGCACTTGGGGGAATTAAGACATGGGGGGGCTCATGAGTGCGCTCACCCTTCTTTCTTTTGCGTGCTTGCAGGGAAGGGATTTGGCAGGCAGTCTTGGCAGGCCAGCAGCTCACGGGGAAACAAAAAGAGCAGCTATCAGTGCAAAACGGAGCGGCTTCGGAGGCGGCCGCGGTGGCTGGTGGCCACGCAGCCTCGCTGGACTCCGCTTCAAACAAACATCGCGCTGGGCTTATTGTGGGGCTTAGGAGAAAAGGCTCTTACTGTCATCATCCAAGTGTTATATTTATCTCTGTTTGGAAATCCTCTGCCACTTATTGATTCTTTGATGTTTTTGGAAGATGAAGATGTTTGCACCGCATAGAGGGAGCGGTTTTGTTTCTGAATGTTATCCCATCTAAAAAAGATGAATTTGTGGGAGTATATCTGTGTGCCGGCACGCATCTCCTCTGATAGATGTAGGTGTGCGTGCGTGTAAGTACATAAAGTAAAGCCTTGCTGAGTATACAGCAGCCGGTTTACTTTTATCGCTAGCTTTGCCGTAAAACTTCCAATTTTGATAATCAAATTAAAGCCCACGAAAACCTGTACAGGTGAGAAGAAATCTGTGAATATGATCAAAACCATGTTTCTGATTCAGGACGAAATCGCAGGCTACAGGGAGGTACATCTGTAAATTATACAGGAAGCTTTCTTCAACAACTGATTCACCCTGACAGTTTTACTGGAGTATATGAAAATTAGTATTAAAGATGTGATATGTAGGCTTCTTTCCAGGAATTCCAATCTGGTTTCAATAAAATGAAAACACTGATTGGAAGTGAAGTTGCCTTCCGGTTTTGCCTTTGGCTATTATGTGTTCATTCGTGAAATGACTGAATTCCACAACTACTTTTAATATTCACCTTTTGAGTTCATCTCCCGTACTGGACACATTGGAATGATTAAAATAGCACTGCCTCCTGAAGCCGGATTCTCTTTAATTTGAAACAGCCTAGGTGCTGAGTAAAAAAAAAAAAAAATTTTTTTTAATTTTTTTTTTAAAAAAGCTCTGTTAAGTCCATCCTTTCTTAGCATCATGTTGCTTCAGTGCTTGTTTAGGGTAGAATACTAATAAAGAAGTGTTTTCTAGATGAAACATCCCATGTTTCCTGAGTAGCTGTGCAGGGGACACCTAAAGAGGACAGTTTTGTGCTCCCCATCCTTGCGGCTCCAGGTTGCCTCCCCTGATGTTGTTTGCTGGCTGGAAGGTTTGCGTGCTCCCATGCTCCACGCTTCTTCATGCTGCTGTGCTTTGGCAGCTGCGTTGCCATGTACATTAGTGCCACTGCACGCTCTGCCCCGACGCAGGCAGCTCCTGCAGCGCGCTGCTGTCGCGGCGACAGTGCCTCTGAAAAGGGGTGTGGAGCCCAGAGCGGGGGCCAGCGGATGTAAATCTTGAAGAGATCCGAGGTCTCGCAATGCAAACTGTTGCATTTGAGCTTATTGTTCAAAACGGCGTTTGAATCCTGAACTTGGGGGAGTTTTGGCGTGCCAGATGAGCAGACTAGCTTCTTGCCGAGCATGAGTGATTTTATGTGTTGAGTAGCTCATAAAGAAATCCAAATTCCCATGTATTTGCTAACACCTTCCAGACTACACTTGGTGTTTTGAGGCAATGTTGTCCTAGAGATGGAAAAACTGCCTTGGCTGGTTTTAGGGAGGCGCTGGCCGGAGCTCCGGGCTGCCCTCCCGGGAGGAGCTGTGGGGCAGAGGTCAGCGTGGCATCCACGGCACCCCCAGCCCTAATGGTTAAAGGGCTTGCCGTGAGTTTTTTTTTTTTTTTTTTTTTTTATATGGGAAAGCTGGCAGTTGTGCTGACGAGAGTGACCCACTCACAGAGCTCCCCCGAGGTCTGTGTTTGCTGGGGGGGGGGACACACACACTTTCCCCAGCAAGTTCCCCCCCGCCTTGCTCCCCATTTCTTTCCTAGCCACTGCTTGTCTGCGTGGTTTTTTCCCTCCTCTGGGGATACGGACATCTTTGGCATCCTCTTTTTGGGGCATTTAAGGGGAAGTTTTCTCCCCAGTGCCAGGGGAGGTCCCAACCCTGGGCACCACCGTGCCTGACCCAGGCTGCTCCAGACTAAAAGGACATCTATAATAAACAGTAATATTGAAAACTTTAGCAGCTCTGTGGAACAAAGGAAAGCCCAGGGAAGTAATTTCAGCCTCTGTACTCAGTCACCTATCTGGCAACCTCTGCAATGAGTATTCTGGCAAGTTATATCGCTGAGGGAGACTCTGACTTTCTGCAGTTGTCCAAGGCAATCTTTGATTAAATTTTGGATGCTGTTACTTAGACGTCCGCTCCTGATGTGCTTACCATATTTTGCAAAGAGAAGGTCTCTGTGAATTGAAAATTTCTGGTTATGTGCATTCAAGGTCATGCATAAAACAGTCTCTAGGATCATGGAAAGTTGAAGAATTTAATCAAAATGCTGCTCTATAGTTTAGTATGTTTTGTAAGATTAGGCAGGGCACCAATAATGCTGTCAATGTGGAGCTCATTTGAAGCTTTTGAATTATTGAGCTATGAGCAAACCTCAGCACAGCCTAAATCAACAGTTTTCAACAGTGCTGTTGGCAACAGAAGTTTCTGATAGTTCCTCTCTGCACTGGAGAGGAACAAAACTGCATTAAGCCTGTAGACCAGAAGTAGGGTGACCTTTTTGGGAAAAAAAAAGTCAAAACACCTCAGTTTTTAAAAATGCATTGAAGGTCCCCCAGTGGCGTCAGAAGGGTGAGGCTCCAGAACCTCTGTCTGGCTTCGGGTGGCTGTTCCACACCACGGGTCCCAACCCCAACCAACTACTCAGGAGAACTCCGAGGAGTGGTGTGTGATGGGTCTATGACAGGAGGGATGCTGGAGGGCCTGAGCCACCTCCCCGGGGACCTTCTCCTGATCCAAGGTCACCGGGAGTGCTCCTGGCCACAGGCACTCACGGAGCACATGGCAGAACTAGGGGACACCTGAGTGATGCGTTGCAAAGCTCCTCTTCCCTTCTGGAGGCTTTTTATGGAGTGGGACGTTGAATGGGAGATAACAGCCTTTTCTTAGGTACCAGTAGAAAAAAGAGTAAAACGACACTGTTGCACTTTGCAGAAAAAAATTACCGACTTGGATGGAGCCTATAACATTTTTTTTCCACCTTTATTGTCTCCTTAGATGGTGAAGACAACCTCCAAGCAGGCTGTGGCAGAGATTCAGTATGTGTGCTTAATGCGCTGGAATTTCTGGAGCATCCTGAAAAAATGAAGACTACAGAGGTACCCAAGGCTCTTTCCCTCCTTTGAAAAGATCTTTTTTCTGTAACTAAGGTTAATTTAGAGAATGAATTAAATTTGATGTGTATGTTAGTATATATATATTAATATTTAATGTGCATATTAAATATAAAGATGGCCTTAGCCATGAATATCTTCATGACCTTAGCCCCAAATATCCTCCCTTTCCCCCAAATGAAACCCAATATTGTTTCTTTTTAATGATTTACCCTTATAATAATTTCCTAAATTCTGAAGTTATTTTTACCAACATCCCTATTCTGCAAATGTTCTTTGCTCCTCTTTTGCATTTCAGAAATGGGTTCGGTTTTAATTCTCAGCACTGGACATCGCGGTTATATAGCTTTGCCTTATCTTTTCATTTTGGTTCAGAACTTTAAAAAAGTTGTCCATTGTAAACTGAAACTTTTGAACGGGTTAATATGCCAGATGCTTTCCAATAAAGCGCATCTTGTCTTCCTAAACAATGACGTGAAGCACAGCGAAGCCAAATGCGGGCTCTTCCTTAAGGCAAACGGATGCGGAGGATGTATCCCTATGATGAGGGGGTTCATTGCTTTCATAGGCTCTTTCATAGCGCTGCCTCAGATTGTCAGTTGCCTGTCAGGTGAAATAAGAGATGCAACCTAAAGAGTGTGGGGCTGGGGGACCGCGGTGTGTGAAGCTGCAGCCGCCGCCGTGCTCTGGCGGCTCTCGGAGTGCCGGTACCCGGCGTCTCTCCGTGCTCTCAGACATAAAGCCCTTCTCCTTAACACTCCTTTAAGCGTGCCGCTCCCAATCTTCTGCATCTCCCCCCCAAATCTTTGGTTCATCCCCCGCAAAACACCGCTAACTACTAACTCATAAAACATATCAGCTGGGTTTATTACTTTTAACCATCTTTCCAATTGTGCTATAAAATAAAGGCAGATGCCATTTTAAGATCTTATTATTATCAAGGGCCAACTCCTCCAGCAGCACCTGCTTAGCAGCAATCTGCTTGTTTATAGTCCCTTTTTTATAGGTGACAGTTTAAGGTGGCTGTTCTCCTGTTACAAAGAGATCTTTTTAATGCGGCAGAAGTGGCACGCACAGTAGGTGAGCGCCTTCCTTTCATCCAGTGATATTGAGAAGGGGTCGCAGGTTCACCTGTGATTTTTGCTTGACAGCTTCGCCACACACATCAGGCTCTGCCAAATGCTCCACCATTAATTTATGATTTAAAGTAATTAACTTTTGCTGATTAAAGTAATTATTTCAAGTGCATTGCACTCAGGCCCAAATGATGCACACAGCCCCCTCTCCAGTTTGAGCTAGCAGCATGCCAAGTGCTTAAAAGCTGCACCAGGGAGCTCGCAGTGGCTTCTGCCAGTCTAACAGATCTGCCATGTTTATGGCTGACTTGTACTAACTGCTCATTTTAATGCCGAATCCTGGCAGAACATTGACACAGTGTGAAACCTTCATCCGGTAAACAAGACAAGCTTCAAATTGGTGACATCGATGACAGTGAAAACTGTTTAAATGAATCTTGCCTCCAGCCTTCCAGAGGTATTATGTTTTTGAGCACTGCTCCTTCTCCAGATTGGCTGTTAAACAATTTACAGCTTTATCCAGCCTCTGCCTTTAGCATTATGCAGGTGCAAAATTCAGGCTTCTTTAGTGGATTGGAGGCCAAAAAAAAAAAACAAAACAAACCCAAACC
>NW_020799105.1:24477140-24481121 GCF_003259725.1 Athene cunicularia
CCCCCCCCCCCCCAAAAAAAAAAAAATTTAAAAAAAAAATAAATAATCCTGAGCTCTCACCAAAACCTTTTAAAGCGACTTCAGATGTGAGAAATGCGAGAAAGGAGTTTCCTTTGAAAATAAATCTCCCCTTTTGAAAGCGTACACTTGTTGTGAAACTGCCTGTCATCTCCTAAAGTTAACATGTTTTGTGTAGGAGCCAATATTGGCTTTTTTATTGTGCCTTCTCTGCACAGAAGAAGCATGCACAGCAACCCCCAGCCGCCGCCGCAGCAGAGCACCAGGGCTGCATTGGCGTGGAAAGCTGCCAGCGCCCGGTGCCGTTGCAGCAACGCGCTTTGTCTCATTGGCACAAAATGTTTCCAAAACTTACCTTTAGGGTTTGGGGTTTTTTTGTGGGTTTTTTTTTGTTTGTTTGTTTGTTTTTTCCCTTGGGGAAGCTATTCCTCAGGAATATCCTCTTGCAAAGAGCTGTGGGATTTTGACTATTGCCCTCTAAGTGAAAACGAGCAAACCGATATTTAAATCTGTAGGAATAAAAATATCCATGCTGGAAAAAAAGATATTCCCAGTACTATAAATACATTTAGCTGAGCAGGATTTTTTTTTTTTTTTTTTCATTTTTTCGTTCTTTTAATCCGATTTTAATTTGGAAGGGAGGAGGCAAGCAGTTTTGATTGGGGTGGGGTGGTGGTGGTGTTTTTTCTTGCTTTGCTGAAACGACTGTCACTTTTAAAAAGCTATTCACATTCTCTCTCTCTCCTCTTCCAGTGCAACTGTAAAGAAATCTAATTTCATCTGTAATAAAGCACCTGATGGGCAGTGGTCCCTGGCAAACAATATTTCAGCTTAATGCTAAGCGTTGAAAAAACATCATCGAAAAATAAAGATGCCAAGAAAAATCATCTGTGTGTTAGCTTGGCAGTAGTCCTCAGAAATGTGAGGGATGGCTCAATAGTGAGCCTGCTTTTTGTTGTTTTTTTTTGTTTTGTGGCTTTTTTTTTGGTTTGTTTGTTTTGGATGAGGTGCTGTGGGAAGGAGCGAGCGCAGGAGGCAGCGTGCTGCCCGCACGGCAAGGGAGGGCAGGGTGCCGGCAGCCGCGGCGGCCGAGGAAATCCGCTCGGTCGAGCTCTCCGCTCGCTCTCGTAAGCAAACATTGAGCTCTTTGCCAAATTGGGGCAGTTTTGTGCTGCAAGCAAGCCCAGGCACTGAGCTAAGAGCACCAAGCTCGTTTCTCATGAGCCCCTGCTAGAGGCATGATGCGCCGGTGTCCTTACCCCTTACTCCCTCCCTCCCTGGCCCCTCCCGCGCAACGCGTGCTTTAAACACACTCTGGTTAGCGTTTTGCAGAGAATAGTAATGCTGCTTTCTAAGAACTGGTTGGCAAAGGTATTTTTAAAATGCTTGCCAGAAATTAAGATTGAGACAAATGAGTTTCACTGGGTTTGATTTTTATTTCCAGGTCTCTACATCTTCACATCCAATAATGTCTGGTGTCTCTGAAGATGGAATGGGTTTGGAAAGTTAATCTAGGAAAAAATTTTTCTAAGCAAAACACTCAGGGCCTGATCCAAAGTCCCCTGAGATGGGCAAAGAGCTGGTTAGTGGCCTGAGCCTCCTTTGACTATTCTGTGCTCTCTGCAGTTGTTCCAAGCTCGGGTGATCCTCCCGCGCTTGCTCAAGGAAAGCGATCGTAATCCTCCAAGTGTTGTTTCAGGGCGGATAAGCGCAGGATGTAAAACTGCAGAGATTATGAACAGCTGTGATTGACACAGGAAAGGTTGGCAAAGCTTGGCTCTCACGCTAACGGGAGCGGCGGTACCGCCTGGTGTGTAAATAGCAAATACCGCGGTAAGCCAGGCAGTTAGAGGTGCCTGGCTCTCATTAGCATTGCCATGAATTAGATATCTTTAAATATCTTGGGGTCTTTAGGTCTTGGGTGGGTGCTGGAACCAATTCTTGTTAGGGAAAAGCAGGGATGCTCCCCGTGGAGAAGGACAAAAACAAGGCCCCTGTCTTGGTCCTCCCCTGCGTTGGGCCATGACGTTGGTGAAAATGCTCAAGGTCTGGTCAGACGGGAAGGGAACAACACAACGGACAAGGGGTGCAAAGTATCAGAAATACAGAAACCTGGCATGCAGCGGCAATAGGAACGTTTTAATTTAATACCTCTAAAACACAGAATTATTAAAAACATAAAAGTCCCATTACCGCATGGCACAATATATTAGCAGTTATAGGTGTTAAATCAAACCAAGGTACATGATACTAATGGGCAAAACGGCTGTGTTTAAACAGTTGTCTACTTATTAAATCTCTAATTAAGGACATGCAAACCAAGCAGCTAAGATTTTCCACTAAAGATGATAAATTGTGATTATCGAAATGTTTTTAATGTTTTACAGAGTAAGCCAATTTTATTAAAAAAAGAAAAGAAGTGATCCAAATTTCTCCCAGCAGCTTTACCTGTAATGATAGTGACACCTCTGCAGGTCACTATAAATTCATTTTTGCTGTGCTGTATTAACCCCTCACTGCAGTCTGGTACCGAGTTTTTGAGTTTTTGCAGCCCTTCTTTACAGCATCTTTTGGGATTAAAACGCCCAGGTCTCAAACAGACCAGACAAGCTGAAATTGATGCCTCGTGACTTTTTGGCCGGACTGCGTATAATATTAACGTAACTATTTTCCTGCCATAGCGTACCCCTCAATAGAAATAAGTGCACTTACTTGACTCAATCAGCCATCTGTGACTCCATCAGCCACAGTGGAAACTAATGGTAATTGCCAATTGTTAACCAGACAATAGCAGATGCTAACTTTAATATCCAACAGTGCTCTTCCGAGCATCTTTTATGTAGACATGGCCTCACTTTAATACGTGTTTTCTTTCCCCAAAATACAGCAACTTAGTAAAGGCTGATTAGCCTAGGGAGCTATGTGACTTGAAGTAAAGAACTTCGAGGAATGGCAGCCGATGTTCTGTTTCTGGACCATAATGTCTATAATGTAAAAATTTAGAAGATTGGATTTAAAATTCTTCTTCAAAATATTTTTTTTTCCCCAGTTAAATTTCACAAAGAGCCATGTACTGGATGCTAACATGAGAGTAATGTCTTTCCTGGCAATGTCCTTGCCTCCTATTAGATAATCAATTAGTCTCAGAACATTAAAAAGCAAAATGCTGCAACAGGATTTTCCACCAAATTCAAAAATATTTACGAAAGGATTTCATTGCTCCCGTTTATTTACATCTAAGCACGAAGGCTGCTGCTACACAACATAATGCCGTTGTTCTGGCACCAAGACAGCTTTGCAACCTCGGCCCCAGAGGACATCTGGAGTCTTCTGGGTCACAGCGGTTCCTTTTCGCAGAAATTTGCTTGCCTAAAGTAATGAATGAGCCCATTTTCACTTTGACTGTGGCCTGCAGTCTACGAGAGACATTAGGAGCAATTTGTAGTCAACGTGCAGGTCTGTTCCATCTAAAATATTATCAATGAGCTTGTCAACCCGAGCCTTAACCTTCTTTGTTATTTTCATCTGCTCCTCTCTCAGATGTCTCTCCTCGTACCCATAACCTCTGAAGACTAGCAACAGGATGTCATACACCTGTTTTGCTCAAGGCTGGGACTTGGAGCCCTGCGCGATATTGTGTAGGCATTGGCTCGCTTGCTGCTTTGCTCAACGTATATGTCAGAATGTCAGATGATAGTTGTTGTATCTGCAGCTGTTGCATGAGCAGAGTGCCAGGGGCACAACTTTCCTGCAGTGAGCTTTAATTTGCTCTCCCCTCCCTGAAGAGCTCCCGCGCTTCACCTTGCTGCTGCTGCTGCAGCTGGAGGAGAGCTCAGCCCACGTGCAGCTGAGGCCGCGAGACGGCAGGCAGGGATGCGGGCAGGCAGGGATGCGGGCAGGCAGGCAGGGATGCGGGCAGGCAGGCAGGTTGCAGGCAGGCAGGCAGGGATGCGGGCAGGCAGG
>NW_020799105.1:24481171-24484536 GCF_003259725.1 Athene cunicularia
GTATAAGAGACAGGATGCGGGCAGGCAGGCAGGGATGCAGGCAGGCAGGCAGTGAGGCTCAGAGACGGCTGGGGTAAAACTTCATGCCGGCTGAAGGTGCTGCAGTCTGCTATTTACATCTTTGCTCAATGAGGCATTTTACTAATTGTTTGCAGGAAGGTATTGTAAACACTGAGGGATTTATATTTGTGCGAGTCAATCTGTAGTATATTTGGATGCTGTTCCAAGAGAGCTACTTGTAGCCTAAATAAGCCATAACCTGCCAAGATATTCATGAGAGATCTGACTAGTTTTTTGACTGCTCTCAGAATTAGGTTGACAATCAAAACAGATGTAGAATGAGACTGCAACTGGATTGCCGAAGGCAAAAAACTCCTGTCAAATTCTTTAAAGGAGCAAGCTGATAAACCACGGTAATACATGGGAATAGTGGACATTAGTAACTAGGCAAGGACACATATGTCCACCTTCAGATTTGTTCGGGACTGTGGATTTGTTTTACAAATTAGGTAGCAAGGGCATTGAAAAAAAATGCTTTAAAATACACAGCCAGTGAAACTTTAAAAAGACACAGCATTACCGCATGAATATTACAAGATGTTTCTCAGCGTATTTTAAAAATACTTGCTTTTGCAGAATTGCCGCATTTCCGAGTGACATACTGGGACAGCACAGATCATCTGTAATTTAAAAGAAGAAAGCAATTCGGAGTTTGATTAAAAAGTAACATAATTCTGTATTACTGGATATTGCTCTGGCTGCATCTATTATTCAAATAGACGTTTTTGTCTTTCACTTGAAATGTTAACTAAATCAAGGCTAAAAATATAAACTGGGTCTTCATCTTTAACAAGGAGGACAGATACCGTGGCCTAACATACATCTGTATCTTGTCTAAGAGTTGCGACTCGTATTTCTTGAATCTACGTCTTCATAACAGGAAAGAAGAGGGTTTTGTGGGATGAAGCACAAGCGTGAAGCACTGGTGGGAGTAAAAAAAAAAAAAAAAGACAACTGGTTTAGAGCTGCCTGCTGGGCAAATCGCTGGCTGCAAGGCTAACTCTGGATGTACGGATGCATCAGCATCTGAGGTCGCTGGATGGTAGGTCTTCCTGGTGTTTCAGGGTAAGGGTGATTGACAAATATTTAATGAAACTTTTGCTTGGGGAAAATGCCGATTCATTCAAAAGGGAACTCTTCACAGGGTTTGTTTCAATGAATATCCCCACTTGAAAACCAGTAGGAGGACAAGTCATAATAGTTTTCAAGAATGTTTTACTAATTAATAATTTATTTTTTTTTAATGACTTTTGCTTTTGGAATGTAGTTTGTAGGTGTTTTTCAGAAAGACATATTTCAGAACTATAGAGCTTGAATAATATTTCAACCTCAGAAATTTTGTCAAGGGTTTTTGCTGTGAAGAAGGCTGCTTGCCTTATTTTATATCTTGAGGGGCTGCGCAGGGGTCGGAATAGTAAAAGAAGTATGCTCCTTTCCCCCCAAACCCACCTCCTAAATACCGCCACCTTCCCAGACATTGCTGTATAGGAGGTAAAAATCTTCAACACGCGTCTTGAACCGTCTGGCTCTGCCTGGGACGTGCACAGCAGGTAGGACTTGCCTGCCCTGCAGCTCCAGGAAGGGGGTTCCCGCGAGGGCTCTGTGTGGTCGGGAGCCCAGCGCTGCGTTGTCCTTGTCAGACTGCTGCTGCCTGATGCACACAAACCAGAGTGTCTGGGAACGTGCCTGCCGCGGAGCTGGGCTGCTAGCCTGTGCCTAGCAAGTTGGCTTGGTGGTCACTTGGCACACGTGGCCCGTGGCACCGAATTCAGCAGCGCTGAGCAGTTGAGCGGTAGAGGACCCGGTCCCTGCTGGCAAAATCACTCTCCCTGCTCCACCTATGAAGATAGATTGGTCCAAGTGGAGCATCAGGTCTTCAAGCCCAAAAATAAGCTGGAAATGTGAGCTCAGGCCTCTCTGACATCCTGGCTAAGTCCTCTCACATAGGAGCAGGACGTGCTTTGTCCCGTGCAGACCTCAGAGCACCTCTGATCTTGCAGAGCACAGAAGCCCCCAGAGCAAAACGTCCTTGACATTTCTTTTGGCTTGGCTCCCCCTTCTCTCCAGGAGGATGCTCTTCCTCTATTAATAGTTGTATAATCTTTTTAATTAAAAGGAAATCTATTTTTGTTACTTTACCACCAGATCCAACACTGTAATCCCAAGTGATTCCTTCCGCTGCAGTGTGATGAAATGTCATTACTGTATTTCCAATCAAGTTAGGCAACATTTACTTATTTTTTTTTTCCTTTCTTGCTTAGTATTCAGTGCTTTCATACCCTGGTTAGATCTTGATAGGAAAATATAAAAAACATGTCAAGAGAGTGGTTCAGTTACAAATGGAGTGCAAAAATTATTTTGGAGAAAGACCATTTGTCTGTGATTTCTAGCCTAATTCTGCAAACCCTGGTGGTTTGGAGAGTTTAGCATCCAGAGGTTTGGGTACTTGCCCAAACTAACCCTAAAATGCAAACCTTTGGACGCTTGCCTTTCAGTTCAGTGTGTGATATAAATAGCTCTGCTAGGAACAAACAAAGGAGGTATTGCATCGAGCAGCCAAGAGAGACTACATGAAACACTTGATCAGGCTGTGTTTTGGTATCCCAGGCTGCGCTCCCTCTTCTGCCTTAGCAACGCTGCAAGTTGGAGACACGCTGCTACTTTCTCCTGATATTAATGCAGTTGTGTCTGGGTGGCACAAGGCAATGAGTCTTTAGCACCTTTACTTTCCTCAGCTTCTGTGAAGTGAGAGCTCACTACTCACCCCTCCTCAAAAAGTAAGTTAAAAAATACTCAGTCAAGCCGTTCTCATGGTGGCTTTGGTGGTTTTGCCGCAGAGCTCCAGTCTCAGGTGATGGAGAACTGTGATGTTCAGTCTTTCAAGGGCCAGAGACAAAGGGTTCAGACCTCCCTTGCCCCTGCACCCTTGTTCAGGTGAAATGAGATTTGCTGAGAGCGACCAGAGAGTGATGCATTTTCTTCAACATTTCACAGCTTTTTCTTTTTTTTTTTTCTTAGACCGGTTCTTTGGATTGCCTGAATTGCTAAATATATCTGTATCTGCATACACGTGTCCAGCCTTAAGCAGGTAACAGCCTGGAACAAATTAAAGAGAATTTGTTTGAGAAATTAAAAGCCATTGGATATGTGGCCTTGCTATGGCACCCTCAGTATCCATTTTGAGTATTTCAGTATATATTTGGGTATAACTCTGGGTATTTAATTCTTCTAAAATCCAGATCATTACATGAGAAAGCAAAGTAAAGGATGTAAGTTGAAAAAAAAAAAAAAAAAAAAAAAAAAAA
>NW_020799105.1:24484586-24498440 GCF_003259725.1 Athene cunicularia
AAAAAAAAAAAAAAAAAAAAAAAAAAAAAAAGAGCAGTCAGTCATTTGTGATTAAAAGACACAACTTCCAGGGAAACCAAGGAAAATCTCATAGCCCCAGTGAAACTGCAGGGCATCCTCGCCGTTCAGCTGACATCCAGATATTTACGGGAGGGGTAAGAAGTATTAAGCCGCTTTATCTGCATCACCTTTCTCATGTTCCCCCTTTCTTCGTGGCTGCTGCTCTTTGATGACAATTTTGCTGTAAAATTGTCACTCCGCCAGACTTTTTCTCTCATGTGCCTTCCCTGACCCCTGCGCTCTCCATTTGGCAGAGCCGAGCAGCCAGAGCCCTAAATCACCCTCCTGCAGTAGACTGGGGAGCGTTGCCTCTCCCTGGCTTCCAGCTGGCGCCTGCTCTCAACTCCTGTTTTCTTATTCCTGCGGAGACGGTGCATTCTCACGCTGTCCAAACGCCAAGGGCTGGGCTACTAATAGAGGCCGCTGATGAATGGCATAAGGGCTTTTCCATAACTCTCTATTACTAATCAATGAGCATGTTTGACATGTCAGCAGCGCAGCGTTTGAGAATCGCTGTCAATAGTGCTTTCTCGTGCCGAAAGAAAACGGGGAAACTGTAATACTGGCATTACATCACTGATGGTGGCTGGTTATCGATGTCATCGTTTCTGTCACTCACCTGATATATACAGCCCGCAGTGACTTACCTCCAATCTATAGGGGTATGGATTTGAAAATAAACATCAATAACTTTAAAAATCACTGTACAATTGAGACGATGCAAACTCAAAGTGGTGATGAATCTTGGATTCTCTCTTGCCCGTTTCTTTTCACTCTCATAAAGGGTATGTGTGGTCAGTTACCTGTGCCATGTGAGACATATTAGATATTCAGATTACAATGAGGGTCTGAATAACTGGCGCCTTATTCTCAAATTGTCTTATGGATGAATCTATATTGTGTGTGCATAATTATGTCTGTAGTGATATGTTGTCTATTTGCTGCAATGAAATTCTGAGACGTTATTGCATCAATCTTAAGCATCAAGCAGAAGAGCCTTCAGGAGATACTTGTGCCCTGTAATCCTTTATTCTACACACACTTACCGTTTTGCCTCAGAAATGAGAAACAGAAATGTGGCCGATGCCCCTTTTCTTTTCTTAGAGACTGACTCCTGGAGGCCTGGCTTCCAGTGAGCAGTGAGCGCAAGCATCGGCACCTGTGTCCCGACGCCGGGCAGCTGGCACGCTCCGTGCGTGCCACGGCGAGCCATCTGTGCCAGGCGTCACGTGCTGCTTACGGGACTTGGCGGGAAGTCAGGAGGAAGAAAGTAAGTTCATATCACGACAGAGGTGTGTTTGGTTATTTATTTATTTATTTATTTATTTATTTATTTATTTATTTAATTTATTTTTTTTTTATGCAGCCTTATGATGTGCACTGAAATCTGCTGTGGGTTGAGTGTTTTCCCCTCTTTCCATGCACCCTAGATGAAGCAGTTGCTGATCATATAAGCCTGATGAATTCATTACAGTCTTTCTGGGTGAATTTAAGCACAGGATGCACAGGGGGCATTAAACACAGAGGGGATTTTATTTCTGTACGGCCTACATGGAATTGTTTGGGGGTTCGAAAGCATGAGGTATTTTTCTAATAAATAAAGAGATTATTTTTCTATAGAAAATGTGTTCCACCAGAGAAAGAGACCATTCACAAATAAAATGTTCCTTTACAGTGCATGGAAGAAAGAACTCAGCAAAAGGAAGAGGACCCACCCATCTCCACGGAAAGCTGCAAGCTGCCAGCCTGACAAGTTAAAGCCAGTGCCGGGGTTTTCTGGTCCAAGCTGGAGTCCCAGGAGCTCCTCCCTGCTGCCTGGCTTTGCTGGAGAGGAGCTGGGCCATGGACCAAAATTATGGCAGAGGACGACATCTTCACTTAGAGGTGCAGTACACAATAAGCCCATGGTCTTCTCTTACGGGATGTTGTTACTTCTGCCAGGGTAGAGCTTACTGATGGTGTGGAGACACCACTGAGTCTTCAGTCCCCTCTGTGGGTACCTGCCGTGATGACCAGAGATAGCTCGCTCTCTCAGGGGCAGGAGCTCTCTGGCACAGTCTAAAAGTGGGAAAACCGAACTTTTCTCTCCACTCTTTCCTATGTTTTTCATTCAGCTACAGTGGGTCACGGCTGTGTGGCACCGGGAGGATGTTGTGGAGCTGTTCCCAGGCCTGTGCGGTGAACGCTACGGCTGTCAGTCCCCTTGGGGGTGGAGGGAAATGAGCTCCGAACAAATGCTGCTTCTTAGGTGCAATGCACATAAGTGCATTTTTGGATCATAGTCCAAGTCTGCATCCTTTGTGAGCTGGTGAATGTGCCAGGATGACTTGCTTTTTCTCAGTCCAGCACTTCTTCATTGAGCAGAGACAGAGTTGGGAGCAGTGCACATCAAAGAGAGGGGAATTAATGAATGAGAAAACCTTGACATTTAGGCATGTTACTTTTATTTAAGGTGTTTTTTTCGTGGAAAGAGCGCAGAACCCTTAGTGAATAGACCTGTTAATGCCTCTTGCTTTTTGTGTTTATATGTGCCAGCTCTAATAATTGTCACGTCAACCTAAGTGAGAAACATCCAGACACGTTTATGGAAGGAGCCGTAGGGCTTTAGTTCAAGTGACTTTTGTTACTCCTGGGTGGGGAAGAGGGAAGGGCAATAAACAACAGAAATTTGTTGGCTTCTCAGCACCAAGATTTATCACGTGTAAAAATGCAGGACTTTGGAAGCCATTAATTATACATAAAGTCAATAACCAATCTTAATAGAACTTAAAGTGACAAAAGCGATGACATTTAAGAAATAAGCTTCCCCATATTGTGTGAGTCCATGACCATCAGGGAAAGAAAAAAGGCTGAAAACATGCTCTGGACATGCAGTAATTGTCATTGCCATTTTATGATTTCATTAGGAAAAAAAACCTGCTTTCTGTGTAGGTATTTTAAGAAAGGGAGGAATTCTGGATCACAAAGGTCAGGTCTGTGTCGGGGATAACCTGCCCTGCCAGTTAGTAGCAAAGAGAGGAACCTGAGGTTAAAAGTGTGATAATTTGCTCTTTTGTGATATCAGCTAAGTTTTGAAAACATATAAAAGTGTATATTTTATCTGCAGTTTTATTTTTCCCCAAATAAATCAAGCAGAAACATAGTGGATTGCTAGAAAAATAATAATGCTAATAGTAATACTACCGCTAGTAATAGTAATTATTTCACTGCACTGCTGCTGATTGCCGGAGATTGGAATCTGATCAAACCCAACAATGATTAATGCATCGGAGTTGAGACTTGAATCTTCTGTTAGTAAAATTTATAAGAAATATATGGATCCGTGAAAATCCAAGCTTTAAAAGAAGTTCTAGGGCCCAATTTAGACATTTATTCTAATATGACAATTAATCTTATGCAAGTCGAGGAGGTTTGCTCTGAAATCATCATTAATTTATACCACAGCGCGGTTTATCTCGTTTACTTTGTACCTTATATTTTTCATGGAAGATCAAGAACCAATTCTTGGCCATTTTTCTTGTCGGAAAGCATTTGAAACGAGCCAGACTAGTGAGAAAAACAAGGCCCACACATGAATAATGGTTGCCAGGTTCTGGATATTTTTTCAGCCGCCTAATTGAGGAAATATTTTTTGCTCTTTGTTTTGAGGAGTGGGTTGGTTTGTTTGCTTGTTTCCTCAGGAGCGGGGGATTTTTGTTGGTTCTCGCCCTTGTTCCAGTTTGCAGGAGCAGGCGTTGGGGCTGTTAGCAAGTGACATGCCCAGGAATATAAAAGAGCACTACATCTTTGGAGCTGTTTCGTGGTATTCCCCAGCATACTTGTTTGTTATAATTTGAAAGAAGCTATTGAACTGAAAGGAGGGACAAACAATCTACAGGCGGACAAAGCCAGTGAGAGCTAGAAGCGTCCAAATTTCCATGAAACACTCTTGTTTCAATTCATATTTAAATGGGCTCCTAAGCAGCTGGAGAACCTTTCTGTGGCCGGCCACAGCTGATAGTTTTAGCCAACGAGAAATCACATGCAATTTGCTGAGAGCAGATGAAAGGTGTGTGGTTTAGTCCTTTTAATGTAAGAGAATAAACACTAAACTAACACGGTATGTCAAGATGTTGGGCAGAGCTTAAGTGCAATAGAGGAGATTCTCAGTACTGTGAACTGGCATCATTTTCTCTGACGTCATTCAGATTATGCTGATTTACAAAAGACAAAAATCAAGGCAAATAGGGTTGTTTTGGGAAATAATTTTGATGCCCTTTTGTTTAATGAATCTTTGAGGGAAATTATTATTTCTTACGAATGTGCCTAGGCAACGATGTTAATGTAATCATTTAATGTTTGAACGGCCAAATCCGACAGCACTTATTAACTTAAAACTTATGGTAGACATCTGGAGAAAGAGAAAGCCTGGCTCAAAACTGGCTTTTGCATATCCTATCCTGATCTCAGGCTACCTCAGTCAGCAGCAGATCCTTGTTGCAAGGGACAGTGGCCCAAATTCTCTCTAACTTGGATCTTGCGTCTCTCTAACTGAGCACCCTTGGACCATGAAGGACCTTTTTCCGTCCCCTCTCCCCACTCCCTGCTCTACTCAAGGTGCCAGAGGTGCCATACGGGCTCTACACCTCCTAAACAACCCTTTATCCTGGGGTTTGCTCTTCCAGAGGCTGTGCTGGCAGCTTTGAGGATATTCCATCTAGAACCACTTGGTGCAGAGCATCCTGATTTCCCAAGCTCCAAAAGAAGTATTTCCATAGTACAAATAGCTGTTGACTCCAATCTATCAAGTGGTGTTTCTACAGATTTGCTATGAGTTGTTGTTATTGTTCGCTTTGAATATGACTTTAATGAGCTAGGTCCTTTACAGGCATAACTTTATTATTCCTTCTCTCTGAGTCTCTGCACTGTTGCCACATTTGTAAATGAACTTTAAAAAATAGTTTTTTAGAGGAGCTGGGTCATATTAAAGATGCAGTTTTGTTGCACGACGTTCTTTACTCTCTTTCATTGCCATTTTGTTTTAATTACGTGTGTGCTATTGGCTATAGACGATCAGGGATTGGTGAATTTTCCTCCCCTCTAACTAGATCTTTCCTAAACCTTCTCTTGTTTGAGTTTCTTTTTGTGTCACATTAGCAGAAGTGTGTGCGTTTATTGGGTGGGAGATTGGGACTTCCCTCTGCTTTTGCTCAGGTTGGACAAGGGGAGTGGTGTCAGTGATGGCGGTAGGAGCAGCTGGATGCTGATAATTCCCACAACACTAGAAATAAGAAAGCTTTACACCCCAGTATGAAGGCCACAACCAAAGCAGAAATTTTATGGATTTACGTTGACATTGTGGAAGGCAGGACGAGTCCCTGTGCTCCCTGGAGCCACTACCTATTCGAGGCTCTGGGATAAAGACAAGGAAAATGTATGTGTCTGGAGCTTGCAAATGACTGGGAAACATGGTTTCACCTTACCCAGGATAAATCAGATGGATAAATCTGCCCATTTCATTGTCCAGGATGTTTAAGTGCTTATACACAAGTTCCGTATTCAGCATTTTCCCTGAAAAAGCTGTGTTGTGAACTTCTAATTACCAGTCCATGGACTATTTCTATGTCTGGTTATCAGGAATTCACTCTAAATATTTTTCTTTTCTATTGGTAAACTTTATTTTCTCTAATCCCCTTCTAGTAATTATGATACTAATAGACTTAAAAGTTCTACAAGCTACGACTGAGAAAATTTCTTCTGTTGATTTTGAGGTTTAGCTGTCACATCTATAAACCTGTGATGAGTGGAATGGTCTAAAGTAACTATTCTTCAATTTATTACTTGAAGATAAAATTAGATAAATGAGCCATTACCTTCCTCTTACATAAAAATGTGTTGGTGTAACTAAATCGAGGCAATGCTGATGCTCCTCGGCTGGCAATAATGCTCATCGGGAAACACCTAGTTGTTGCTGGATTGCTACCTCAAATTCCTTGCTTTGGGAATTAGAGCTCGAAGGGAAATCTGAGTAGCTGTTTCATCCAATAAGGGATATTTCCCCAGCAGTAGCACAAGCCTAGCACCTACTCCTGGAAGTGGGCAGAATGGAGCTATGGGGGAAAAAAAAAAAGAAAAAAAAATAGTTTATGCCTCAGACAGCAGAATTTGGCTCCTCCAGCAACAGTAGTTAAATGGACCCTGATGCCTACAGCTGCTTTGCGTTGCAAATATTTTATATTGATTTACTTTGGAGAGCGAAGCGGGACTGAAGTGGCAAGTAGTCTCTCTGCTAACTTTTGATGAGGTTAAAATTCAGTATCTGACGTTCATTTTTATTAATAACGAGTTTTCTGGCCAGGCAAATATCTGTAGAGAAAAATAAAATAATAAACCAATCCAGACTGGAAGAGTTAAAAAACCCCAAAAAGCTACAAAAAACCTTGTAAGATGACTAACTACTTTGAAATATTAATTATATGAAATTTATCCTCCCTCAGTATTTTTTTGCTTCAGAATTCATGATTTCCCAAGAAGAAAATCAGTAAAAGGTACCTTTGGCGTCCAGAGTTTTCCAGAGTCTTCCATGGAGCAAAGCGGTTACAGGGAACGCATGCTGAATTTATCCTTTAATTTGGTTTTACACAAATAAAACCTTGGCTGAGTGTTCTCATCTCATGAAAACTGGACCAAACTGCCGCATGGAAAATAAAACTCTTCATGCACTTTTGTCTTTAATAAACAAAAATCTTTACCTACGGGAGGAAGTGATCTGGATTTGGTGCAAATAATTAAATAAAAAAGAGACATTACTAAGCAAAGCATTACTGGAAAACAAATGTCTGAGAAAGGCAGTGAGCTTGCTTAGTATTTTATATTCAAATCCTTCTTAGGTTTATATTGAAGAAACAGTGTTTTAATGTCTTTCCATCATAAGTGGTTTCAGGATGGAAATAATGTCACTGAAATCAGCACAATTTATTCTACAGAGCTGCAATAAATACTGCACTGACTTCCAGGAGTTGCCCTTAAAAGACGTGCTTATTTAATTTTGAACATCACCAAAAAGTGGCTGTTCGACTGAGGTTTGTCCAAATCTGTGCTGGGAACCACCACCAGTACCTCAGGAACTGGTTCAGCGATTAACACAAGACCACCCGACTACATTCCTTCCCCCAGAAAATAAATTGCTCTGGTTTCAATGGTGTCCCTGATGCTGAGAGAATTTCTATTAGCCGAAGATCTGACCAGAAAAAACTCTCTGCTAAACCTCCGACTTCAGTGAGCTGGTAAAGGAGATAGTCGGCATTGGCACCTGATTTTTTTTACATTGGAAGGAGTGTGGAGAAGATTTAATACAGCATCAAGCACATTTCTTTTTGTGCTTTTGTTTTGGTCTCCAACCATATCTTGGTTGCCCTTGCAACTGTGTCTCAGCTGCATCTGACCAGACAATAACTCATGCCAGGTGACCTTGTCCAAACAGGTGGCAAAAATGTCAAGAAACTCTCCTTTTTTTTTTTTTTTTTTTTTTTTTTTTTTTCCCCTTAAATTTTGCAAAGAAACCTTTTCTGAGGATGCACTAGTGAGGTATTCACTTAGAAGTGGGAACACTCCTTACCAAACCCAACAGGGATAGGTAATTTGATAGACGAGTTCACCTAAATGATACGAGCACATGGTTTATCTTCCTAGTCATCAGGTTAAGGGCTGTTGTGCATAACTTCCTTAACCTTAACCTCAACTGTTCATCCCTTGGGACATCAGAATAGTGCAAGGGATAAAGGAAAATCAGTGCCGAGTTTGGTTCTGGTAAATGTTTATGTCTGTATGCAAAGGAACAAGGGGGAAAAACTTGAAGCTCTCCCTTTCCAACGAAAGCTTTTAATTAAATTAGGTCTTAGAAATGTGGAGTGTGATCTTTGCCGTGTTTTGATTCCGCTGAAGATTATGACTAGACTTGCCAAAACCAACTGCAAAGTCTTACATTTGTAAACTTCGCACACAATACCCGCGAATTTGATACATCCCAAAGAAAGAGCTTGAGTGCTGCTGTTTACATTCCTAAAGTCTTTACAAACAAGGGGAACAATATCTGCTCTTTACAGATGACTGTGGTCAGGTTCCTGTGTACAGCACGAGTGACCTTTCCAAGTTGAGCAATCTATATAGACTCAACCCCGAGTGTTGTAAAAAGCTCAGGTGTATCATCTTACCGTGAGTTAATATGAGATACACGAAGAATGATTTTTACAGTATCCAGCTGCCAAATACCAAATGATTGAATTTTTGCAGTATAATAGAGGGCCTTTCTCTTATGTAAATATATAGATTTTTCATACTGTTGGCAAACTGTATATCGTACACTGTTCAGCTTAATCTTATGCCACCTCCTCACTGACTGTTCTTTATCTGTGGTTAGCCTGCTCCTGCCAGCACTTTCCTCAGCAACGGCATCTTTGTATCAGCGAAGAGAGAGCTAGCAGGTGTAACGCCTCCTGCTCCATGCTCCCCCCCTGCCCAGGTGATAATTTGAGACAACAGAAAGCACAATCAACCAGCCCTTTTGCTCTCCGTAGGACTTGGAGATGTGGCCCCCGTAGCACATGTCCACAGAGCCACTAAGTGCTTTTACTCAGCTCCAAACCATCGCCAAGGTGTGCAAAGCACCAGGCTATGCCACAGGTACAGCCCAGCCTCTCCCTCCTGCTACTCCTGCCCCCAGTGCCTGTTTGGTAGCCAAAAGGCTTGCAGCCTCTGTCAGGAAGGGTATTGCCCCTTCTTGAAGAACAATCCTTGAGTTTATTTTACATTAGATGCATTAAAATCATAAAGACAGCCCATCAGAAGTACTTAGGTGAGTATCTGTTTTGTTGAGATACGTGCAAAGTGGTGGATGAAACAGCTGGCTGAAAAAGGTCTTTTAGCTCCGTGTTACAGCCTTGTGCAGAGAAGGATGGCATCAATAAATCAAATATTCTGTTGTATTTTCCAGCTAGCAGTGGTAGTGAGAAGCAGCTGTGAGGAGATGGGATGGGTGGCCTTATGACCCAGTGACCAAAGCGGCGAGCGCAGTGAGCTGAACTCATCAGTGCAATTGGTAAGGTCCTCCAAATGGAAATCTGCTGCCTTCCCCTCCCCTGCAACTGGGGGGCTAGTGGGAAAAAGCTTTGCCCTGATGAGACATCAGGTCTGGCCTGCTTCAGAGCAAGCTCCTAGGAAGAAAGAGGAGACGTGAAAGAAGGAGTATATGAGCTCTTCACAATGAGATTTCTTTCCTTTGTACGAGATGCTGCACTGCACTGTGTCGTGCTGTCATTAAAACCAGTCCTGTAATTCTAATCAGCCCGAAAGAGGATGGAGGGGAAGTCCAGGCAGATGCACAGGCTCCAGTGGGGCTGCTCGAGAGCAGGGAGAAGCACGGCAGAGAGCTGCTGACGGTTCGGGGTCCCTGGAGTCCTGTGGTCATGTGCCAGAAAGTTTCTGTCTTTTACTTTTGGAACCCGTAACCTCATTAGTTTGTTTTTAGGATAACACGGGTTCTTCCCAAGCAGTTTCCTTCCACTCTAACAGCTTTTGTACTCTACAGGCTCTATGGGAGATCCTGCGTGCAAATAAGAATCAAATCTTCATTTTCTCAGACCGCAGTGTAATGGGCTTTTTGCTCTGCTCTTACAAGACACCTGATAAAGAGGGGTTTTGCTGCGTAAGTTTAATTTTAGTGTATCGATGTGTTTTCTGGAAATAGAAGTCTGAACAATGGCAAGGTTGGAAAAGTTCATGGACATATCCTAATATTGCAACCAAGTTTAGACTTTATTTTCTGATAAAAGAAAGATGGAAACAAATATAGAAAATGCATAATCCAGATTCTACTGTAGTATTCATATATGCAGCTATAATAGAAAAAAAAAAATAATGTCTCAGGTTGTCAGTGAGTGTTGTCAGCTTCTTAAAACCTGAGTGTTATGGGTTAGGGGGAATGAGATAATGATAGAAGCATCCTGTGAGATTGTAACCCAAGTGTTTTGGTGGTTGAACTTGAGGAAAGGGCACATATTATCAGCTCTATTCCGTTCTCAATTCACTACAGGAGACTGTGAGAGAAACGGTCTAAAAACAGGCAATCAATAATTTGTATAGTGAACACAGTGTGCCGTTAAGTGGTCTAATCTTTAGATCTCTTCAAACATAAGGTGATACAGAAGGGGAATGACTACCAAAGAGAAAGCAACCTGAGGTGTAATTCATACGAACAAAGACTGAAGGGGAAGTTGCAATACATTATTTTTGCATTAGAAAACCTGATAGGTCACAGAGCCTGGCTGGTCATTCTCAAAGAGTTTGCTAAAATAAAACTTGTGTAGGAACGTAATTGATTCAGCCACAAAGCCACTAATGTCTTCTGTAGAATATTTGCTCCTGTTCATCCTCGTACCGAGGAAAGTTTTTGTTTTGTGTACAAGAAATCGAGGTTTCCAGGTGCTGAAGATGCAGCTGATTGCCTTGCCTAGCTTGCTTAAGTCCCTGAATTGTTGGAAAGAATACTTGGGGGATATTCTGCTAACAAGTGACCTCAAGCGACAGAAGACATGTTACAAAATTATAGACCTCTAGAAGCTCTCTTTAGAGGTTCTGGTGTTTGAAAGAGAAGCACAACCAAGGAATTCCTGCATCGGTGTTTTTACAACAGTACAAAGACATAAAATTCCTTGGTGTTATAGAGAAAACGGGATAAGAGACGCCGCTTCAGTTTTGAAAGTTAAATTAATCTTTACCATTCTGACTTAATTAACCTATTAAGTAATTTCACAGAATCATAGACTCATCAAGATCCATCAGGCCAGAAAAAGCTCTCGTAATCATTTAAGGTGATCCATGTAACGTGAACCGTAAGATTTCCCAGAATCGTTGAATTTGTTTGAATTGAATTTGAATTTAATTTGATTAAGTTAATCTTTTAGGGTGAAAACTTAACCTCAGTTTCAAACCAATGGGCTCACTCATGTGAGGGAATAGTCCAGGGGAGAATTTTTCTGGAGTAAAGGATTAAGTAACTTGAATAACAATGATATTGCCTTTGTGTCCTTGTACTATCTAAGTGGTGATTAGGTCTGAACTTGACTTTTAAGGCAATAATACATTTCCAGGGGTGACTCACTGAGTGAGAAGAGAGTTTTCAGGACCTTGGGTCTGAGTAGATTAGCAGACTCTATAAACTGAGGGAAGAAAATAAGAAAGGAAAGAAGAAAAAGCCAAGGAGAGAGTAAAACTTGGAGTTGGAAAAACAATTCCAGTTCCAGAAGAAACATTTCATTACATATGATGGGTTTAAAAGCAGTTCGCCCAATGCCTTTTTTTAACAAAGCATTGTGTGAAACATGGCATTGTTCCTTACAGGAAATAAAGAACAAGAAATCTACTTATTTCTTATATGCTTGTATTGAAAAGGGTATGAAGTTGTAATGTGGAAGTAATAGCTCTGAAGCACAGCAACCTCGTGGTATTTCCTTTTGGAGTTGCACAGCATTACCTAAAAATGAGAATGCTTGGACTGGAAGGATGTTGCTGACTCCCAGAAGTTGAGTCTGCTTGTTTTTTGCCTTTTTTTTTTTTTTTTAATGCAAGTTTTTATTAAACATCTTTAGTGTACTGACATAATGCAGACCTTTGCTCATGGGGAGATATTAAGATCCCTCTGGGGAGACCTTGGGCCAAAACCTGAAAGTGCTGAGTATCTGCTACCACATCCGAGTTCACACTTCTCAGCTTCTGTCCTTTTCTCCACAAGTTTTATGTTTGATTCCTTTTCATTGTTGTCCTCCACTGCTAAATCAGCTGGACTGAATGCAGAAAACAAAATCCTGAAAGACCCATAGACTGCTGGAGGCTGAGCAAAGAGACATACATTAAGTCCGTCTTAAGCTTTAGACTCGTGCTGAAGGTGGAAAAATGCTGAGCGGCACTTGGAGATGTCTCACATCTTGAGTTGTGACTTCTGCTCCTAGGTGCTTGTTTGCTGGAATATATGGGGAAGCGCTTAAGCAATACATCTCCTAACATGATGATTTTATTGAAATTCTTGATTTGAGTCTTGTTTAATTAAAACTTGAGTAGTCTTTGAGTAATTCTCCCTTTCACAAGTGGGCTTGGTCTCTGCCTGCTCCCGAGATGCCCTTTCAGGCTGTAGATCAGGGAAGGAGCTTTGTGCAAGTGGGGGCAAAGAAGCGTTGGGCATTTTCACTCATTTTTTTTTTTTTCCCTTATTCTTTTCCTATTACTGAAATCCAGTGCCCTTTACATTACCCTTTTTGTTTTCCTTTCTCAATCACTGACAAGATTTTTCTACAGTTTCTCTTTATTTCTGCCTGGTCCCAAGTTTGATCTCCTGTACTGCAGCGTCATGCTTTACTGGTGATTTTTTTTCATAGCCCAGTGCATTTGGAAAAGCAAAGTCTGCTGAAGAGTGAGCAGGCTCACAGCTGCCAGGGGCTGACAACTGAAAGGCATAAGTGGGGACAAAGCAGAGCAGACGGAGTGGTGTGGGAACATTAACACTTGTGAAGTACCTACCCTCTTCCTCCCTCCCCTCTTTTTGAAGGAGGGAAAAAAGCTGGGCCTTTGTCCAAAAAAGCACTTAAGCACGTGCTTGACCTTAAAACATGTGAAGTCTCTTTACTATCTTCATCCATTCCTATGGTTTTCTGTTACCTGGATGTGCATTTAATGGAATAGACGTTCATCTCTCTGATCCCGTACTTAAGGGAGGCGATCCATATTTTTATTCCCTGAAAATACGAAAATCTTGTTTGTTGTATCACAGCTGAGCAAACAGGTTTCCAGGAAACTTAACACGCTGTGTTTAGTATTCGGTAGGTTGCACCACCCCTTGGTTAACGGGGGAAAGTTATCACACAGAAAAAGTGTGGAGAGATTGTTTTGATCAGGTCTTGCACGGGATTGAGAAAGGAAAAGGATTAAAGTGTCTTGAACATAAAGCTTGGCAGCAATTGTCAAGAACAAAAATGAAAATAGTTTAAGAGAACAGTGCAGGCAATAACTCACTTGGGGGGTCGGCAGAGGACCAGAAGAAGTGGCCAGACTGACATTGTTTGGTTTTATTAACTCATCCATAATTAGCCCATAGCTTAGATACAATTTAGCTTGTGCCATATGGGCTAATATAGTGCTGAAAGTTACCCCCCATGCAGGTGACAGTCTGTCACACTGAAGGAAGATTAGCATAAAACAAACAACAATGCACTCTTAATGACAGTAGCCCCATTTGCAACGCCATAGTTAAGGATGTATAAGCGCTTCCATTATAACCCAATCTTCAAGATTTTATTAAGGAGACATAAAAGGCATGTGCACATACACACCCCTTATAGCCCAATGGATCCTTTCCTCAGTTCTCAGGCAAACTCGTTGTGCATTTGGGGTATTTTAAAAGTTCTTTATTTTTAAATTTACTTATTTATTTATTTATTTTTTTAATGGTACCGTTGCCTGCTATAGGTACTGACTTGCAGTTCTGCTTGTCTTCCTTGGGACAGTGTGTGTGTGGAATGAGTTGTTCTAGGTAAAACGTGTTGGGCAAATAGATCTTGGTGGTTTCTGCCTCGATAAATGTACAACATAGTGGCTGTTAAGCTCAAATAAAAATGAGAAAACTACACTGTACGTGCCCATCAACTTGATTAGAACTTTTTATAGTATATATGAATCTAACCAAATAGCAACGGTGTAACTATGGAGGCAGTAGATGTTCTGTGAGTGTAATTTATACTGGGAAGAAGGTAAGGCGCTGTCTTTATC
>NW_020799105.1:24498490-24516686 GCF_003259725.1 Athene cunicularia
CCCCCGCCCTCCACCCCAGCATATTTGCTTTCCTGTATTTTCCAGATGAAAGGGAAGCTCTCCCTCCAATAAGTTTTTCCGGACTTTTCTTTTGAAAGGCAGCCTAACCATTTTAAATATTTTAAATGAAGTGAGTTTTGTTATGCAGACAGGAGCTAAATTTTTTTTTTTTTTCTAGCTCTCATCGGCTATTTATGTGACTCTATGGTTTTCAAATGGTATAATGCTAGAGGATGCCAAATGTCCTGCCATTTAATAACCAGTAGCATACAGAGCTCTTTTCAAAATGCCACCACTCTGAGCATCTGTTGTTATTAAGTAAGATGATCAAATTTTGTACAGGACTTCAATTTTGCTTTTCACATCACTTATAGAGCAAGAATAATATGCAGTCTGTGTATAAAACTAATGTGTTGGGATCATTGAGCCAATTGCTGGTTTTTGTGTTCTGCTTTATTGCAGATTGTAAAATAAACTTTGGCCTTTTTTTAATAAATGTTATAAAAATGCTCTGTGAATCAGGAGAGTGTCAGCAATTAAAGCCATTTAACATCATAATAATTAAAAATGCAATACTCCGGTGCAGTCAGCACTGGTTCACATAAAAAAGCCACATTGTTGGTCCTTAATAATTACATTATTTGACAGATATGCTAAGGAAAAGGAAAAGGTGCACACTGTTAGTATCAGATGAGCAACTAATTCTTATTGTTTCTGGAAATTGCTCTAAAATCCTTTACTGCTCCTGTCTTCCAGCTAACAGATGTGCAGGAATGTCCTCGGCTCACCATTGCTTTTCTCTCCAGCAGAATATGACTGACAACACAACAACACAAGGGAACAGCTGGGTCGAAACGCATAATATTTTCCTGGTAGAGAAAGAAGCTGATTAGGCTATGGAGTACCTAATTGGGTAAGATGCCCCTCATTTTCAAACGATAAAATTCAGATAGTGTGTATAGCAGACAAGAGGGGATGGGCTGGGAAGAGCCGTATGTTTGTCCCGCAGCACAACTGGACCTGTGAAATGAGCGATGCTTTTACAGCTATGGCTTGGGGCTGTGCCTGAGCTCAGTGGTGTGGAGGGCCAAATTTTTTGAGAGGGGACTGAACTCAGAAGTAATAGCACCTCAATTGCACCTCAGTCCATTCTCCTTGCTCTTCCTAAGTTTGCATAAGCAGAAGGGCAGACTTCCCCGTGGTGGTTTTGTTTGTTTGTTTGTTTTGGGTTTTTTTGTTATTTTTTTTTTAAATGGAAATATAAAGCAAAAGAACCAAAGCCCAAAGCCCAAATTTTATACATTTAGGTACTTTTTTCTTTGAATATCGGAGGTGTGGGCTTCTGCTCTGGTTTCACTGCCTGTCGTACGTTGCCACAGACAGGCAGTGCTGTAGAAGCAGGGTCATCTTCTTGAGAAGAGATGGAGAGGTTTTGGTTGCAGGACTGTAGCAAGGGTAGAGCTGGCATCCTCACACATCCTAAAGGGGACAGGGTCTGAAGGGGTTTTGGAGGAGCATCCTCAATCCTGCTTCTGGAAACCCTAGAAAACAGGGAGGGAAAATTGACTTTAAGCAACCTGAGGAGACAATTTACTTTCTCTGTCTTCCTGGGGAGTCCAAGAGCTGTTCTTGTGTCTGTGGAAATATTCCCAGACTGTGGCACATTGATTTTTTTTATTTACTCCAGTTTCTTTATCAGCACTCAAGCTTGCTGGGGTTGTGGGTTGTTTTTTTTTTGTTTGTTGTTGGTTTTTTTTTTTTAATTTATTTTTCTGTTTTTCTGAAGTCTAGCTTTGAATGTGTGAGTTTCCCATCTCACAGCCAGCCACAGTGCCAGCAAGCTCTAGGGGTGAGCTCCATGAGCAGATGAGAATATGGTCACGAGAAAGATGCTACCAGTTCAGTGCACATTATACCTTCACTCGTAGGACCACTTGTGCATCTGGGAGGCTGAACTGAAAATGCATCTTTGTTTGTTTTTTTTTTTTTCCTTTTCCTTTCATAGATGTTCAAGCTAGGGAAGAACAGGGTGTGAAAGCTGCTTTGCTATACTCAGTGTACTGACCAGGGCTAGGAGGCTGAGAGGTGCAGTCCTACTCGTGGAGGTCAGGAGAGGAGCTTTGCACATCCAGCAACCTCTCTCCACCCCACAGGGCTGCAGGCTGACAGCTGTGGGGCTCGGGTACGACCGTGCCTTCAGGCACCCTGAGCTTGCACTTTGGCAGCGGGGACTCGGAAGGTGGAGAATCCTTTTAAATAAAAACTAAAATATAAACTTCAAACCAGACCAGCAAGCCTGGAAATCATTCTAGGGTAGGATAAAGTCAGTTGGCGTGAAAATCTCATTGCTCTGATTTCTCTTTCCTTCGCCTTGTGTATTCTGAATTGATTTGAGTAGCCTGTTTCTAGCAGTATTTGCTGTTCTCCAAGGAAACTAGTGATTCAGCATCATAAGTTTGATGTTGGGATAGAGGAATCATAAATATTTGTGAAGTCCATGATACGTAGCTTAAAACATGTCAAAACTGTACTGAAGGTAAAAAAAAAAAAATAAAAAAAATCAAAACGTTCCTCAGAAGATGGCAAGAAGGTGTGTTTCTGCAGGGCTCCCTACACTCTTTGGCTGATGCTTGTTCTTCCCAAGGTCTTGGTCTTGAGTGATGGGAAAGTAAAATCAGGAGGAGCACACCCAGTGGCCAGCAGCAGTGTCAGCAGTGAAGGTTTGGGTGCCTGGGGAGAGGCGCAGTGGCACATCCCAAAAGGCAGTAATCGGCCTTTTAAAAACAGTGACACCATCTGAAAGACTGGACACCCCCCACCCCCCACCCCCTAATTCATATGTTTGCGATTATTTGACTTCAAATATTAGCCTTAGATTTTAAACTTAATAATTTCATAAGGAAATAGCCATAATTGCATGGCAGAAAGGGATTCGGTTTGCTGTGCTGGAAAACAGTCTGCTTCTCGAGCACCAGGAGAGTCTTCAGGTGAAAGTATAAAAGCAGCACATTATCCTCTGATTAACCTGAATCGAATAATGGAAATAGAATTCCATCTGCCATAGAAATCATAAATAATAAATACATTATTAAATCAATAAACTCAGTACAACAATGAATTTTAAATCTTATATTATGATTAGGGCCAGCTTTTTCTTTGGGACATATTAAACTATATTCACAGCACATTCCACTTGGGTTTTTTTTAATAGGTGATCTGTTTCTTTTTCAGGAAGTTCACATGAAGTTTCTGAACCTCCACTTTGCCCCTTGGGGAGAAGCAGCCCGGAAATAAGGTGAAAGTGTTCTGAAAGAAATGAGGAAATCTCAAAAGGAAAAAAAAAGAAAAAAAAAAAAAAGCAGCACATTATAGAAATACTGGTAAATAAAATATAACCAACGAGCAGCATGGGAAGCATGTTTAACCCACTGCACACCAGTTTTCCTGTACTGCCAGCCAACTGAACACTGAATGACGAATATTAAGTAGTAGGGCTCCCTGTATTAGTGACAATAAATGTGATACAAATATTAATGGATTAAAATAGGAGAAACCATGGTGTACCAAGGACGAGTCCATAAAATCAGTGTTAGCTGAGTCCTTTGAGATAACTGATCCTGTATAAGGAATAAGAAAGTGTTTCAATGAGAAAAATAACAGAAATATAGAGAAGTTAGGTCTTGGAAAGCTGTTGCATCTCAAGAGGCTTTTGTTGTACAATTCTGCATTTGTGTGACATGCAATTACCAGAACTTCCCTTGGTCTATAGGAAACCTGAGAGAGATCAATGTTTTGTTGTTACAGACAGATTAATTTCCCTACCGCTTTAAAATATCTGCAGGACCAAAGGCAGAGCTACGTAGGAGATCTAGTGTTACGACACTAAACTGGACCTTGCACCTTCTGAGTTTTTTCAAAGAGTGTTTGACAAAATCAGGAGTTCTTTGTCTCAGATCTGGAAAAGGACACTTCCACCCCAGCCCATGACCTCTGCCTTGGAATGTGGTGGGCCATCGAGGAGGTGAGGAGGTGTTGGAAAGCTGAAAGACTGGACGAGGAATGTAGCAAGAAACTTGAAGCAGAAAATAAAGAAAACAACTCACAACCCTTTATTATAATATATTCCCTGGCCTGGCTTGGTTCCATCGTTCTGGTGTCCTCCTGCTGTCCTTGGCAACAAGGAGATCTCAGCATCCTCCAGCCCCTTATGCCTTTTTTGTAATGCGCACAAAAATCCTGAGTGTTCATTTTCTCCATGAAGCTCTGTACCTCCTAGATTGTTTTTATTTTCCCATTGTCAAGATCTGTGAATGATTTATCTGCTCAGTTTTTTTGCAGCAGGACTGAAACCTGCATGATTTCTCTAGGTGTTACTTCTAAATTTCATGCAGACTGTCTTAGCTCAAAACCTAAAACTCTTGGCAATTCTACCATGGCTGGGTATCCAATAACTGCTACTGTAGGGTTGATTTTGTTTTATAATGCGCTTTTTTTTTTTTTTTTTTTTTTTTTTTTTTTTTTGACAGAGCACGCTACAAAAATATTTTTAAATTGTAGGTGCCCTTCTGCATCAGGGTTTCTGCCATGCTTTTCTTGCAAAGGTGCTGTAGAAGGGATAAGACGTGCCTTGGCTCAACATGGATAAGGCTCTTCCTACCTTTGCGAAGGGATTTTTGCCGCTTTTTGAGCATCCTTTGCCTGCAAGCACCTCCCTCTGAATCCGTCCTGCACCCAGGACAGCCCTCCCTCAGCGCTGGCTGCTGCCATTTCTTCAACACGAGGCACGAATCCTTCAGCTCCCCAGCCCCGCTCTCCCACCGCCCAACCGCCCAACCCACAGACTTCCTGAGAACTGACAGTCCGACTGAATTTAGAGGACACCAGAAAACTTGACATTCAGCTTGACAACATCTCTGTTGCTGAGCCCGTGTTCCCATGACTTATTTTTTAATGCAAATCAGAAGATGATTAGCTGTTGTCTCTCTTTATTGTGTTTATTTTTTCTTGTTGTTGGGGCTGTTTTTCATGCCTTATCTTGTGGCTGAATTCTCTCCCATTTTTCTCCCTTCCTGTGCGTTTCTGCTCTTGCTCTGTTCTCTGCCCTTTGTTCTCAGTTGCTGTTTCCCCCCCTTTTTCCTTTTGTGCCTCTCTTGCATATTTTCTGGTGCTCTATCATCTCTGTTCTTTGTCTTTTCTTTTCTTTGTCTTTTCATTTTGCCTATCTTTGTTCTGTGTCCTCTTTGGTGTCTCCCTGTTCTTTGTCTTCTCTTTTTCCTTGTTCTTTCTTTTCCTCTGTCTGTCTCTTTTTATGATTCCCTTTTATCTTCGTTGTGTTCTGAGTAGGTTTGTCTTGATCTTTGTCTTTGCAGAGAACGTGCTCAAATGAAAACAAAACACACCATTCAAACAGAAATTGCTTATTAATTATAACATGGACACACTGCCGAAACCCAAGCCTCCTACAAAGCCGGCAGACCAAATCACAGGTATTTGCAGGCCAGCACGTTTATTTCTGGTCATCTGAGCTCCACATAAGGCCCTGTGGTTGAGCACCCAGCACTTAAACCAAGTCCTACCCCACTCCCCTCTGGGTGGCTGTCAGTTGATCAATCCATCCCGGCCGTTATCACTGACCCATTGATACTCGGGTGCAAAATAACCAAAGTGAGGTAATTGGTTAGGCAGCAGCTATGAGTAAAAATGTGTATCTTGGTCTCCAGTATGGAATCCACACGATCTTCATGTCCCAAGTGTGCCCCTTCCTCTTGTGGTGGGGGGTATAATTTACTGCAGATGTCTTTGACCTACATCATCAGCTCGAAGTTATCAGTTGCTGCTAGAAGGAATGTTTTAATTTACTAACCAGCTCTGCTGGGAATGGGTATCAGCTACAGCCATGTGAAAGACAGGATTTCTTGGTACACTCGGTGCACAGTCATGAGTTATTGTTAATTCTTTCATATTTGCAAAACAAAACATCTTAAAAATGTGGAGACCGGAAAATCATAAGCATAGAGTTATTTTGGTAAAGGAAGTTCTATTTGGTCCTGAAATAAATCTTTTTGTGAACTCTTTGAGCTTTGAAAAAATTGGTATGATTTCAAAGTTTAAGCTCAGAAAGTTCACATTAAAAAAAATGTTAAGCTTTTTCTTAAATTTTCTCACCCATTTCTCCCCTCCACTATTTCAGTGAAATCTCTGTGTGTGTGTGGTATTTGATTAATCCTTATTAAAGTTTTGGCTGAAAACCAAGCCCCAAATCTTGAAGTTTTGCCCTATTGTTGCTGTTCACCTTCTTTATTTTCTCTTTCTCTCTTTTTTTTTTTTTTTTTTTTTTTTTTTTAAGTTGTCAAGCCGTGAAATGGATGAGTTGGGAGCAGCTCCTTAGGGTGGAGGGGCTGGGTGCTGCAGGGGACCCCGCTGCAGCCCGTGCTAGGTCACTGCATCCCGGGGACTCGGGGGACCCTGCCTGCACTGTCTGCCCCCACCGGCCTTTCCAGGCTGCTTCGCTCTCCCCTTAACTTTGCTGTTAAATTGTCACTTTCCTGGCCAGACTGTAGTATATAAATAGAAATCTCATATCTTCTACCTGCTGTGCTCTGGGGAAGGGCCAGAACACCCAGCACATCGCCTATCTCTACAAACCAGCTATAGGACCCGGCCACAATATTGCAGCAAATAACCTGGGTCTGAAGTGAATTGCCCTGACTCTGGGAAACGCCGCAGGTTCCCCGGAGGCTGCAAATCGAGTTGAGCCCAGGTTGGGCTCTTCCCACCGTTCATGCCTCGTCGCCATCGCTACCAGCATCCCTGCCCGTGGTGGAGGATGCGGAAGCGGGATGGGGTCTCTTCCCGCCTCTTCCCATGGCAGCGTGGGAGCTGGGGAGGGGGTTGGATGGGGGGCGGGCAGGCACGGGGGTCTCCACAGGGTGACTGGTGTTACTGGTGTGTGCCTGGGCCCATCCCCTCAATGGACCCAATGTGTGCATTTTGAGAGAGAGCAGGTGACCTCCCAATCTGTATAAATATGCATGAATTACAGGTTTCCTGAGATATATTTTTTTTTTTTTTGGTCTTAATAACATTGATTTAAATTATACTTAAATATTAATAAAGTGATTTAAGACCAGGCCATTTAGGCCAAATGTACATTAAAATTCCCCTTCTATTTCCCTTCTTTTTAAATCCTCCTTCTTCAGTTTATTCCCTGCGGGAGGGTTTGGGTCCTGAACTCATTGTGCGATCTTCAAACACATAATAAGAATTAATCACCATTAGTCCTCTATTTTAACAGCTGCTTCCTACCCCCCAAACCAGTACAGCTGCAAACTTCCCTCCCTCTGCCGACACCATAATCCCATTACAGCTGCAAACTTCCACACGTGAAAAAGCAGATTTAAGCTGATTTTGAAACAACTCACATTTCTTAATTGCTCAGGTTCGTATCGGAAACGGGTGATGCAGCTCCCAGCCAGTGGGAGCTGAAGGAGCATCGTCCTTCCCAAGCACGAAGCCACCAATGCTCTGCTCTGCCACGGGACCCTGACGTGAGCCCTGTCGTTTGCACCAACCAGTATTTACTTCTTAATATTCTTAGGAAAACGAGTACGATTTATTTGTCAATAGGGAGAAGAGGTTGGTCTGCTTGTGGAAATCTCCCTTTTTCTTCTCAGTTGTGGGCTTTCTTGTACTTTCTTGGTTCTAATATCTGCCCTTAGATTGTAAATTTTTTTTTTTTTTTACTTTTTAGCATTAAGGTTTGAGATAGATAATTATTTTGCTTAATAGTAAATTTCACCGCAACGCGCCCAGAGGGATATGAAATAAAAGGTATTTAAAAATCTACCATGTTAGAAAAGTAAAATAATTTCAGCTAATGAGATTATCAAGGATAATCGGTTTACAAAAGCCCATTATGCGACAGATTCATTGATGTCTTAAAACACAAAAGGAGAATCCTATTTATTTTTTGAAATGGTGTAGAGTAAATTGCTTTTCAGAATCTAAAAAGCTGTTTTTCATATTTTTTTTTAAAAATGTGATGATTTCTGCAGCCCCATCTGCTGTTCATTTTCAGAAGTATCCAGTGGAAGATTTGGTGAAATGTACTTTTTTTCTGTTGGAAATTGGCCATAGGTGAGACCTGAACTGTGGATTTGTCTCGGGATGGTAAGGAAGGACTAAATCTCTTCCGCAATTTACGGGAAGAAGTTGCAGGAATGCAATGGAAGATTCCGCCTCCATTCAACCATGACTGAAGAAGTTTGGGGAGACAGCTGGCTTCTGCAGAGGGGAGGAAGAGCAGGAGAGGAGAAGAGGTTGGAGCTGGTGGGAGCTCCTGGAGCAACCACAGATGACCTACTCACACAGCTGCCTCCTTAGCTCAACAAACCCAAAGGGCTCTGACCAAAGCAATGGGGTGGGGTAGGCCAGGAGAAGACAGGCGGTTGCAATGACTATAGCTCTGCGTTATACAGAACCAGGTCATTTTAGAGTTATGAAAGTTTGGGGGGGCATTTTCCTTCCATTTTTTCCCCCCAGTCCTCCTAGGAGATATGTGTTAGGCTTTGACTGCTCACAGAAGTAGAAGGGTTGACTTGGCCCAAGGAGAGGTGAAAGATGCTCCAACACGATCGTGTTCTTATAAGACTCCAGACAGACCACTCTTACAAATAAGCAACAACGGAATCATTAATTTGTTCATTACATAACTTACAATGCATGCGTATAAATCTGAAACTTTGAAAAAGTGCTGTAATTGTGGTTTATTTTATTTATTGTAGTTTATGATTTTGACCACGCGTTTGGAGTTACCCAGTGTGAGTGGTGGGACTGGTACATGGAGTCTTTTCCAGGACCTCCCTTTTGCTTTGTGAGGATGCAGAAGGTGACTCTTCAGTAAGTAACACAAAATTATTTCAGACTTGTATAAATAATACACATGTTCTGTCTCCCTTTGATTGAATGATGAATAGCATTTAGAGTGATTGATTTGCCGACACACACACACACATACACACACATGCGGCAGTGGCTGGAACAGTTCCTATTGTCCTTGGATCCCACAAACTCGTCCTGCATCTCCCATGGGTTTCTCTCCCTGCGGCAGTGTGGTCCTCCGGCACCGTGAGAATGCCAGGTCTTGGCTTGGCCTTTGAGGGAGATGGTGGGGAAATTCAGGCGAAGCCCTTCGAGCACATCTTCACCGCCGTGTCCTCTGCCTGTGCCTGCCCCACGCACAGGCGCCTTTGTCCCCCAAAATGTGGCTCTTGTACAGTCTCTTCTGCTGAGGCTCAATCTGCTGCTTAAATGGTTCCTTTTTTTTTTTTTTTTTTTTTTTTTTTTTTTTTTTTTTTTTTTTCTTTAATATTTAGCAGAAAATAATTCTGCAATGAGCTTTATTAAAGCAGCAGGATAGATTAAAAAATGAAATATGTTGAGCAAGATTTGGGGGGAAGGCTGCAGTAATTAATTTTCAATAATACCTGGCATTTCCAGAACTCCTTTCATCCCAAGATCACCAAACAGTTTACAGACATTAATTAATTAAAGCATTATGATGCCCCAGTGTGGGGCCATTGCCTGCGTGTCTGACTCAGACAAACTCCCTCCAATTCCCCGGGCAGCCGAGCAGTATCCACTCCTCTGCCTTCACTAGGGCTATTCCTCTGAGTAAATACCGTTCAGCTTTTCTTAGGTTTGCACTGTGTGGCCCTATGTAAATATTTTCCAATAAGTTCGATTATTTGTCTTTTATTCTCTATCAGGAAAACCCCAAATATCTCAGTAATAAAATTTCCAGCGTGTGTTTACATGATGGCAGTTCGGATGATTAGTTTCTGATTCAGCTGCCCATTAAAACGTCCCTGCTCCTGGAAAATCCCTTTGCAGGCTGGGAGCTGGACATACATTTTAAGCTTTGATTTTGGGGCGAGTTGAGCATTTTTGACAGGACAGTAAATTGCGTGGGAAAAGAGGAGGTGTTTGGCATGCGCCCGAGAGGGGTGCAAATAACGTCACACTCCTGGAAATCCCCCGTGAAGTATAAGTTCAGTGAGATCTTATGAAAGCTATAGATTATACAAACTTTCTCCACTCCGCTGATTTGATTCATGAACGCGTAAATAGATAGATAGATAGATCCATCACAGGAATCCCCGGGGAGCAATGCGATGGTGTTTGTGATTGGAAAAATATTATAAAAGAGCTCACGTATAGCCAATAGTTAGGCAGTTTTGTACCGCCAAGATAAATAGAAAAGAAATGACATTTCATGATCGCATTTTTAAAGGGTGTTGGAAGTTACCAAAACAGGGGAAATGGATGTCCTGCGGTGATGCTTCTGCAGTCCCGCATGCCATCGCTACCCTCTGGGCACCCGTTGGGGCCCGATCCTCTCACCCAGACTGCCCCAGGTCCTTTGGATAATGGGGTGGCACCGTACTCCTCGGGGATGCCTTTACCGGGATATTTTGATCACATCCCTTCGCCACCTTGGTCATGGGAATAGTGTTCTCGCTTGTCCTAAGGCCTTCCAGTTTGGTTGCAATATTCAGAAGCAGGATCAGCCCCGAGGATGTGTTTGTAATGGAAGTGGGGAGAAACAAACCAATTGTTTTTCTGTTCGTTTTTTGTTGGATTCGCTATTTTCAGAGAAACCAGTGTCAAAATGCGAAGTGCCCTTCATTACCTGTGGTTTGGCCAGAGTCTAGCCATCTGCTTGCCCGGTTAGGTTGCCCAGCTCCAAGTTTCCCTTTATTTCAACCTCAAAGCATGGTGGAGGAGAAGGGTTGGACTTTGGGCTCGAGGCACAACCCACGGGGAGCCATTTCCCAAGCAACATCATGCATCGGTGTCACGAGCTGTTTACGGCACCGGCACCTCAGCCCGTGCGTCCATCAGCCTGGAAACATATAGAAATGTCAGTGCACACTCGGGAAGGTGACGCACGTTGAGGAGCCTCTGGTTTCGGGAGGAGGGAGATGGGAACGCAGCCCTCCTCCCCGCTTGTTTACCCTATGGCAAGTGCATCTTCAGGGAGCGCTGCGACTTCGAGATATGAGAAGAAATTCTTAAGTAAACACAAGTGACATTTGGCATATAAATAAGTTAGGGAATACTCTTGCGCAAGCAGTGCAGGTCAACAGTGATCTTTTATCTCCTGTTTTAAAATAGGCTGCTTTAGAAATGTAAAAGCGCAAAGTGTTTGCGGAAGGAGCAGTCGAGGGAGAGGGGCCGTGGCCAGCTGCCGCCACGATGCGCTGCTGGATGCTGGAGTGGCGTTTGCTGGTCCTGGGCAACCAGCTCCAGCTCTAGCCCTTCTGCTTTGGGCAAAATCCATGGTGCTCAGATAGGTTTCTCCACAACTTTCTTCTTCTTCTTCTTTTTTTTTTTTTAATTCCTCTTCCCCCCTCTTTTTTTTTTTCCCCTTTTTCTCTTTTTTCCTTTTCTTTTCCCTCTTTTTTTTTTTTTACTTCATATGATTAATGTATAACAAGTCCCTTTAGAGAGTAAATACTGATTTGAAATAGCACAGTAAACAAATAACAGGGGAACAGGCGTACAGCCTGTATATACATACATCTATAAAACGCCCTGCATACACACATGCGCACCCGCCTTCTTATTGTGTAGGTTAGCTAAGGGGATTTACCTCCTTTTTAATATTTTTGAAGACTGCTTTATGATCCTGTTGACCTCCTATTAGCGCAAGCTTAGCTTTCAACAAAGGTAATTAAATTATAAAATCACTGCTGCAATCATCAAACTACTCATAAAACAAGAAATGAAAAAAAAAAAAAATACCCTGAAATAAAAATCTTGCAGGCTTCTCCTCATGTAATATTGCTCCCTGATGTTAATTACATTTAAATGGGAGAGTACTATTTTGGTATCATTCATATGCCTCCAAAAGTACTTTCCAGTTTATCATACCTGTCAACCCCAGTGCATCACAGGCTAATACTTTATTAAGAAAAAAATCATTAGGGAGCTGCTGATCCCATTTAAGTACATTGGGCAGAATGTAAGACTAATTAAAAAGCATATTTTTACATTATTAATTTCTGAGTTTCACACTTAATGAATGTGAAATGACAGGGCTACTATTTTTATATTCAGGCTCTCTGGGCTCTTCAGCCAGGGGAATTAAATTCTGGGGATTTTTTGCAAAGATGCTTCTTGGGAGATTTGTTTTCAAGAACAGCTAAGCTTTTTTAGCTATGCCTTTTTCTGGGAAATTATACCAAAGCATATTACAGCCACTTAAAAAGAGTAGTTAAATAGATGTTGTGTTGGGTTTTTTTCATCACACTGCTATAAAAGTATTTTAGATGAGGTATAAAATATGGTTTTTAAATGATATTATGATTTGCAAACACTAAAAAATAATTGCGGTGGAGTTGAGAGAGAGCGAAAACATCTAATCTTTATTGTGTAAGACAATGTGATAAAATATTTTACAGCCAAAAGCTCATTTTGCATCTGGAAAATTGTGTAAACTGATGGGAGGAAAAAAAAAAATCTCATTAAAACTAAAGGTTATTTTTAATATTCTTCAAACAAAGCAACACATTATAACTGCATTTTTCCTGCCCATATTTATTAAATTAGACAATTGTACGAATGCCTGACGTTCTATTTAAATAAAGACATAAAATGACAGAGACCGTGTGATTAGGCAGGCTAATCGGAATTTATACCAGCTTTTAGAGAACACCGGCGCGGGAAGGTAGCGCCAGCCCTGGGAAGGTTGGTGTGTTTGTGAGGTTCAGGCGCAGCGTTACAGCCGTTATTAAGCTTTAGGTGTTGCATTACTGAAACCTTTGCCGGGTGCCGGCTGGCACAGCGGTCCCTGCGAGCACGCCGCAGCACAGCTCACTTTTATAGGGCTCTGCAAGGAGGAGTGGAGAAAAGCATTTTTTTTTTTCCCCTCTCTCTCTCTCTTTTTTTTTTTTTTTTTTTTTTTTTTTTTTTTTTTTTTTTTTCCAAATGTGCTTACAATTACCTCTCTGTATTTTTATTGTCTTTTTACTAACCACAAAACTCACACTGGAGGCAAAGCTTAACGGCTGAGGCTTTCCTCATGTAAATATTAGGAAATTACATTTGTACAAACTGCGCGGCTTTGTAAAGGGGGCTGGAGCGACTCCAACACAAATTAATCAGGATAAAGTTGCTCTATGTTCAACATGACCATAGTTTATTTTCTTAAAGTATTAATTTGTCAACAGCTTTCCTGCCTCGCTGTGACTCATGTGGATGGCATTGAGGGAAGACACAGATGCAATCTTGCTGCTCTACCTTGCAGTTTTAGGAACCAGTTCTAGTTAATCAAAACATAATTGTGTTTAATTCCTCAATATTTGTTTTCATACAAAAGTCAAATGACTGAAATATGAATATGAACCTGTGTTTAAATATTGTCTTCCTCTTTTTTTTTTTTTTTAAAAAAAAAAAAAATTGCTAAACAATTTTTACTTTCAAGTCCGTCCCTCCTCCGTTGTCTCCCCTCCTCAGCCCCAAAATAAATAAATGAGCTCTGGCAATAGCTTTTCAGCTGGTGTCCTTTGCTTTTTTTCCTCCACAGTCATCCCCTGTGCTGAAAGCAATGCTTTCCAGCATGTCTCTTCTCATTCTTCTGCCTTCACTCACTGCTTATTATATCACACTATTTTTTAATTATATCTTGATTTTCGTAAAATTATCAGTCGCTGTTATGTTTCTGGAATGCAAACGTGAGCGTAATGGGATCTATTTTTCAGAGTTGCCAAAACAAATTAAGGAGAACGTTCGGCTCTTCCTTTGCCAAATGTTTTAGTGCTTTTCCATGAAAGCAAATCTTATTTCTAACTGTATATTAAACCTTAAGTAAATAATGCAGTCTGTCAGAAGCAAATTCTATTGTAAAATCAGTAACAGTTCCCAGGCTTTGCTGGTGATACCTGCTCCGGGCTCTGCCCAGGCAGAATCAGCGTAACCATGAATTATTGCTAATTTTAATTTACCTTTTGCAGGAACGCCTAACTTTTTCCTGTGCGCTGGATGCGGCCCCCATAAATATGGAGCATTTGTTGTGGCTGGCTCCACGGATGCTCAGGTAGGCGAGGAGACTCTTGAATAACAACATCACGCAGGGCAGGAAAAAGGACCAGCTTTAGGCACTGCGCTTTTATTAATTGTGGGGATGGGGGCTCGCCTGTTCTTCAGCATCTTTTATTAACATACATCCCCAAATAATATTGACACTCTTCTTGTTTTATTAGTACACGTTTACCTTGTTCATGGTTTTATTATTCAAGAATGCAGTTGTTGCCAAGTATTAATCAATATATTATGCTGCTCAGTTGGGCAAGCTGTACAAAAACATAGTGCCCCTAGGGTTAATACAGTCAAGAACTAGAAAAGTGTTTCAGACATGTACACAACATGTGGTTTACTATTATCATTAAATGAGGTGAACTGGGACTCTATACATATGGATTTTGAATTGCATAAATTTTGATTGATATCATTTGAAGACTGAGACCCTGAAAGGCTAGATTTTGTGAAAGACGATACACAGGCCAGCTATTACCACATACAATAATACCAGGAAAAATATCTGAAATGAGCAAGGCAGCTGGCTTTTAAATAGCTAAAACATAACATCAATACTTATTTTGAATAATGGAAAAAAGAGGTAAAAGATGTTGACCTCTGCCTGACAATAACATGTTCCAAAAGTAGAACTGGTCCCGGGAGAAAACCCACTGCTCAACAGTAGCGACTAAGAATTTTTTTTCTTTCTCTCTCTCTTTCTTTCCTTCTTGTTTTCTCTTGCTTTTCTTTTCCTTTTTTTTTTTTTCTTTTTTTTCATTTTTGTATTTTTTTTCTCCCCCTTCTCCCCTCCCTCCCTGAAAAAGGTAAGTGGGCTTTTGAACATTAAGCCGCTTGCAGACAACTGACAAAAAAAACCCAACAAACCCAACCCAAAAAAACAACAACAACAAAAAAACCCACCAAGAATTTTTTTGCAAATTCAGGAAACACTTGAGAGGTAAAACCAACATCCTGAGACAGGAGACAAGGCCAGCTTTTGACACCAGGCTGGACCTGCGAGGCCGAAGGAAACCTGGAGCCAGGAAGCGGCCGCCGCCGGGGTCAGGTCGCTGGGGACCCCGCGCCTCGCCGCGCACCACAGGCCCCGGCCGGCCTTTTCATGGGAAATTTGCTGAAAATTTGCTGATCTGCATGAAACATTTATTGGAGGGGGAGAGGAAGAGCCTTCCCTTCGCTTCTTGCGGGTTACTGGTTTGTGCGGTGAGAAGCGGGGAGTTACAACATATGCGAGGATGCGGCGGGTCTCGGAGGCCCCGCATCCATTTTTTTTCCCACTGTGTGATACACATGGAAAATTATCAATACCTCGCTCTACCAGATTCATTCAATTTGCTCGTATTTGTTAAAACTTTTCAGAGAGCACCGGATGCTTAATGCTTCATTTATGATTTATGCTCCATAAATGTATTAAAACATTAACCATATTTCTGCTATGGCATACTTGAATCCTCCTGGGGACAAGCCCGAGCGTTTCTCAGGCTGCTACTCCGGCTTCCCTGAGGAGCAAGATTATTTGTGTTGTGTTACACCTCCAAGTGTTGATTAGGCCTCGGTGTTACCCTGACAGAAGTGTCGTGTGGTGCTTCTCTTTAATGGGGTAATAAGCTATATCAGCTGCATGAAGGAAATGTTCCTTTTCAAGTCAGAAACGGCAAAAAAGTTGGTGCGTAAACACAGCAAAGGCTCCGTCCCCTCCACTCAAGCGGCAGGGCTGAGCTCCGGCAATACCTTCCGTTAATCGAAAACTGTTGGCCAGAGCACTTGGGTGGCTCAGGCAAATTTATAATCCGGGTTTGAACTCTCTAATATATTAAATGGTTACACACCACCCATTGCCGAGCCCGGCTTTTAACCGCCTCTCAGCCTGGCAGCTTCGCAGGCTCCGAAAGGCGGCTGTTAATTGGAAAGCAGGAAGGTTAAAAAATAGACAAACTAGTTTTTCTGGCTTGCGTTTGACAGCGTGGGTTATTTATGCGGGGCTTTTTTTTTGTAGTTTTTCTTTTTTTCTTTTTTTTTTTCCCCCCTCTCTTTTTGTGATGGGGTGGAGGGGTGGGGGCGGTGTGGAGGATTTCTTAGTGGTTGGGAAGCTTCACATTTTTCAGTAAGCATTATTGGGTAACAATTGGTGCAAACATTATGGAGGGGGAAAGGCACATAAATCAAGAAATAAAAAAATAGTTTCTGCACATTTTCAAAAAACACGTTGTGCTCTCTGAGGTCCTTTTCATTTTAACCAAATCAGGGGGAACTTGTCCTCACAGCGGCAAGGCAGATGGAACAATAAATCACAGGAACCATTGACTGCCTGCAGTGTACTCTCCGCAGCTGTCACTTTTTTGTCTCTTTGGTTTTAGCTGACATGGTTTGAGGTCCACTGTGAACCAATCTGGACTTTTTTTTTACCGTCATATCCATCAAAACGACCAGTAGCCATCAACCTACTGCAGCGATCGATTCGTTTGCTTATTCTCACGCATAAGCCAATACTCAGCTCACTAGGTGAGGCTTGGGAGAAGCACCTCATTTTAGCTTTTTTTTTTTTTTTTTCCCCCTCTTTCTTTCTTTCCTTTTATTTTTTTTTTCCCTTTTGCCTCCAGCTACAGCTGTGATTTTCTGAGCAGTCTTGGCTAACGTTATTAAAGTTGCATCATGATAGATATAGAGTGGAGCAGATAACAGCCTCCACGCACAACAACAGCAAAACCAAGAACAACCGTGGGGTTTTGCTGTTGTTGTTAGTGTTGCTTTTCAGGTGTAGCGAGACGCTTGCTAAGCTAGGAGTTTCCAACTCATTGCTTATTTTGCAAAGTAAACAAGCAAATGTTATGTGCATAACCTTAGCTGTCTCTGCAAAGGTCAGTGCCTGGCTGCTGATTTCTTTTCCTGCCTTTTGGTGGCACTCTGATGCCAGCGATTACTTCTGGCGTGTTTTGGAAACAAGACGTCCTTTTCTTAACAAAAGACTCAATCTACAAAAGGCTGCAAAACAAAAAATTGATTAAATTTGAACCGGAGTATGAAAGTTTGCTTGGGTGTATAAAATAGGCCGGTAAACGCTAAACAGGGGCTCGTCCGTACCGCGGGCCGAAGGCTGCGCTCGGCGCAGGCGGGACTGCGTGTGAGGATGATAAAATGGGGGCGTGGGGGTCCCTCTGCAATCAAACAATACCTATGGATGTGTGCGGACATATAGGTGATATTCTGTGTCGGATGATGTGGTTTCGGTTTATGACCTGACACGGTGCAAAGTGTCTTTTTCGCGTTATTTTATAAAAGTGTATTCTCCAACGCACCCTGCTGTCGCAGATATTAACAGGGGGCTGAACTTCAGACCACATTTTGGAGAACAGGTTTTTCTTTTTTGTGGTATAAATAAATGCGAGGAGATGTGCGGATAATACACTTTTAGTAATATAATTATTTTTTTTTTCACGTCAAAAATACCTGCTCGCTTTAAAAACCTTTAGTTAGGTCAAGTTAAATTTATTATATATAATTTTTTTTATAGCTGAAGTCCATGATTTTGACTTGAGGTGACAGCTGAAAAGCACCAGAAACCCTTGGAATTTCAGATCTATATATTACTATAAAGGAAGAAAATAAAGTTCCGCTAGTAGAAGGTAGGTAATTGCATTTACCAAATAGACATAGTTTAAAAAACACAACCCCTGAAACATTTACCTTAAAAAAAGTCAAGACAGCAGAAGTTTTCCTTTGTATCTATAGAACAAACATCCCTGGGATTTGTAATAAAAACCCAGTTATGAGATCCGGGGTCCCTCCTGTTAAGAAGGATCTTTTAGCAGAATATTGAAATATTGCCATGTTGGAGAGAAGTTATTTAAGGACCCTACAGGAGCTGATGCAAAGGCAGATTCTGCTGAGACAGTTTTCTTCTCTGCAAACCTTTGAAGGGTGCGTGTCCTGAACATATTCCACTTTAGAGATATGTAAAAAAAATAACGAGCTGCAGTCAAAGCCAGCACCGCTCCATGATGAATTTCAAGGAGTGTGACCAATAATCCTTCTACTTATCTTAAAAATCCTATGGAAGTACTAAACCAGTTCCAATGCAACTGAAAGCAAACTGGGGGGG
>NW_020799105.1:24516736-24536609 GCF_003259725.1 Athene cunicularia
GGGGGGGGAAGAATCACAAAAAAAAAGAAAAAAAAAAAGCTGTCTGCCTGAGAACAACCCAAGAATCCTAAGTCCACCCAAGTAGTTATTGCATGTTTTTCTGTACCGCTAATGGATTGCATATTGTTGAAAATATGAATGACAGAATGAATCAGAAGAGAGTGGCAATTATGGGTCCAATTCTGCTCCTGGCTACGGCGATACTGTCGGCCTGTTTCTCTTTGCAGCTATTGGGGTGCACTTCAGAATCATTATTCGGTGTAAGAGTTACTCCAGACTGGCAATCCGAGCTCTGTAAATGTAATAATGGCCCGAGGAGCGCGGCTGACAGTGGCCGAGGGTCAGACCAGTTTAGGCTGTGGATTTTCACAAACCTTTAAGCACTGCTCTTAACTCCGCCACATATATTCCACAGTACGATACGCACGTCTTAAATATACCTTTAAAAATGTCTTGCACTGGGGATATGCCAAACATTGCTTGCTCCCTTTAGGGGAGACATGAAGAGTTACAAACCGTGAGCCCTGTGCCAGAGCTGTTGCCTAGAAAAAAAAAATTCCCGTTTGAAGTGAGTCAGAGTTTTGGCTGAGGAGGGAGAGCAGGACAAGAGGGCCCTGCGTTATAACAATTATGCAGGAATAAGGAATTTCTCTACGATTACTGTGCCAGCAAAATCTGTATATGTATAATATCAGATAACGTCGCACTGCATGTGAAAGGAAGGCCACTAATTTGGCAGCATTCTTATTTTCAAATGAATTCCGACGCCAAGAGAAGCGAGCAGCTTTGTTAAAAGGGACATTCATTAATATGCCTAATGGTGACTTTTCTCTTGTTCCTACCAAACGGTCTCTAATATAATTCCATATTAAAAATAGGAAGCAGTTCTGCATATTTTCTAATTAGCCTTCCGCAGAAATCTCGCTGTGGTAGATACTTAATAAAAGCAGGAAAGAAAAGAAAAAAAAAAAAAAAAGACTCTGTGTGAACATGAAACTTTGTTCATCACTCGCATACTAAACAGCGCAGGTTTAACGTCCTGTACGTTGCGAAAAAGATGTTTAACGTGGGTTGTGGGTTTGTTTTTTTTTTTTTTCTGCGAAAGGCTGATGTGTGCGGCTCGGTGTAAGCCCCCAGCTGACCTCCCGGCGATGCCTGGGCTGCTCATGCGCTCAGCGCCCGGCACACGCGGCCGTCCTGGCAGGATCGAGCCCGCAGGCGCTGCTGAGCGGGGTGTTGCTGCTGCTGCTGCCGCTGTTGTTATTTTCCAAGAGGAAATATTTCGGGTCTGCCCTAACATTAGTGCAACATATCACTCCAGCTGCATTCCCCGCTGACTGGAGTCTGTTTGATGAGTAATTAGGAGACCTTCTCTTTAGTTTGTTTGACATATTTTACAAAACATGTGAATCTGTTAAAAAATTGCTTGTTCATTTAAAAGACAGAGTTCCTAAACGAAGCAGGGTATCTGCTAACTGGATATAATTTTTTTATTACTATTATTTATTACAACTTCAAACACAATAGGCTCTTTTTGCCTTAAAAAGGATTGTTGTTTTTTTTTGTTTGTGGGTTTTTTTTGTTTTGTTTTTGTTTTTTTTTTTTTGTTTTCTGAGAAGTAATTATTCTGTTTCTGCATCTGTGCAGCTTCACCCTGAGCTCATACAGAGAAAATCTTTGTAATACTTAGAGATAAACATATCTAGCCATCCAGATATCCATGTGTGTACTTAAGTTTGTTTATATTTTACACCCACATGTCAAAACTGGTATCGTTAGCTACTTACTGGAAAGCAATAAACACAGCCCTCTTTCCTCTGCCCAGATCAAAGGTGAACCCCTTTTTTTTTTTTTTTTTTCTGTATTTTCCATTAAGACATCTTTAGCAAAGAAACCTCACAGACAATTTTAAATAAGCCTTGAATATTCCAGCGCCCTTTCTGCTCCTTTTGTGAAACATACTTTGAAGATCTTCTGCTGCTTTAGTTTGCATGATTGAAGCTGGTGATTTAACTTTCCGAACTATGGCAGCGTGGTGTAATTAAAGAGTTAAATTTTCATTGGTTTGAAACCACTTGGAGGTTTTTTCAGAATGTAAGTATGATTTTCTTCCCTTCAGCTCCTTAGTTGTGCAAAAAGAAGTGACACCTCTCAGCACCCTTAATTTGAGTCAAAGTTGCTACTCTTGGTATTCAAAATTATAAATACTACTATTAATTTATTTAATGGTGAAAATCAACTCTGGTATTTAAAGCAAAGCAATCCTACCGACCCAAAGGTTAAAGTTGTCCCCAAAAAAGCAATGCTATAATAAGGCTATGCTAGCTGTGATTAAAATCCTTTTGTACTTTAAGATGTGAGCGCAGGGATGATTTAAAAGCCCCATACTTTTCTAGTCAGCTCTACTTATTGCTTCAGGCTGAGCATTTTGTTTTTCCTTTTTTTTTTTTTTTTTTTTTTTTTTTGTGAACACTCAGTTGCTTATTTTGGGGAAGCATCTCATTTATCTGAGCCTGCTTCTTCCCGAGACTTTTTTCCTGCTGGAGAATTACTGCATGGCACATCAATAGGTTGCAAATTATGTAAGGGCTGTGTTTAACTTGCAGCCGGATTGCCATTGTCGTGAGGGTCCGCGTCTTTTAGCTAAACTGCCTTTTTCTCGAGGAATTTCAGATGTCTGTAATTGCTGCTCCTTTCAGCACAGCTTAAGGTATCAATATCAACTCGATTTGAATATCATAAGTGGGAAGTTGCTCTAAGCAAAACAAAAACATGTCAGTTGCCCAGGTGACATTTTGTAGCAAACAAGGAAATCACAACTCCAGGAAGTGTTGTATTTTATGCCAACAACAATATGACAGTTTTCTCTGTAAAGAAAACATGACACTTTTCCAAATATCAGAGGATGCCTCCGCTGCTCAAGGGATTCCTGTACTGTCACTGAAATGGAAGGTCACAGGCTGGTTTCATGATTTCTATAGTTTCAAAATGTTGTGGTGGAGCGTTTGCACGCTAAATGCTGTAGGCTAAGGGAAATCTTTCCCTTCATCTCTGAAAGAAGTGACAGGAAGAAAAAGGTCCTACTTTGACAGCAGTAACCTCTAGGTCTAGAGGTTCTGCCCCAAGCAACTCTGAAGTAAAATTACCTATGTTAATGTGTTGTCCTTGCTGTCATCCAGGCACACGTGTGCAAGCGTGCATGAGCGTGCAAAACAAAGTCCAAAGGTGCGAGCACGCACCGTCGGGTTTGCAGCCTGGAGGAGGGGTTGCATTGGACCACGCCAACCCCTGAGAATCATCTCAAAATAGCCCTAAAAGCAGCGTGTTTTTTTTTTTTTTTTTTTTTTTTTTTTTTTTTTTTCCTTGGATAGCCTGAGCTGTGTAGGAGCCGCAGCAAATACTCGAGTCCTGTTTTTACCTGGCCTTGATTGTAATAAAGACCACAAAGTTTCTGCAAACAATTTCTTTTAAGAGGTGGGGTTTCCAGTTTGACTTCAAGAAGGTAGGGACCTACTTGCTATGCTAGTGCTTTAATTCCTGAAGTTTAAATAAACAGACTTTTGCTTTAAGCCAGAAAAAGTATTAACTTCAAGGCTATGGACAGGATCAAAACACATTTGTTTCCAGCCTTCCTCCTTTTTTATTCTTCCCTCTCCCCCTTAAAAAAAACACACCTTAGTCTATAGATTATATACTTCCTGCTGCCCTTTTTATAAGCAATAAGAATTTAATAACTGAGGGCAACTCTATAGTAATATTTATATGGGTCAAGTGGCTTAAAAGTATGCAATAAATGTAAAGTTATGAACCACATTGCCCCTTTTTAAATAATGCAGCTAGCACCAAGATATTATGTTTCATATTCTGGAAAAAGGTGTTTTAGCCTAGGCTTTAGGAGTACACCAGACATGAAAAGTTATACTGATCCCATAATAAAGTCACTGCCTGCTTAATATGGTGTGTTATGTAGAGCTCCAGATCTTAATAGCAGACCACAGCAAGAACGTCCCAGATGATATCAACAAAACCTTAGCTTTCTCATTAGCAATCAGCAAATTCTCCTGGTGTCTGCTAGTTTCAAATAAGGGCAAGTGCCTCTATTCCTAGTGTGAAGCCCAATAGGATAATAGAAATAATGTAGTCTAATCAGCGGCAAACACATGAGATCTCCCCGTCAGAGCAGGCGGCGGTGGGTTTGGTGACTCCCCTTCAGCAGCTTTTAACAGGCTTCACGGTCCCGAGGAGAGGGATCGGTGTGATTGTGAGAGAGGGAGCAGGAAAAGCTGCCTCACGCAGCTCCTCGTGCGTTTCCACCGTCACCTCTCTGGGAGACAACAGCCAGTTTTTTACGGATACCAGGTTTTTGAGGATACGTGTCTAAAAAATAAAAATAAACAGAATCTCGTCGTCATTACTTTGCATACATGAAGAAATGCTGCAAAGTGGTTCCTGTGTGTATCAACACACATTTGTCGGCGCATGGGGAGGGGGGATGGCAGATTGGTTTGATTTGGTCTTGTCAAACCATCTACTTCTTTGATAAATCAGATCAAATATTTGTCATCACGGCCCAAATGACCATTCCTTTGTCGGCCGGCGCACTGCTGATATCTGCGCCCTGTCTGCACCTGAGCTGCTACCTGCATGATTATATTTTTCTTATTGCTGTTAGATTTAAACGTGTTTTGTGTTTCGACAAGGCAGCATACATCTGCAGCGCACTATTATTAAGCGTTGGGACAACCATGGCTCTTAGCCGTTGTGATGAAAGTGGGAAGGATCACGAGATCATACTGCTGAAACAATCTATGGCTATGCTTGGGGAAATGCAAAATGGCTCTAGTTTTTGCACTGATTGTGTAATTTTAAGTTTGTTTGTTTTTGTTTTTCCCCCATTTCCCCCCGTGATTTTTGCATGTTCTTAGAATATCGCTGACTTGTATTTAAGAGCAATTTTTGCACTCTTTTTCAGTCCTGGTTAAAAATTAAGACTGCAAATGTGGCTGATGCCACGCAAGGAAATGCAAGTCTAAGCTGCAGCAGTGTAAACAAAAAAGTGTTTTAAGAGGTGATTAACTGTGTTTTGAACCCTGATTAAGCCTAAGGTTACTCAGTGTTTATATGTGCATTTGCAGTGCACTGGGAAAATTCAGTGTTTAATGGTTCCTGTGCTGATCTTTTGTTAGTGCGCTGGGCTGCGTTGCCTAAGAGCAGTGATTACTGGCCAGATTAAAAACCACAGAAACTCTTTCTTATTCTGAGGTTTGTCCAACTTTATTCACGTTGATGGGAAGCAGGGGTCCATATATCTCTTATAGTTGAGATTTTAAAAACTGACACCACAAGCCAGTCCCCTGAGCTCTTATTTAGCTACTGGAGTGAATAGTGGGGTAAGGTAGTGCTATTTTGTACACGTTCAGCAAATTGAGAATAGTTTCCATCTATGAGCCTCATTACAATTTAGGAGCCAAGCCTAAGGTTCTCAGGCCTGACGTTTTGCTTTAATAAATGTGAGATGGTAGGTGGGCAAAGAAAGTACTCACGAAGGGCAAATGGCTCCAGAAAAATGGGTAATAACGGAGGCCAATGAGGCAACAGCACAAAGCCTCTGGCTTCCAGCATCGCTGGACTATTTTGAATTCTGTGGATGACCTTGCAGAGTACTTTATTATCCTAAAATAACAAGCAGGTCAATACCAGTCCTGCTCGTGTGATAAAATGCAGTAATTGCTGACCAAGACATGTCCACAAAGGAGCCAGGAGAGCTGATCTGTGGGAGCAAGGGTGTTTGCACCAGCAGGGTCAGGAGATCCTGACAGTTCAGGATAGTCCGTGGCAAAGAAAGACAAAGCGTGTCGAGGCAGACTGAAAAAAAGCTAACTGATGGATGAGGATGATGTTACCAAAGGGAGAACTGGGTTGGCAAATAAATACATATTTACTAAAAGAAAACCTCTTGTTTATCAGAAGTGAGAGGTGAAATTGTAGACTACTGATGTTAAATTACATGATTATTGTGCTCGAGTGAGAGGGAAGAAAGATCTCTGGGATAAAGTTGGCTCCACAACATGTAGGCACCAGCTACCTGCACCTACACAGCGGCTCGATGCTTAGGAGAAGGTTTCTGATATCGAAGCCGTGAGGCTGTGGAGCTGCCTCCATATGTGGGTAACGATGTGAAAAACCACTAACGGCTCTTAAAGCTGAGCCTGATGACAGGAGATTAGAGGACATGTTGTCCGCAACAGAAAGGGCCCGGCTGGGAAGACCCAAACAGCCTCATCCAGTTCATTTTAATGGAAACAGCCTGGAAATAGGTAATAGTGAGGCACACCAAGCTCAGACTGTCTAAACTTCCATTTTAGATTATTTTCATTATAATGGCTTTAATCCATGCAATTTCCAGGGATGGGGAGAGCCTGGCTTCAACCGCTCCAACTCTGTGCTGTGGGAGGGCACCTCGCAAGACGTACTGTAACAACAGGGGCAGCATCAGAGAAAGAGGTTTTGGAGTGATTTCAACAGTGCTGGAGTGCTACAGAAGAATTCATAGAATGAGGGGGGACAAGACGGGGTAAGAGGAGGATATACACTGTTCAGGGAGAGTAGGTATGTGAGGCCACTGCCCTGATGGTCACCTCTCTGTATCTTACTCTGTCTGAAGTAGAAACAGATTAAAAACAGAAAATAAATTTTAAAGAGAGAAAAAAAATAGAGAAAGGGGAAGTCTCCACTTGTGGTAAGCAGATATGCATTTAATATGTCGGTATTCAGCAGCAGTTTTGAAAAATATTACCACCTCTGTAATTTTGAGAAATACAAAATTAACATCTTGTTGACATTTGCATATCCATATTTCCAAGTCACTTAGTTGTTTAAGGATAAAGTTAACAAAGCAGTATCTATTGCCTGAGCTTTCAAGGCATCAAAGTTGCTTTCCTCCAGCCTAGGGTAGTGCTTAAATGACACTTGTAAGGGCTGCACTTAGGAAGTGTCGTTCGCATCGTGGCTTTCGTTGCATCCCATACGTGGGAACCCGAACCTTGGAGGCTTTAAAACCTTGTGTGTCTGTGGCTTCTCCACGAGCCTGACAAGGGATCATTAGTAACTCGCTGATGTCTCTCTCTGTTTGTTCTACTTCACGAGGCACTTCCCCAACTAATTTAGAACAAAGCTTGGTGTTTACTTGGTTTCACAAAATGACACTTTTTTTTTTTTTTTTTTTTTCCCCCAAGATCACTGCAAAGGCTTGAAAAAGGATATTTACATAAACAGGTTTCAAGTTCATCAAGAACAGGTCAGGAAAGGAGGGCAAACCCAAGTGGAAGGGAAATAAAGCAGAGCATAAGGTGAAGTAGTTGATCTTTCATTCAGGGCTGCAAAAGAAGCTCTTTGAAGGTTTGAAGGGCTGGGGCAGCCCTGCAAGGGAGCCACACGGTTGCCAAAACCCGTAAAACTCAAGGTAAAATCGAGGAGGAGCTGCAGGGAGCAGTGGAGGCGCACAGCCCTGCTGCTGGGCTGGCGTCGATGGCAACCGCAGCACAAGGCAATGAACCATCCGTGTGCCGCAGCAATTTTGTGCCGCAGCAACTTCGTGCCACAACTTGCACTGGAAGCCTCTGAAGCCTATAAAAGATGAAATTTTAATCGTTAGCAACCCCTCGGTGACCTGGAGAGAATACCTATAGGACAACTTACAGAAAGGGAGAGGGTGGCAGCGTGGTGTGGGCGCTTTTGATCTCCCCGCGTTGAGCCGCGGGCGTCACCCCGACGTGATGCTGGGCATCTGCTGTGCCCACAACTTGACTCCCCAACCTGTTTCAGCGTGGGGCAAAGGTGACTCCTCAGTACTCCCAACAGGAGCCGAGGGGCGTCTTGCATGGACAGAAAGAAAAAGAATTAGTTTATGGAAAGCGGATGGGTACAGTATGTAAATAAAAGTGAATCGCATCCTCATTATGTGGGCTCTTTTGAATAAATGTTAGCCTTTAAGTGCCAGCTGTCACTCTATGCATGGCCTCCCTTCTTACAACTAACCTCTCCGTCACCTCGCCTTGTCTCCCTAACTTGTCCTATTATGCAGTACCAAGCTGAGTCATTGTTTCAAGCAGGAGGTGACATGTTAATAGCTTAATAATAGTATAATCTCGCAAATAATAATATGCTGTCACACTGTCTGAAGCACAATGTTTACAGGAGAAGTGGTAATGTATGATGACAGTAATTTGAATAAAAATGAATTTACTGCTCTTGTCTCATTTGCAGTAAATTTTCGCATCTTTCATGCACAACTGGTGCTCCATGACCTCTTTCATTATTGTGTTCTCAGTGGCTGCTGCTTGCTTTAAAGTGAAAGGCAGGCAAATGAAACAGAAACCTGCAGCTTAATAACCGATTTCTAGAAAAGAGTTCACACCGCAGCTTCTGAAAATCTCACTTCGTTTGTTTACAAAGATGATACGGTGTCAGGCAGGCTGTTTAATTAATGCAAGCTGGAGGTGCCGATTGAGAAGCAGACACAAACTGATATGATTATGTATTGACAATTTACAAAATTATTGTCATTAAAATGTGTCAGAGGGAAAAAAGTGCTCGGAATACAGAGAGGATCATTTGGGTCGAAATTAAAGTTTGTGCAGCGTAAGGAAAAAAAAAAAACAAACCTGTTTTAAATGCTCCTGGTATTGTTTGATGTGGAGAAAAGCAATCCTGGGCTTTCTATTCAATACAGGGAAAGTGTCGAAAGCTATCCACGTTATTGGCTTTTGTAATTAACTAATGCATGCTGGTATGATAGTGGACTGCTGAAACTTATAAATGATCCCTGAATGTATAAAATAGTCGGTCGTGGTTCACGTCGTGGGTGGTTTTCTAAGTCATCCTGACCCGTTTGCTGTATCATCAAATTCTGCCGTTTCTATGTATGGCATGGCCCAGGACTCCTGGTATTATTCTGACAAATAAATAGGGAATCTACTCTAGATCAAAACTGCCTTTGGAAAATTTAAATTCCTAGGACAGTTCTGTTTCTCTAAAAGAAAAAAAAAGAAGTTATTACGTGATGCGGTTCATTTGATGAAAAGGAAGCAAGTTTACAACTCACAACTGATATGTCTGGACTAAATTTAGTTTGATGGAATGAGGACAGCTAATTGAAACTTGCTGGGACCCAAAGCACTGCACAGGACAAATTCTTCAAAACCTGCTATATTTTATCTAAGTTTAAGCGAACGCATAGAACTGAAAAGTAAGTTCTGCATGACCTAGTTCATGGGTTAAAGTAATTAAAAGCACAGGTTACCTCTCCGTCTGTGTATACACAAACACACCTATATATTTTTTTCACTACTTGTACTTTTGCATCTAAGAAATACAGTATTTCCCTCTGAATTGAAAGCCAGGCTGTGTTCCTTTCTTGGGAAGAGCTTGTGTGCCCACGCGTGGGGAGGGCAGTGCCGTGGCCCCACAGCCGCTCTCCTGCTCCTCCTGCAGAAACTGGGAGCTGAGTTGGACACCGGTCCCACCAACCCGCTGCTCTGGGACATGCCAAGCGTGTGCCTGGGGACTTTTGGTTGGGAAAGGCTGTAAAACCAGGCTGTATTTCATGGTGCTGAATCGTAGTAAAAACACAGTTTAGCGTCTTTTTGAAGCTGAGTTTTTAAGAGGGGCAAAAATTTGTCTCCCCTCTTCTGTGCCTTTTGCAATGCGATGTACAGTGAAGTACAATAAACCGTGGGCATTGTGTGGCTGAAGGGTGCCGGGGAGCTCCCCGTTGTGGGTGCCAGGATGCAGCACCCACCTCCCCGCGAGGCCAAGGGGGGCTGTAGGAGCCACCATCTCCTAATTTTTCTTAATATCTTCAAAGACGTTGCAAATAAGAGGGAGTTTCCAATTCTTACGCTAATATTTACCTTTCGGGGGTGACATGCTGAGAAAAATAAATCGGTAAAAGGAGATTGGGCAGAAATCATGTTACCAGCTGCAGAAATCTGCTGCAAGGTTTCAGAGTGTGGGAAGAGATGGCAGAAGCCACAGCGTTGAGGATGTCACTCTGACACCATTCTCCTTGAAACCAGAGGAAAACGTATTGTCTCCATTAGGAAAGTGCAGGGACTGGTGGTGCAACATGTTCAGATATGCGCTTAACTTCAAATATCAGTAATTTCACTAGTGTGAGCCCAGCACTATTTGCACGCCTTGAATTAAGCAGGGGGCTGATGGCTTTTATAAGCACCTTGCAAGGCTGGGCTTGGTTTTGAAGTGAATTTTAAAACTTTGTTTACGTGCAAAGTGCAGGGGGCTGCAGGGGGATGACTGAGACTAGCAAGGACTGAGTAACCCACTCCAGTTAACTGCAACAAAATAAATGTTTGCTGCAAAAGATATTTCCGTTTTCCATTGGAAATATTTTTTGTTCAAAAATAATTTGTATTTTCCCAGTGCATGCTTAACTTTTTTTTTTTTTTATCCAAAATTATTAAATATGGTGTTGGAAATCCCAGTACTGTGAATTAAAAAATAAAACATTTGTGACATCATAGAACTAAATAATGATCAATGGTGAATATGTGCAAAAGGGTGGAAAAGGACAGAGCCTCAAGGTCTCACTTCAGCTGATGGTGTTTATTTCATGTGTATAAAAGGTTTCTTTTCCCTGAATCACTGATGTTCGGGGGATATCTATGTTGTGCTTCAAACCGAAAGGTCCTTTTTGTTGCTTAGTGCTACCTTTTAATTATTTAAATGTAGGAGAGTCTGATTAAAGGTCTTAATTAAATGTATTTAAGATTGGCAAATATGTCACTGTTCTGAAAAGCCACAGTCATCCCACGGATATACCTGTTAGTTACTTATCAAAATCCAAGAAAGTTTCACAGGAAAAAAAAAAACAACCCACCCTAAACATTGTATTTGTGGAAATAAATAGTGGGTGGACCTGATTTTCCTGGTGTGAAAGTCAAGTGGAGTTTTTAATTGACTCCAACAGGCGCTGGATCAGGCCTGTGGGGTGTTTGGTGCTCAGTTACAAGTTAGTGCTCTCTCTAATCACCTTGTTCTCTAAAGGAAATAGATACTAAACAGGAACCATCTGGTAATACATTCTGTACCTCTTAATTACAATGTTTTGAGTGGCACCTAAATAAATTTCATTTACAAGCACATGACTGCTTGTCAAAAGCTCTGTTGATAATTTTATTATTGTAGTATACCTTCTCGCTTAATGACCCTGGCCCAGTAAAGTCAGGAATATTTAGCTCTACAGAAAAAAAAAAAAAAAAAAAAAAAAAAAAAAAAAGCGCGATTGTCTTAAAAAAAGGAAAGACGCAAACTGTCTTTCACGTCACATTTTTAATTACTTGCAAATGTATTTATTTCTGTATTGTAGCCCGGCATACATTTACACATGACATATATCTGCAGTGAAAATTGCTAAAACTCTGTTTTCTTGGTAGAGAGGAGATGTTGAGGCAGCTCTGAGGAGAGCCCCAGTATTGTTGTAAAGTGCCTGCTTTATTTTATGATCTGTGTGTTTCTGTGTAGATGTACTGTAGCATTTAGACAATTTTCTCTTTGTTAGCTGCAGGAAAAGATCAATATTATAAAGAAGTCGAGTGACTCTGTGAATTAGTCTCCTGCGTTTTCACCCTGGCAAGTGGGGATTTGAATCCTCCCCCTGGTTTGGAGGCTGATCCACAAACCCTGTTCAAGGTCCACGTTGGAGCCTCCCCCAGATTTGGAGGCTTTCAGTTTGGGGTTGCAGCTGAAAATGACTTTCCTATAGTCTCCTAGTAATCTCTGGTGGAAATTAGTCTGTATTACAAAATCAACATATAATGCGTGATTGGCAGCGTCTGTCAGAGAAAAGCCCGGGACTGCGCTAGGATGGAGCAGTGCCCGCGGGGATGTGTCACCACCGTGCTCACCCCACGTGACACCCTGGATCTCCCAGAAAGATTTTTTTGGGGGGGCGCAAGGCAAGAAAGCTTTCTCATACCGTGAAGTTAGATAGTGGCACATCCACTGGTCAGGGGTGAGCAGCATCCGGCACAGCAAACCCTCGGTCTGTCTAACGTGTGTTGAGTACAAAAATATTACCAGTAATGTGCAGCTTTTGCTAAGTTTTGCCAGTAAAATGCTAATTCATCTTTGTGTCCTTTTTAAAATAACAAGTTGGAGCAGACAAAAATGCTAGGTGGAAGGGCAGAGGGGCGATTTCTGGGAAAACAGGAGGAATGTGGCACCTGGAGGCGTTTTGTCCACTTCTTTGGGATGAGCGGCCCATGGGAAAACGTAGCCACATAAAAAGTAAAATAGCCTTATTTCTAAATTCATGGCAAATTGAAAAAGGAATCCTACTGCTCTCAGCAGGATCCTTTATTCCTTTTTAGTTGCAGCTGATGGTTTTTCTCTTAAAATATTTTTTTTTTTTTTCTAGGTCTTGGTCTTGATGTGGGAACTTTAGGAAACAGATAAGCTTTCTTTTTTTTTTTTATTTTTTAATTTTTAATCGATGCTTTAGCAACCTGGAGTTGAAATAGCACTTAAATTCAGAGAGGTGTTAGTAAAACGGGGAGCATGATCTTCATCAGGAGGGTTTGTATGGTCGAGTTTGAGAAGATTGCACTGTCTGAGCGGGAGATGGGGAATTTACCGTACACAGCAAACTGCTATACACTACAATATAATATCTGGATTTGAAGCTGATATTTAAAGAGGGCACTTGCTTTACTTATGAGATTAAAGGCAAATACTCTCTTTTAAAAATGAAGTCATGCTGTGTTTTGCACCTTTTGACACTTATTAACTCAGGTCATTAAAAAAGAGGCTAATTAAAAAAGAATGTAAAACAAAAGAGTCATTTGTCTATCGCCGAGCTCGGTTCTTCATGTACGCTGGCTGGAGGCAGTCTCCATTTAAACCTTGGGTACAGAAAACACTGATAGCCACTGGGGCATGCTTGGAGCTTGTCATGGCTTTTGGCGAGACTGTGGTCCGGCTCATTATGCACCTCATAAAGAAGAGAAGTCATTGTCATCAAAATTAGCTGAAGCTGGAATTTACATTCATGGAAATTTTGGTTTCACCACTGTCCTCTGGGGCTGGACAATAAAGGAAACCTTTTACCAGCTGCAGTTAAAGTAAGTGAAGTTCAATAAATGCTTAGTGCTTCATTAAGGCATTTCCGAACGTACTGTGCTACATGCACATGATATTTTACAGCCGATGAGAATTTGGTGCAAAGAGCGTGTGAAGTTCACTAGTTCCTGGTGCACAAGATGTGCACAGCACGTCCAAACCCAGCTTGTAAAGAGACCGGCCTCTTGCAACCGCTGTTTATCCCCAAAGATGTTTCTGTTCTTCCAAAGGGAGACTTTGCTAGCAGGAACATTTTCCCTTGCAAGGTTAAAAAAATGTCTTTTCATGGGAATAAACTCTTCTGATGCTAGTGAGGGAGTCCTTCCAAGGACTTCCAAGAGGGTATGGACAAATTTTTTTTATTTTTTTTTTTTACTAAAAGTGCGTCAGAACGCCGCAGGGAGAGGTGTTGCACCACTCGATCTGTCCTAGATCTCATCCGAGCCAAGACTGAGGTATTATGAGGACAGGAGTTTTTCTGAGAGGGTTTTACATCCCTTTGGACTCTACAAAGGGAGCTGTAAAGGCTAGTTAGTGGTGGAGGATGCCCACCTCTCCCCATGCAGGTTCAGGTGATGGCGCTTGGCGCTGGTTCTGCCGTGTTGCTACAGGGCCAAGGCTGTAAAGATATTTATGGAAATATCTCCAGCAGGGCTTCAATCATTTCCCACAGCTGTGTGCTTTGCTGACCTCAGAGCATCTGGTCAATCGCTGAATGTTTCTAGAGAGGGTTCTCCAAACAGAACTGCGCTCCTCCAAAAATCCAAGATTTGTGGGTTGGAATCGATTTTGACCGCTGTTTTTTAAAGCCTCCCCAATCTCTCCCCATGCAGATGACCGTAAATTCAGTCCAGAGTCTTGATTCATAAGGTATTTAAACAGATGCTCTTATTTAAACATAAATCCTATCATAAACTTCAAATTTATGCTTACATGATATCCTGACTTAGGGTCTTAGAGCTGGAAAACACAAAGGGATTAATGAACTTAAGGAAAAGGTTAGGAATGTCATTCAAATGCTGATTGAGGCAATGGCCTTTCCAAGGCGAGGTCTCTCCAGCTCTGGAGTCCAGCCCAAGCCTGGGAGAGGGTACGGGACAGAGGGGGGTTACATCCTGCCCTGGTCTCGGGCGGCTCCCCAGATGCAGTGGCCACAGGGGACCACCTCGACCTCCCTGTGTGGGCGCATCCCCTCGCCGCTCGCAGGCGGAGCCAGCCAAGCCCTGGCAGCGGCCTCTCAACCCCTCGCTTCTCCTCCCAGCCAAGGACAGCTCTGGGGTGCAGCCAGCAAAAGCGGACAAGGGAGTTAAAAGCTAAAAAAAAAAAATAATAATCTCTCTCTATATATAGTAGAAACCTGCGTGCCAAGTTCAGAGCTTCAAAACTAACCGCGCACAGGACAAAGGGGTTAATAAACGTCTGCAGCAAAGCGCCTGGCGCTGGTGGGGGCTTCGTTCATCACGGGAGGGAGCAGGACCTGCTTTGTGCAGGAATCTGGCTGTAACCAGAATATCCTGCAGGAAGCAGTCGTTTCAAACAAGCCATTTTTTGTTCTGGAATATAATTAATACATCAGGTCATGTTTTGTACTGCCAGTGGCGTGTTTATTACATTATTACTTCACAGACATTTTTAGCTGTAGTCCAGGAGTTAGGAGTCACTGGCTTTCTCGCAGAGCTATCCCATTTAAGCAGGGTAGGTTTATACCTAGTCTGTGAATATTCATGTCTCCTGAAAATAATAACAGTATTATTGTTGCTGAAATCTTCAGGGAAGCTAGCTGCCAGTGAGAGATTATTTAAAGCAGGTTCTCCCATCACCCCTCCCCAATGAAAATGCTCAGAAAAATCCGTATAGACAGATAGGCGCAGGGTTTTTTTCTTTTTTTCTTTTTTTTTTTTTTTTTTTTTTTTTTTTCTGAAGCCGTGTTTCCAAGGATAAAATCTTACTTGCAAAGATCCTTATTACATGTGTGTACCCTTAAGCTGCTGAGATGACACCACCGCTTACAGGTGGTGGAGTGAAAGCAAGCAAAAGCACCAAACCCCTAAAGTCTCAAGTCACTGCAATCATCTTCAACTCCCAAATTGTCCTGGAAGGAGAATAGCATCGGATTTGTCTTAGGCTGTTTGGCCAAACTGGGGCACAGATGGGATAATGACTTTTACAAACAGCATTTTGATGAGAGGAGGGGAGAAGGAATCATATGTAAAATGCACAAAGGCTGCATAAACACACTGATGCCTGCAGCTGGAACAAACTAAAAAGATGTTTAATAATTTAGAACCAAGCAGGCAGGGCCTGTGCAGCTGTTGTGTGCAGGGGACCATGAAAGTCTTCCATTTGACAGCTGGCTCCATCTTTCCCCAGTTGCTACGTGAAGAAGCGAATGCAGATTTGGGATTAGCCAATCCCTGTTACCCCTGCCCATCTGCCACCAAGACCCCCAGCTCCGGCTCCTCTCGCTGGAGAAGCGCAGACATAAAAAAGTCCACACTCTCCCAAACATATGTATGCATCAGTATCAGCCGTCAGCCGTTCGGAGGATCTGTTGACATGCCGCCAGTACATGGCTGCTGTCGTTTTTGCTGCAGGGCACATTTTGCATTTCACACATTTGCAGAAATACAAAATGCTGTTGGATGCAAACAATTCAGGGCCTAATTGGCTGAATTACTTCAATGTTACCTTGTGTCCCCCACCTGATTAACATAGCTCAGCTGGGAGGGCTGGGAAGGAAGGAGCAGAGAGGGATTTGGAGGGCAGGTGAAGCTGTGTTTGCCCATGAAAGCGAGATCCTTAGCGAAGTCCCAGCTGAGCCGGAGTGGGGCTGTGCCAGGCAGATAGCTGCGAGCGGGAGGGGAGATGCTGAGGTGGCGGTGGGCTCCGGCGAGGCAACGCTCGCCCAGGCTTTCCGGATGCTTTGCAAAGACACAGGGCGATGTCCAGCCATCCTCGGCCCCGGCTGCTCAACGCCGGAGCGTGTCTCGGAAATTGTAAACATATTTTCAAAATTTAAAGGCTTGCTAATCCTGACCCCATGTTAATACCAGAATAACAAAATCCACAGAGGAACTAATAATCATTATTAGAGCCTATTCCAAAATTGCATTCTATTATTATTAATGAGGCAGATTAGCATTTTTTCTTATTCAAGAGGATGTAAAGAGCTTGGGAAAGATGCAACTATTACAAAGCGAAGAGTTTTTTTATTTATTTAATGACAAAACACTCCAAAATAGATAAGGGTTTAGTGTTTCTTTTCTATTTTTTTTCTGTTTTGCTGAGAAATCATTTTATTTCTGTTGAATTTTGCACATAAATATTTACACGAGATTTGCATTTTCTCACAGACTATTCATAATCATGTTCTGTACTGGGAATCTTTTTCTTTTTTGGCTTTTTTTTTTTTTTTTGGTCCTGTTTTGTTTTAAATAATACAGCTTACGGGGAAAAGATGAGCTGGTTTGTTAAATGAGGCAATTGTCTTTCATGCTGATACGACCAGAGAAACAGAGAAAATCTCCACCACAATTTTTAGAAATGGAATTGCTAGCCAAAGTGCCTGCCTGTAAATCTTTTTCTAATAAGGCGTCTCTACGTTTGCTTGTGCTCAGGATGGTTTTCCATCCCGTTCCTTGCAGAAGAAAGGGGAAAAAAACATTTCCCATTGTCAGCACTGCCACGCAGAGCAGCCCTTGCCAATGCCAGGCTGCCCAAGCCATTACCACCATCACTTCTCTCTGGCAGCTGGCTCTATAATGCCGAAAGTGTTGTGGGTTGGTTGTTTTTTTTTTTTTTCCTCTCTGCCTCCGATTACTGTGACCATAGTAAAAAGTCTAGACAAAACGGATGAAATCATCACCTTTTGAAAGATCTCATTACATCATGCGCTTTAAATTCCAAAATTCATCTCGCTGGCAGGATGGGCTTTTATATCTCCTCGTCCTGGACTGAAAGAGCAGCCAGCACATGCCCGGGGATCTTGCCTTCGGGGAGGAGGGGTCCTCAGTAGAGAAAGGCGGTGGGACAAGGGATGGCATGGGACAGCATAGGTAAATGGTGTCATATTTATGAGTGAAGGATTCTGACCAGTATCATCCCACCCTGCCCTTTTCAACCCTTGTGCTCCCACCTATGCCATCCTCTCCCACCCTGGTGGGGACGGGATGGGTGAGGCCGAGGGGGAGATGAGGAGCTCATTGATTAGGGTGATCTCTCTTCACCTCCCCTTCCCTTGTCAAATACTTGGAAGAGCGCTGTGGGGAGCTAATAAGGCAGGGCTTGGCCCTCCTCTGCTTGGCATTCGCTTGCAGGGATGTTTGAACCTCTCTGATGTGGACGGCTGCTTTACAGCTCTGAATATTCAGCTGCCATAGAAATGCTCTTTAGCTGACCCTAAATTTGTACCATAATGGCCCTTGGTGGCTAGACAGTTAATGCCAGAGGTGTGGTCCCTCGGGCTTACTTTTATTTATGTTTCAGGCCGGCTTCTTTTCTTAAAAGTGTGCACTTGTAAAATCCATTTTCCTTTCCCACCTCTTCTGATTGAGCTATAATTTTTATTCTTGCTTCATCAGCAGCCCTGAGATTTACAATTAAGTGCAAAAAACGGTGTTAAGGTTGTGCCACGCACAAAAGCAAAGAGATTCAAAGTTAAGGGTGAAACTCTATCCTTAATTCACTCGGTGGAGATTTTTTTCCTTTCTCTTTCTTTTTTTTTTTTCTTTTTGGTGGTAAGGAGAAGAAAAAGTGCTGTAACATGAAAGCCTGAGCATGGACTCGCGGTCGCTGGAGCCAGATCCAGGGCAGCAAGCCACCGCACGCTGCCACTTCAAACCGGGCTGCCAAATTCCAGCGCACTCAGAGGATGACCCGCAGCAACCCCATTTCAGGCTTGGGTGTCTCTTCGGCAGAGGCTGCCAATTAGAGCGAACCGTGCCAAATTATTTGGCAGATCTGTGCCACGGACAGACAGCCAGTCATAGATTCGCCCTGGTTTCCTTGAAGTAATTACCATGACAATAACGCGAACTTGAATAAAGAAAACATTTTTACGGCAGAGGAGAGAGGCGTGAGAAGAAGCGGATGGGGAGCTGGAGACAACTGATCCCGTTTCACTGGCGAAATGTATGATTTGGCCCGTGACGCCAACCCGGTTGCTGAAATGGCATCTGCCGCTGCCTTTGCATCTGCTGAACCCAACTGACGTTGCTCGACGCGCATGGGTCGGGTGGTCTGCTGCGGTGTCTGGTGTCAGAGCAGGCAAGTGCACAGTCAGTGCCGCTCGGCCTCGGCCTTTTTTTCCTCTCTAAAGAGTGAAAACAGAAAAGCAACCACAGAAAATATGTTGACAGAGAGCCGCTGGTGTAGACGTGCTGGGGAAGAGTTGGGTGACTCCAGGGTGAGCCTTTAGAGTAGAATGACCCAGAAATGGCCAAGCAGGAGATGAAGGTGTTGAAAGGATGGTGTAAGGAGGGCGGTCTTTTGGGGTGCTGAGAACCTGCCCTCTCTGCCTATCTTCCCCTGCGCTCCCACCGCAGCCGTCCCTATGAAAACCAAGGGGTGCTTTTGGCTACGCAGGTCTTTCAATGAAGGGAGAGCAACAGTGTATTGGCCATGGCTCCACACCATGTTGGCCATGGCTCTAGCACTCTGTTGGCCATGGCTCCACACCATGTTGGCCATGGATCTAGTGCTGTGTTGGCCAAAGCTCCAGCACCATGTTGGCCACGGCTCTGTTGGCCCCAGGGGCTTTGCAGGATCTTCCATCCATGGAGAGAATATAGGCACAAATTCTACCTCTACCCCAGTGAAAAGGTGGATCCACCCAGATGGGCACAGCCGAAATCTCCTCCTGCTTGTATCTCTGACCAGTCCATGTACAAGAATATTTAATTCTAGCCCGAAACAAAGACAGTTGTTGTGCAGTGCCTCTTGAACATGGTTGGGAAAAATAGACTGTCAAGGGGAGTTTACTTCCTCTGTTAATAAAAAAAAGAAGAAAAAGAGTTTGTGGATCTTTTCCTGAATATGAATATTAAATAGAGTAGTTGTGGGAACCCTGATTTTAATTTCCTATGTCTTTATTTGGAATTCTACTCCCTCTTGGAAAGGTGTCTACTTAAATATAGGGGGAAAGGGAATTTAATGAATTACAAAAAGGGTTATTTTACATGGAAAATGTGTATTCCTGGCTATTTCCATTTAAAGAACATGACATTAGTGTGGAAATTGCCCCTTATGAACAGGTCATTAATGTCAACTCTACTAAAACTGACATCACCTGCTACTATTTTAATTGTGTGTTTTACTAATGCTAACCATTTTCCTGACAATAGAACCCCCATAAGCTTAATGAATCTTTGCAGAATACATAAACCAAGGTCAATATGTAAGAAATGCTTCAAATGTTAAGAAACTCTCCCTGCATAGCTGAAAGAAAAGTTTATTATTCTTTTGCATTCATAAGAATAAGAACCAAAATAAAAATCGTACGCAATATGTTTTCCAGACCATAGTATATAAAAAGCTTTGATGCTTTGGGGAAATCTTTTCGATTAGCTACTATTTTATATGAAGAAAAGGACTTATTTAACTGGGTTACATTTCCAAGATTTATTCTTTATTTTCCAATACAAGTGGCATATTAAAAAAAATAAAAATACCGAATACTTCCTTAGTGTCATATGTAACAGTCACATTTTTTTCCCATGGTTCTGTCTCTTATACACAT
>NW_020799105.1:24536659-24551564 GCF_003259725.1 Athene cunicularia
ACCCTATAAACCCTGAGGTACCACACATATAGACGACACTATTACGTACTGCTAATAGAAGGTTAATCTAACCCAGAACTATTCTGTTTCTAATTCTGAGAAATTCGATCCTTTCCAATGTTTAAGTAATATTTCCTGTAAAACATACGAGGCCATCTGCAGAGCTGTTTCCAGACACATTTTGAAGTGGCAAGGGCAACTGAAAGAGACCCGAATGGAGGCTGGCATTTCACCTCTGGGAGATGGAGCATTAAAGCTTTCTAAAAGCTGGTTCTACAATTTTACAAAGTATTCAACCACTGCATAGTTCATAATTTGTTTAATTTACCTACCTTTTATAGGTACGGGGAGGGGGAAATCCGCTCTGTAAGAGACAGTATAAAAACCAAGACAGCTGTAAAAAGCTAATGTACAGCTATCAAGAATGCTTCATGATTTTAGTTGATTGAAATTGTATTTTATTCTTTACGGGCCCTGTGCAAAGATTATAGGGAAATATTCACCTAGAAAAACTGTACAGAGTGAAACATATTTGGGTAGACAACAGAAACACCGAACCCTTTTTGCTATTTAAGTCTATTATGGAATTTTGTTTTATTGTTGATCTCCAGGGTCACCTTATGAATTCGTGTTAGTAAAATGTTACGGCCTCGGTATAATATTCACTTTGTGGAAGGGCCTGCGTTTACCAAATCTCATCCGAGATCGAATATAAATGAGAAACTTGCATCTCTCTTCAAGGAATATATTTTACACTGTTTTCTCCCCCTTTTGAATTACAGACAGATTCTAAAATTGAATTCTTTTTCTTATGCCAGGATTCAGTAAAATGACTGAGCAGTTAGGCTTACCTTTGATATGTGTCTTAAAGTTAAAATTCGAATCGTTCAAATAGTTAACTTCAGGGCCAGATTCTGCCCTCAAACGTGCATATTTGGGAACCCCATTAACTTCCCTGGAAAATAATGTTATACAGTTTGGATGCACTTGAATGAGATACATTACAGTGCTACCTTCTGTCATTCCCCTGTAAAACTCAGTATTTGCTGCAATTTTTATTCTGCTGACTGGTGTAGCCCTTTCTATTCTGTCAGTGCCAAGCGATCCGCTGGATATTTCTACCTGTCCTCTCATGTTTTTGGCTGTGCCGTTAAGATTAAACAAGACGAGTAGGATATAGCGGGTAATGTCTATGAAATTTGAAAACCGTCATCTCTTTTGGTGGCCATTTAAAAGTGTTTGCAAAGTGTTTGGTCAGAAGTGGGGTGCGCCTGGGGAGCGGCAGCCGTGGGTCTCTGTCCCACATGCTCCCCCCTCCTTGAAGCCCCGTGTCTCCAGCTGCTTTTGTCAAAATTATGTTGAGCAAAAAGTTTTCTAAGAATGGAAAATTCATTGCATCGGTATCTCCAGTGATCATTTATTGATAAAATGAAGCTCATTTCAGTTTCTATGCAGTGCTTCTTGGCTCTGCTATTCACCTGTGGGATGGAAGAGCCTTCTACTATCATTTTTTTTTGGCTTCACACAAGTACCTCTAGACCTTCTCTGAGTAGGCACCAGAGGTAGAAGGATCCCACCAGGAGCCCAGTGCTCCCACTTATCCAGTGGTCTAAATCCTGTGGGTTAATTTGGGGACTGAAGAGCTCTTCAGCTTCACATGAAGCACTGCTGTGAGTTGTGACACCCTCTCCTGGCATGCCGCGTACTGCCGTGGGCCACGAAACCTCACCATCCTGCAAATGGACTTACTTCCACCCCTTCCCTCACCTTGCTTTATTTCCCCGTGTTCGAGCAGAATTTATGACATTGAATTTCAAAGTTAACACAACGTGAGTGGGAAGATAGATAGAACCATTTTCCAGACGAAGGTGGTTTTTGGTGGTTTTTTTTTTTTTTTTTTTTTTTTTTTTTTTTTTTTATAGTACCCTGCCCATCCCACCAGCTGCTTTTGGCACACGGTGCCAGGGCATCACGACTCTGCGCTCTGATCCCGTATGAAGTCAGAAAGAGCCTTCAAAACTGTCACTTCCATTTCCTACCAAAAGCAAAACACTTCCTACAAGGAAAGCACACATTACAGCTGAATTATAAATGAGGACTGGTATTTTTGCGAGGTACAAATCGGAGGCATTCTCCATATTGTTAGAATACCAATTTTATTTTCCTGGTGTGTAGTACCCAGTGCAGCGCGGCGTCCCCGGAGATGCGTGCATTCTCCGGAGATTACTTCAGCATTGCATTACTGCTATCACATATCCATTATATATACTCTTTCAGACAAGTGGAAATGTTTTCACAAAAACAATCTGGAATCTTGGCTTAAAACCCAAGCTTGCTGTCAAGGCAAACAGAGTAGCCTCAAAGAGGACTTATTTTTATTTTGTTCAGACAAGTATGTTGTTTCTGGATTATAATAAGGGAAAATATAGCAGCTATCAGTCTTCAGTTTATTTGACAAGCTTCCTCTGACAAACCTAGAGGAATAAGCCCTGGCCCTGCAAACTCATTCTCCTTCAGGTATTCCCTTTGGCTCCAGCACTTTTATTAGTGTGATTAAGGGCCACACACATGTTTACAGGACAGGAGTCATAGGATGGGATGATATATTTGCTTGGCCGTTACTTATTTTCCAAAGTTCTAAAAGCCTTTGCTGTTTTCAGTGCTTGTCGCTACCAGCCAGTGCTCTAAGAGCTTGTCCCATCACCTATCAAACAAGGTCAACGAGCAGGTTATAATCAGATGCCAAATAAACAAATGCAAACTTGAAATCAAGTGATTTACTGTCCATTTCCATTACGTTCTTCCCAAGGAAGCAAACACTTTATGCAGCACAAGGGACCTTTGGAAAGGGTCAGCTGCTGCGCTGAAGCAAGACGTGGTGTGATGGTTTTCACCCAAATGGAGTTTAACAATACCGAGCGTGAAGAGAAGGCCGGCTTGTTTGGGGAAAAGTGCGTTGTAAACAGAGTGTTATCTCCTCGTCTTGCAGTCAATTCTCCTTTGTAAAGTATGCGAAGGTTTAATATTCATGTGTTTACATTACTCTGAGTTTTCCAGTCTTTAGACTAGAATTTTCCCTATATTATCAGCTAAAATAAAATAAAAAAAAAAAAAAGTCTTGGGGCACAGGAGATTCTCGCTTCATTATAAAACTCTGTTTTAAAATTAAAATTTCAGAATTCCAGCAGGAGGCTGGATTGCTCTCAGGTAGCAGGACGCCTTTATGTGGTGAGGTCTGGCCTTGATGGAAATAAAGAGCCACCCAAAGGGCAGGTAGTCTTCTAGTACGACTGCGTCTTGCGACTTCCGATGGGGTGGTGGGACTGCAGCACCCCAACCAGGATCTGTCCCCAGGAGGGGTTATCGACACCCAGGAGGGAGGACATTTGGGCTGAGGGGGAGTTATACGGTGCTGCTGCAGGAGCGCTGGGGAGCCCGGTGGGAACTCTACTTACCAATTCGTGCCTTAAGCTTCTGGGTTTAGCCCATTAAATCCAGGGCTGCGTTATTCTGGTGAGGCTCTGAATTTCCACCTGGCTCTTGTGCAGACTCCTGGTCTCCTCCCAGGCGGCTGTACGTATGGTCCCCTGTGAAAGCACTCTAAGTCTGTAGCGAAGTTTGGAATGGGAAAACGCACACAAGCCTGGTGTGGCAGCGCCTCAGTGCGATGTGCTACAACGCTGCGGCACGTAGGAAGGACGCTCTAGGTTTTGGCTGTATAAATCAGACTGACACTGTACTGGAGCACTACTTGGGAAAGTCATGTCACTTGGAGAACACAAAATATTGAGCAACTTGAATTGTTTTTCCATGAAGCTTATCCCTTGATAGCACTTTCCTTTCTTATATCTCCTTAATACAACATAATTTAAATGTTTTCTCGGCAGAGTTATGCTTATAATGCTTCTTTTCCAACATAATATTGGCTGTAATGTGGAGGCACTTGCGAGAAGTCACGGTTTGCTTCTTTGCCATTTTGTGAGTCTCCTAGTTCAAAATAAGAATGTTTGACTTAACTTGTTCTGAAATTTTGTAAGTGGTTTTTACAAACAAATGGTTTGCCCACAGTTTCTATATTTGTTTTACAAATTGTTCCATTCCCATATTTCAGAAAATTTCCCAAATGAGACTGAGGAGAGGAAAAAAAAAAAAAAAAAAGTTTCTTCCTCTTTTTCCTAAAGGTTGCATAAATATTTCACATGTATCTCCTTTTAATTAGATTATAACATTGTAAAGTGGCAAAGAGTTTTCTCTTTCCCCAAATTAGACATGAGAACCACAAACAAATTAATTTGTGTCTCAGGGTTTTGACTGGGCCTCTTGGCCTGCTCTAGCACTAACACAGGCACTCGTGACCCTCTGGATTTCAAACGCCTGAGGGTAAAAAGCAATTATAAAAACATGACTCTCCCAGATCAGCTTTCGAATCTGCCTTGTCTCTGTTTTATTGATGGAAGATTGAAGGAAGATTCAAATCAGCTATCCTTCAATTCTTTACCAGCAGCAAAATACAGAAATCATTAGCTTTTTCTGTTTAAATGACTTTGTCCTGCTTTATTATTCAAAACTGGCTGGGCATTTGACTTAAAAAGGCCACGTTGAATATTTATTTCTAGTTTTAGTACTTGCAAATAGTACGTTGTTTTGCACCTTAGTTTCTGTTTCTTTTTCAGGATGATTTTTTTTTTACAGCAATTAGAGCAGGAACTAATTAATACGGGTATTTTTCTGATAGCTAAAGAACACACACTGACTTACATTAGGATGATGTCGCTTTTGCGGGTCTATTGTTATTGTTAGGAAACCCCACTGCACAAACATTTCCAAAAAAAATTCAAGGAAAATAATTAAATATCCGGTTGATTTTAGTTCTCTGTGTGATTACCGATGTTCTTTTACTGATAAGTGTGGGATGAGAACAAAATGTTCTCTTTAAATCCCAGCGTGATGACATACAGTCATGGTGGCAAGGCCAATCCGTGTCGTGAGTGGGTCACATTTCAGAGGCATCAGATAAATGTGAAGGACTCCAGGTGTAAAGGTGGAGCTACACAATTTGTGGAGGAGTGAGCACACCCTCTGGCCAGTCTGTCGCCTTTCTAAATCCTCCTGGGTTGGTGCTGCAGATAAAAACGCCACGTAGCTCAAACGCGGGCTTGCTGAAATGATACAAGGCAGATATTCAATTTTAAGAAGCTGGAGCTTTATTTTTGGAATCCTAGAATGTGTACAGAATTTAAAAAGCCTAAAGCTATAATGTTTTACTGCTCCTTTGATAAAATTTATATTTAATCATATCTTAAAAACTGTTCTCATTCTGCCACTTGATGTTACCAACCAAGCGGAACCCATCAATGCAACACTATCTATCAGCCCTTCTTTTATTTCCTTCCCCTACAACTCCTTTTTAATGGTACATACGTTAATGAATTATGGTGGAGTTTCTCTGAAGTACAAATGAAAATCGTGCTCATACCAAAGGTGGGAGTGTTGCCCACAGGGTTTTTCATTACCTGGTTGCAACCAAAATGCTGAGTCTGACCCGTTTGCACTGCAAACCCTCCAATCACATCCCGATCTCTGTGTCCTTTCTTTTGAAGTGGAGTTTTCCAAGAGTTGTGATGAGTAGACTTTCTCCATTGTCTTCATCTAAAGGTTTTCACTAACAGGTGGTTTGTAGGAGACCTTTCTAGAAGAGGTGGGAACGTTCCGTGTGATGACTGACAGCCTGGGATGATGAGGATGAGCAACTGGTTGGTACCTTGGCTGAATTTTCTGTGATGCTCATTTGCTGCCGGCAGTTAAAAGATCACGTAGGGATTTGTGCAGCGAGATATATGTCTCTTTATCAAATCCGTCTCCTTAAAACAGTAGTTAGACTAATTATAGCCTCTGCTAAACCCTCCCTACAGATACACCTGTTAACTCTGCTGTTGTAATGTTGGATTTGTGTGTCAGGGGACAGACCTATTGTTGGCCTTTGTCGAGGTGTTGTTCATGTTACTTGTGTCAAGAATGAGTTAAATGCATTTCTCTTTTTTTTTTTTTTTTTTTTTTTTTTTTTTTTTTTTTTCAGAACTGAAACATGTCCAGCAAAGCTGGTGGTCTCCATAAGAAATTCAAACTCTCTGCTGACCAAGTGAAAACACACATGTGCATGTATCAGGCATATACATAATCTTGGCTGAAAATCAGTGTCAGTGACAATTTCACTCAGTGCAATCTTAATTTTGATCCCTGCTCTTAAAAATCGTGTTTGTCTCAGGAATTTTACGTAGAAGACCTTTTACCCTTTTAGTACCAGACTGACTTCTCAAGTCGTTAATAATTCTCCCTTACAATATGAAGACACTCCATTTTTTAATCCCATATAAATTTGAAATAAGATTCGCATTTATTCACATTCACATGCCAGAAGCTTTGGGTTTCTTGGTTTTGTTTCCTTCCCTTTTTCTCAGAAGTAGCCAACATGGACCACTGCTGCTAAAAAGAGACCAGACTAAACGGGCCATTGGCAATCGCACGTGCCGATATCATCCCTTTAAATAGAAACGATTTGTTCTTACTCTTAATAAACACATAAGTAAAAGTCTAGCCTTTTCATTTCTGTTGCTTTTCCTGGAGGACTGGGGGATCTCCCAGCGCTGTCTGTTCTTTTCCTCTGTGTTTTGCAGACAAGGGAATTGTATGCAAGACTCAGCTCCATGTCCTCTGAAGAGGCAACATTAAAGTCAGCACTTGACTGCACTGAATTCAGCAGGATTATTCTCCTAAGTATGATATTGATATCTTTTAAGTGAATGGAGTAATTGAGGAATCTTCCTCTAAAATTATTGACTGGGTGTCTAGAGAAGAGATGAATGAAAAATATCTTTATCCCCGATAAAGGTTTAGGTGAATTGAGTTAATCTTGTGGCTTCTGCTGTGACCCTTTCCAGCATTATTTAGGACAAGTCTTTCTGTGCTAAGCCCGTGGGGAGGCTGTGTGGGGGAAAGAGGAAGGATAGCCTAAATTTTGGTGCTAGGGATGCTGAGAGGAAATTTTCCATGTTTCTAAATAATTTTTCTATGAAACCAGAAGAGGAGGAGGAGGAAGTTCAAGAAAAAGCAATAACTTGGCATCGCCTTGCCTCCCTGTTTATGGTCTCAGCATTTTGCAGTAATAATTACAGAGAAGTTTGGGGGTGAGCAGTGAGAGGAGAACCCCAGGAGGAGACATGAACATCAGTGAGAGCCCCGAGAAGGTCCGGGACAGGACAGCAGTGCCGGTGTGTTGGCTTAGGGCTGTTGCTGGTCTACGTGAACCCAGCGGTGGGTGTGCTCAACTCAGAGCTGCTGGGAAAGGCTAAAAGCATCTCAGCTCAATTCCAGGTTTATTTTTTTTGGGAGCCTGAATTTGTTCTGGAAAACAACAACAACAAAAAGGTAAGGGAAAATGCATAAATAATTCTGTATTTATAGGAAAAGTTTAGAAGGAAGGAAGACACTGTGACAGGTTTTCTTCTTCCAGCAATGTCTCCTTTCATCATTTCAGTAAAAGGAGGAGACGTCAAATATCTGTTTTTCTGTATATGTAACATCAGCGTGATACAAATTTGATCACATTTGCAAGGATTAAAGGATTTGGTTTGCAGACTGCATTCTCTTCCTAAGCATGACAAATGGAAGCAATTTACAGATGGCTTCTGAATATTTTTCTGAAATTATTTTCCTGTTCTGGTTTAGTTTGGGTGGTTTTGGGTTTGATTTTTTTTTTTTTTCCCTCCTCTTGTGTGCCACTAGAGATCAGCATATTTTTAGATATTTAAGCAATCATAATGTCGACACAGGGGATTAAAAGAGGATACTGCATAACTATTGGGTAGCCAAATTCCTCATGACTGGTAAAACAAAATGAATAAATCCCGGCCTGAAGGCACTGAGAAACAACTTTTTGCATCCAGCCTTCATATCCCCTTTTTTTTTTCTGAGGTTTTGGGTATCTCTGTATTTCCGTTATGTTAGTTTTATTCCCACACACCCCCCTCCAAACCTGCCTATGTATGGCATAAAAGTTTGTGTGAACTACGGGAGTACATCTTTCCAAAGCTATCACTGTTTTAATGCAATAATTATCTTTTATACATGTCTTGAAGAGTGAAGAAAAAAAAAAGTGTCAGGATCTTCTCAAATTTCCAGGTTATTTTATTTTATTTTATTTTATTTTATTTATTTCATTTTATTAATTCTATTTTATTATTTTTATTTTATTTTATTAAAATAAATATAGATTTTTTACATTTTATCACTTTCTGTTTCTTTTTCACTTTTACAAATTGATCAAGATTTCTATTTCATATCTGCGAGGACTCAGGAGATTCGTGGATGAGATGTCTACTTCTGAAGAAGTTCTCTCTCCTCTACCACGCTCTTGTTTGCCAACTCTGCTGGTCAGTCTTCAAGATCATTAATGTTTGGAAATTGTCAGTCAAAGAAGAGCTATTAATTTTCCTTCTCTATCTCTTTATGCTCTGATTTTGGTCCCACCTGGGCTCAGGCAGCAATTCCCACACATCTGTGTTTCTACAAATTTCAACCACACTGTGTCTTTGTCCAAGGCTTTTACATCGGTACAAACGAAACGTGATAAATGAGCATTTGCACAGTGAAATAATTGTTTTTCTTCTGAGGACATTACAGAAAAGCCGATTTTGTCAGCACGTCCTGAAATGGGTTTTCTGCTTAAAAACAACAGCACCAGGGGTAGAGCTTAGAGATTTTTGCTGCTGGAATATATAGAGGAGTTTGAGATAAAATTAATATATCAAAAATTTCAAAGTTAGTTGCAACTTCCTGATTTTTTTTTTTTTTTCTTGAAAGCATCTAGATCTCAAGACCAAATCATAGATATCTCTGCAGTCATGGGCAGGCTTTTCTCTTACGTCCACAGTACCTGTTTGCTGGGAACTTTAAGTAACAAGAGCTCCGTTCATTTTATTTAAGATTTTATTAAGGAGATTACGATCCAAATTACAAATCCACAGTCCCTTGCAAATAAATCTTTGGAGTTTCAGTGATCATTGATGAAAACAAAGGGAAGTAAGGGAAAAATAAAAATGTTAATATTTGGATAAGTAGAAGAATCTTTATGCCCTTTACTTTTTTAACCCATTGAAGAATTTAATTTCAAATCAAGGATGTACAATGCCCATTTGCATAAAACTGTTTCCTATAACGACAGGAAATGCATGTAAAGGTAATAGTTGTAAGTTGTTTCAACTCCTTATAAAAATAAATGGAAATAAAATACGGATTCTTTAATGCTAACCAAAAAAAAAAAAAAAAAAAAAAATTTTTGGTTTAATAAGAGAAATACTTGATATTATGGGAAAACTGTTTGGCCAAGTGAACAGAGCTTGGTGGTACCAAAGACCAAGTCCCATCTCAAAAGCAGGGATGCGACAGGGCTGAGTGAGAGAGCGTGTGCCCATGACGGGGGGAAAAGGGGGTTGCTTGCCTGGCGCTTGCTTTGGCAAACATCTTTTCATCAGCTGGACAGTTGCTTGTAACTCCGGCTTGCCTTTAGCTGAAATTTTTTGTGACAGAAGGGAACAAACCAACACCCTTCATTAGCCTTGTAAATCCTGGCCTAGAAAACCCCAGGGAGTTTGCTCCCAAGAAAAAGAATCCTTCGCACAATAACTGCACATTTTCAATCAGTCCTCTTGATCCCTGCTCTTGCTTATTCCCAAGAATCTGCCAAGTCTGTTGAACTTCCTCAGAGTGACCCTCCCATTTAATTCATGGGCCATTTTGTATTTACAGAGAGGTCAATAAAAGCTTTCCAGAGCTGCAAACCTCTCTGTAATGGTTGTCCTGAGCAATACAGCCTGAAGAGCCCCAACAGGAAATTGGTAAAGCAGCAGCCAATTTCCTTTTGCTTTTTTACTGCCTTTTAGTCTTCCTGCTCTGTTCATATCCCCACAGCTGAATTATTCTAGAAATGGTGGGATATTTCCAGCGCCACATATGGAGGAGAACTCATATCATTCACAGAATTTTATGTGAGGTTAATCAAACGTCAGAGTTATTTAATTAATAATAGTCGTTAGGTTAAAACAGGAGACCGATGATGACATTTGGTTTCTGCTCTGGTTTTGTTTCTGTCATGCCGTGTGACTTCGAGCCAACTACTTTACTGATCTTTTGTTACCCTTGTTTAAAATGTGGGCAATGCCTGTGGATCTTCCAGGCTGAGGTTTATAGGTGATTTGAAATCTTTGGGCGCAGGGAGCGATGCAGCCCTGAACTCCTGCTGTCAGCTCCTGCATCTGAACATGGAAAAGAATATTTATTTTTTTTTTTTCTGAGGAGCGAGAGGATGGCATTATGAGATATTTTAGGTTAATAAAGCTACTTCACAAAGGCTGCAACTACCCTGGCAATAACTCGTTGGAACAGATCTGCAAAGTGAAGCTGTTGGTACCGAGTACCAGATGTCCACAGTAAATGCGTTTCCAGGTTGTTCCCTTCAGAGGATGGTGAGCCTGGTCCTGCTGACTGCAGACCCATTACTGGCTGGAACACATCTTCTGGCTTAGTTTCACCCACAAAGAGATCCAGCCCATGTGCTTCACGGCGGCTGTGTGATGCTAACCCCATCAGGGAAGCGGGGACACCTGGGAGACGGCCTTCAAAAGCGTGCTCCCAACCTGAACTCCGTCAACAGCATGGATGCACGGAGGGACTTCCCTATACCTATGCGTAGTGGCGCAGCAGCCGCCTCACCCGCCGTCCCAGGAGAAGAGCACAGAGCGTTAATTTAGATGCCTGGGCTGCCTGTGCGGTGCCTGGGGAGTGTTTGGCATCTTGGAAAGCCCTAGTTACCCGTGACAGCAAAGGTCCTGAGTGCCCAAACTAATCAATGGGAAACGCGGATGTTAGAAACGCCTAATCCCACACCTCCCGGAGCCTTACTCATGACGCACAGCCTCGGTCCTTCCTTTTTTTTTTTTTTTTTTTTTTTTTAAGGTAGTTAGTTGCATTCTCCCCCAAAATAAGCAGAATAGAGGAAGGGAAGACTAAGCAGGTGGTGGTGGCTGTGCGTTCTTGGCTGTGACAGTATAACGATCACAGCACAAAGTTTCGGTCTCTGCTCTTGTAACTTTTCTGTGTTTTCTTCAATGACTACTTAATGTAAAATAAATAAGGAAGTCCTTGGACTTGGTCACGGTCTCTTCTCTCTCAAGGAAGTGCCCTAATTGTTTGTAGGCTAGCTGCAAGGTTGTTGTGAATTTCTGAATAGTAGAACATGGCCAACACAAGGCACATTTAACCCAAAAAGCTGAAAAAAAATCACTCAGGAAGTTAGAGAGAAATTAGACTGCTTCTTCTCTGGCTGGCGTGAACCCTTTTGACTGAGCCTTTGTGTGCCAGGAGGGGATCCCCCCAGCTGTGTTTGGAAAGGATAAACCTGCCATTTTGTATTTTCCAGCTGACTGTGCTCTAAGTGTCTCCCAGGTATCGATACATAGATGGGGTCTTCTAGTCTGGGATATCTCTGACAAGAGGTAGGGTCTTAGTGTTTGTGCAAAGCTGTATTCGAAACTAGAAATGGCCAAAACTTGTCTTGTAAGAGTTGAAGACTCCAGGATCAGTTCAGGATTAGGCAGGTGAACAGGAGCTTTGAATTCTAAGATTTAGATTTTGTGACTGAACATATCTGAAGTGCTGCATCTGTTTCCATGTTATGTCCTGTTGGTCAAAAAATGTTTGTGCTGTCGCTTAAGACACGAACGTTGTTGTAGATCCCAGCGTCAGAAAGGATGGCGTTGTTAACGACATTTCCTTAGGCACGGTTCACTGTTTTCTCAGTATTTTCAGTTGCTTCATTTTTAGACTATCATATTTCCCATGTATTATATGGCCTTAAGAAATATTCTAAATTGAGATTATGAAAGAAAAAATACTGGGGGAGCAGTACCATCGATATTAATTTTACTTCACGGACGGATAAAATTCAGGTTCATGTATGAAATTTTCCTGCTGCACTCAAGGCCACTAGTCCTTTTAGTTCTGACTTTTGAAGCCTGAGAAGAAAACACAAATCTGAATAATCGTGCTTGTGATTCCCTGAATTTATTCACTTATGGAAAGAAACGAAGCACAATCAAGTCTCTCATGTGGAGAAGATTGCAGTCATAAACTCTGAAATGATTGGATTACCTGTCTTGTATCGTATTATCTTTTGTGCTAGTTATGTATTTTTTCAAAGCTACAAAAATAACAGCTCTTCAGTCTGAAATATTTTTCTTAGTTTTGCCTCTTGGTCATAAAAAGTAACCTGACACTTTTTTTCTTGTAAGGTTTCTTGTAGGTTTTAGCTCTTCTTTAAGTCTTCAGTACTAAGTTTGATTTTTGTCAGTTAACCTCACACCTCAAATACAGATTTTTTTTCTTCAGGCTACCACTTTGATTCTTCCGCTCAGTCCCAAACTTAGCAAAACTTTTTTTTTTTTTTTTTTTTTTTTTTTTCTTTCTTTCTCCCCTTCAGGATCTTTCCGGCAAGGATTGCACTCTCCTGGGTTTCAAGGCTGCAAGAATTACAATTCATTCAGAGTTCAAGCCTTTGTTTAAGACAATGTCCTCAGGGTTGTGAGGTATGTTAAACGGCAGAAGAAAAAACTACTGTTCTGGGTCTCCTGTTTGGCTGTATTGTGTCGGGTGTGTTGTGGAATTATCTACTCCCATCCCATTTAGGCATCCAGACCTTGACTTCACAGAAGTCACTTCTGCAACCAGAGGGAGTTTTGTGGGATTTCCCTTTGACACTGGCCATGTTGAAGCATCAGGCCCTCACATCCAGCCAAGATCATGGTGTAGGACTATCACTGCTCAGGATCAGGTCCATTATTTATTTATTTTCTCTTTAAGGAAATGAGTGGAGCTTGACTCAGCCCGCTGCTAATCCTGACCCTAAATGGGATCGACCTCTGTGTAGAGGAACGCACGGGACCACCCCACAGCTCTGGTTCTTGACATTGTTTATGTGGATTTTACTGGTCTCTAATGATGCTAGAAGGAGATTTATTTTTTTTTTCCTATGTAGGCTCCTTGTAGATTAAAAACTTTGTAGAAGCACTCGATACCTGGAAAGAAGACACTCTCTACCAAGCCAGCATCTTGTTTACCTTATGGAATGCCAGGGGACCATACCAGGTGATTGTCAGTTTTTAGGAGGCCCCACCACACCTACCTCACACCACACGCATCTCCCTACATCAGCATGGGACAGTTTGTGCGGGAGGGGTCGAGCTGAGCCTGGCAGTGACGTCCCTCAGGTGTGAGGCGCCAGCTCCCGGGAGCACCCACAGCGCCTGGTCGGGGACCCCCCGGTGCTGTCTGGCTCCTGGCAGAGGAGTTTGCGTGTAGCAAACATCATCTTGGCTCCTCAGGCTGGAGGGTCCTTTCCCATTTCTTTTTAAGGAAACATTCTGACATGATATTTTCTCCCTTCGTGGGAAATGTCAACATTTATGAAATGGGAGCAAACTGTTTAAATTTTTTATAGACTGAAAAGATTAAGCTTTGGCCAGCTCTAGTCAAAATTTCCCTGGTTCCCCATAAGCAAATGAATTTGAGTGAAAAAGTGTAGTTGTCTGTAGCTCAGCACAAAGCAAGCCATCAACTTGTTCCCTGCAGTCCTACCTTGTTACTTGAGCATGCATGGGAATCCGGGGTGTATCTTTATAGCTCCGCATTTCCACGACCTCCAGTATTCTTTCTCTCATTTGCTATTTTATTTTGTTACCTGGATACAGCTACGGGTCTAGTGGCACTTTAAAAAACTATTGCTTGTCTATGCTCCAATTGCAGTTCTGATGAAGGAGATGAGATAAACCGGTGTTCTCATCTATGCATCTCAGACACAATAAGGACAGATAAAGAAATGCAAAGAGCATTGCAAAACGCTATTTATTACTATTTTCAACGGTGGTGAGTATTCCAAATGAATCCCTGTACAGTCGAACTTTCGCAGAGTTGATGCTGTTGGGACACCAGCGGACCATAGTTACTCAGTTCACTTCTGTAGCTGAATCCCTAATAAAAAGGAACACCCAGACTTAAGGTGGAATTTGTTTTAATCAAATATTCGTGTCTTATATTGAGGCTTTAAAATAATCACTGTCCAGTGGTAAGTGATACAACATGGCATACTGAAAAGCACTCTCAAACTCGTTGGAATGTGATCACTGAGGAGTTCATTTTCTGCAAGGTCTTAAAAATACAGCCGTGTAGTAAAAACCCCTTTATTTCATTGTCTGGCTATTCTGCCAAGTCCCTTCCTTCCTGGAACGTTTATTAAATTTAGGTTCATGCGGTCTGTAAATATATATATATATATATGCATACACATACATGTATATAAATATATTCTGTCACCTCAGAAGGCTGGGTGGGCTGCCAATTGCATCCTATTTTTTTCGGAATTGGTACTTTTGCTAGAATTTTAGCTACATGCTAAGATGTGACAAAACAAGTTTGCTCTCCCTGTGAGAGGTTTGCCCTCCCTGCTGACAACTGACTCTAGATTATGTAGCTTGTGCTAATCAAAATATACTGATCTTATTTGTTCCCATTATTTTTGCTTGTGGTTTGGGGTTTTATTTTTTGTTTTGTTTTGTTTTTATCAAGAGCACACAATATTGACTTGACGATTCCAACGCAGCTGTCTGGCAGTATTAATCAATGAGCCCTGTTTGCTCACAACATACTACCAGTGTTAGATCATGGTGACAAGAGCAGAACAAGCTCGGTGCAGCTTTGGCATAAATGATCACTCTCCTAGTCACTGGGAACTGCAGTTGGAGCAAATAGTAACTTCCCTTCCCCTTCCCCTTCCCCTTCCCCTTCCCCTTCCCCTTTT
>NW_020799105.1:24551614-24593340 GCF_003259725.1 Athene cunicularia
CCCCCCCCCCCCAATGCGTGTTTGCAGTTCAAAGGAACTAAAAAACATTTGCTGTAATTATCTGGTTATCCTTTCAAAATACCAATTGTTGTACTGTATGAATTGATTGTGCAGATGTTTAAAACCTGAACAGATGAATACAGTGAAATGTTGTCAATGGCGTGTTGCCTCCCACAGTTCCACAAAGAAACTTGAACATATTTTCTGGCAGAACTGCTCATTTTCCCAGGGCAGATATTTGCGAGCCTACCTCTGTAGTTCGTGAATATCAAAATGAATGGTAAATATTAACCTCTGAGAGCTAGAATAATGTGAAAAATTACAAAAGTAAATGTTAGCAGAAATATCTGTTACTCAGGCAAAGAGAGATGACAGCATTGAAAGGATTTATGTTATTTTTTGACTCTTGGCTCACACACGAAAGTTGTGAATCTTTCGATTGAAAGGAAAGTAAGGTCCAATTTTTCAAAAGCAGCCTTGAAGGTTTGTTTTTCAGAGTTCAGTGACCTGATTGAAAGAACAGCTCTCTGTAAAAATAATTATGGAAGAGGAAAAAAAAAGCCAGAAAATATTTGACATACTGTAAAAGTTACAACTGCAAACAGATTTTCATTCGCTTGTACAAAAAAAACCCAAAACAAAACAAAACAAAACAAAACCAAAAAACACCACAAAAAACAAACAACAACCCCAAAAAAACAAATCAAAACCAACCCAAAACAAATGGATTAACAGATTTTATTGCTTTATTTCTTAAAGAAAAAAAGGAAACTTGGTAATGCTTTTGAGTTGATTGACTGTGTCCTCCTTGGTTGATACTACTTATGAAGAGTATACAACTGTAACCTATTAATTAATCCGTTGATAATGATAGGTTGAGGTCCTTAGCAATACCAGAATGGGGCCAAATAAGCAGTTGCCAAAAGCAAGGCCTGTGAGTGAAATAGTTTGGAAGCATTTGCACAACAGTTGTTTAAGCAGAGGTGCGACACCAATCCGTATTTTTTGGAGGTGAAGTTCTGGCTTTGGGTGTGCTGTGAATCTGATGTGGACATCTCTCAGAGGAATGCCTGCTACATCACCGCCCTGGTTTTAGGTGAATTTCAACAAAAATTGATGTCCATATTGCAGTGACAAAAGAAATTCAGGTCCCTTAGTGGGGATGGGGGTGGGGGTGGGGGGTATCCCCTAGTGGTGGGGATGCTTTCTGTTTTCATAAAACCATCACCAAAGCGAGCCCAGCTCCTTTGCCTCATCCTATGGGCGCAAAGTGCGACGTCCCTCCAATGAAGCCCTTCCCGGCACATTTCAAACGTAGAGCTGGGATAGCTGAGCTGCTGCAGTTCCCGTGAGGGAGGGAAAAAGTGGGAGATGAACTTGCAGCCCCATGACAGCAATGTCATCTACACCCTCCGCCTGTTTCTTCTTTACGGGCATTCTGGTGGTCTTCCTGCCACAGACGTCTCAGCATCATACATTTCCTTTGTCCCATCCCAGAAGTAGCATCAGCAAAAATACACTGGAAGATCACACTGGGCTGGTAGCCAATACAGATTTATGTCTCTCAGTTTTTTTTTCTTTGTGAGCTGCCTTTGATTTAAAGACCAGCTTTTTATCACGGATGAGGTGTTGATCTAGGGACCAGGACTTGGCAGTGGGCTGCTGCTGACTGGCCCCTGGCAGGACATTTGGCCCAAAGTCTGTTCATGTGTTGGGTTTTTGCCTGTTTAAAATCCATTTGATGCTCTCTCCTCCTTGGAAATTGCCACTGAGGGAGATTTTTGGTTTGTTTATTTTCTCCTAGATGGTGATCCACAACTTTTCATGTGTGAGCCTTGTCTGAGGTGGTGCAGAATGGCAGCTCAGTGTCCCAGTAACACCGGGATATGGATGCCCGCCATATTTCCTGGCGATTGGGACAACATTTATAACAACCATAGTCAGATTATGGTTCAAATTATTTTATATTGGTTTTCTGAATACTATCAGCATCACCAGGTAATTTGCATTTGGAGTATAATTTCACATTTACAGCACTGGTTTGTGGGTGAAGTTGTTGCATCCAAATGAAGGTTAAATCTAACTTTTGCCTTATATATTTTATCAAGGTAAATCTGTTAAAGTAACACCAAAGTGAAAGCACTAAGCAATGACTGGCTTAAAGCAGCTCTTAGCATTTGTTATTAACGCCTCCGCACCTACAAGTGTTCGGCTGTCTTGTGTCCCTGACGTTTGTTGGTTGGTTGTTGTTTGGTCATTAACATTAATATTGTCTTTAGATGCACATTCGCTATTTAATATTAATCACTACAGTTTGTATATTGACTTTCCCTTTTTGCTCGTTGCTGCGGGGCGCACAGAGGCCCCGAGCGCATCCTTCCCCGGCAGGCAGCGAGGCAGAAGGAGCGAACTGCATTAGGAGCCCCCTGAGAAAGCAGCACGGCACTTAAAGGACAGAGATGCTCTTCGGGGGTGGTGATGGGGGAGTGTGGGTGTTTTGAGGGAGGGGGTTTGGTTGGGTTATGTGCAGCGGTTGTGCTTCTCACTCTCCCCAGCGCATCCTCCCGGTGCAGTCTGCTGGGGCTGGGAGGGCAGTTTCTGCATTAATTGGGAAGCAAAACTTCCTGGTGAGGAGGAGTTGAGGGTGCGACCACGTTAGGAGGTTCTGTTGGTCCAGCTGGAGTGGGAAACATTTCCCAACCTGCTGTGCCAGCTCTTTGGGCCTGGTCTGGAGAGGTGCAGGCTCTGGGTGGACCCAGATGATGATATATTCTTGGGTTATTTTTAGACAATTGGGCAATATGTCCTGTTAGGAAAAAATGCAAGTCTTCAGATGCTTCTCGTCTACCCTACCTCCATGGAGAGGGAAAAGTTACGAGTGTCTTTAGCTCGTTTAGTTGTTAGTTGTTTGAATACAACTCATTTAGTTGTCAGCACAGACTAACACGAGACGTCAAAGTTTCTCTTCAGACAACAGAGACATTAGTTTACCATCTTTTAGCTGCTTAAATCTTGATTAAACCATAATAAGCTGTTATTCCTGATCATGGTTTGGGCTGTTAATTCATTTGGGATTTTTTTTTTTTTCTCAGATATGCATCGAGCAGTCCTCCCTCCTGGTGCTGAGGGTCTCTGCGCCCACTGCCAGGACCAAAGCTGCAGCCCTCGCTCCCATCCGGCACCCACCAAAGATGGTGCTGGGAGAACCACTACTGGCAGTGACTTCTACAAACCGCAGGGAAAAGCCCAGTCGAGATGTCTATTAAATACAGTTCAAACAACACCGCACCAGATACGTTATGAATATTTTAAAATGGCTCCTTAAAATTAGGGATTGCCTACTGAAGGCAGTCATTAGTGCAGGTTTCATTAGAGTAGCAGACTGTAACGAGTTACCAAGTTATGAACTAATTTAAATTATATCTATTAAAATATCCTTTTTTACATAAAACAGGGGGCATCAGGGTTGTAAAATAGACTGGGGCTTAAAATCTAAGCTAATAAATACCTAATAAGTTACAGCACGTGTTTAAACTGATACAACATAGAATATACTGAATAAATATTGTACCGTGTAATCTGAGCGGCCCTTGGACAGCCCTGGAAGCAGGTGTAGGGTAATGTATGGAACATTTTATCATGCATTTTCCAGGTCTTCACATGACGTGACCCCTCCTCGGCATTGCTGCTCCTCTAAAAGCACATTACTCAAACCCAGCCTCTACCTGAGCAGAGCATCTGACTTTGTTTCACCAAGTAATTCATTAATGAGTCCTCCGCGTGCCTTAGGTGGCTCATATCCATTATCCTCATTTAATAGTTTAGCCTAAGGATGTCTTTCAATATAAATAATCTTCCACAATGCTTAGTTGTCTTTCTTTTTATAGTAAATGGAAATTATCTAAAAGCGTTTGACCAGATCTTGTATCGTGTGGCATACAGTAGACCAGGTATAGAACCTGACCACTATTTTTAAACAGAGGGTATATTATCCCACCAGCGCGGTATCTCCCACACAGACAGAAATCCATCCAACATGTGTTCAAGTAATTTTCTCTCTCTGACTTTTAGCTGGCCACGTAGACTTTTAAACTACCCTTGCTGCTTTAAATGTAGTTTTAAATTGCACCTAATATTTGGTAGGTAATTCTTTAAAGCTGTTAGCACCTATTCACAGTGTAAGTAGGGGGATTTTTCTTTTTCATGTGTGCCTTCTGGGATGTTAAAGGATCCAAGGCTGGGGATGCAGTCTCAATCCAGAACTGATCTGTGCAGTTTCCTGCAAGGGTGAAATGGGGAAAGTAAAATATTACTTTATTAAAAATTGCTCAAAACACATCTTCCTCGTTAAATATGCAGAGCTATTCAAAAAATATTACCTTTCTGGGAACAGTAACAATACCCTGATTGCCTGAGTTACCATTTCCAGTACTCGGTTTACTGCTAAGGAAAAATTAGGACTTCGGGAGAAAAAATGAATTCTTACATTTTCTAAGGATGGAAAAAAATGAACGTCCCCTACCTATGGAGGGGTGAAAGGCTTGTGTCGTTTAATGTGATGGTAGGATTCACTCATATTTGACCACATAATGAAAAGAAACAGAGGATAAAGTTAGTAAACATATAACCTTAGCAGTTAGAAAAGCCCAGGGCTAGTAGAAAATTAGTGTATTATACAGCTAGAGGGGTTGTACTCAGCGTGAAGATGTTCCCCTAAGTCTCCAGCGTCAAGGCAGAGACTGAAAGCAATGTCCTCCAGACCGTGTATAGCATAACTTTGTCACTCATGCTTAAAGTATTTAAAATATTATAGTGTTGTTTTTTTTTTTTTTCCTCTCACAAATTAAATTAATTTGGAATCACTTACAGACAAAGTCCATACATGTCTCAATCTCTTCCAGGATGCTTTTGAAAACTAGAGTTTTTATACAGAAATTATTCTGCAATTGTCTCAGTGAAATTAATTCCACACATTGTACCTGCTAATGAGAGTCCACCAAATATTTTGCTATTGCACACACTCATTAGCTTGCTTTAATTTACAGGAAGCAATCAGCATCTGCCAAGCAACTAGCACATAAAAGATGTCTTTAGCATTTACGGAATCCCAGTGTTTCTAATTCTTTCTCACCTCCAAAGAACCGTCCCATGCAGCAGGTATATTAGCATTAAGGTTTCTGGGGAACAGTTGCCTTCTGCCGGAGTACTCTAGCCCCTAAACCAAAAACTCCTGTGTTTCTGCTAAATGATTGAAGAATATCTTGTAAATCATTTACTTCTTCCTGCTGCTAGTTTTCAGTTGATAGTGTTTACTCCATTTCCGACATGATGGCAAAGTTAAATTTTCATTTTGCTGAAAAAGAACAAAATACGGTGAGCCTTTTTGCTTGTTATTGCCTAATCTTTCCGGAATGAGCTGTTTCTCAATCCCATGCATCACAGATGTCCTGTCAGGGCTCATATACACTGAGTGAAGTATTTGCATCCCCGCGCCTGCTGATAGAGTGAGCATGTTTGTCTACAAAGTGCTTTTAAATGAACTAATACATGATTCATGTGGACTCCTTTGAGCAGAACACCAATCTGTCTGGACACAGTTTGCTGTAGGCTTGACAATAGAAACATTTCTCTAGGTGAGACAGGTACAACCATCCTCTGGAAACACGGGGGGTGAGTGGTACCCATGGCCCGGCACATCCAAACCGTACTTTGGGTTACCTCGCGGGGCAGGAACGTGCCCTGGGTTGAAGGTTGTTTTTGAGATATTCTGCCTACTGTCTCTCTTTGGATTCTCATGACATGAGCTATGCACAATCTGTATCTGCTCAGTCATGCTTGAGCAGGAGAGGATAGTGCACTACCTTTATTATTTATACAGGGATACAATAAGATTCTTTGCAGTCGAAGAGGAAAAAAAAAAATTGATCCCAAGTATACTGTTTCCTATTGAACTAAATAGATTTTTAATCGAGTCTCTGTTCCTTTGGGTAATTGACTTAACAGTGTGGGCAAATTAATTTCAGATAAACTATAGCTGGGATTTTCCAAGGAGCACAAGGGTGCTAGGGAGTCAGCTCCAGTGCAGCGAGAGCCGGGCAAATATCTTAATTCCTCTGGCTTGCCAGGCACATCGCAACCCAAATGTTTAGACCTGGAGCTGAATTCGGAAGCTTTTATGCAAGCAAAACTCCCGCTGAAGTCAGTCAAAACACTCTGTGATGAAAAGACACCAGAAAACGGTTCAAAAAATTCCCAAGTGCTCACAAATGTGTTACACACACATAACCTCCTCCCCACATTTAATAACCTGATCTAAATGTCGCTCTTTGCAACGCATTATTGTTCAAGTCTTCCTGTGATATTTGGCACGAGTACCTCGTTTTGAATCTTATCTGGTTATAAAAGCCATCGAAACAAGTTTATTTTCCGGTGACCCAACCAGAGCCCCACTCCAGTGGTGAAAGACTGGCAAGTCAAATTAGCATTGCTCTGTAGTTTCAAAACATCAGCTTTGCTCTGGTCTAAACCAGATAGCTCTGTTTATATTAAAGCTCTCTCTACAAAGCCTGTTGGAAAAACAGGGAACTCAGAGCACTTTTAAATTCTATTTAAGTCATAAGAAAAAAAAAAAAAAAAAAAAAAAAAAAAAAAAGCACCATGATTTGTAGCTATAAGGTTCTCGGGGCGTCGTTCCTTTCGGTTTTCCCAAATCCAGAGCCCTAGAGGGACAAGGAGAGCTGCATTCCCTTGTCCAGGCTGGCAGCAAAGCAAAGGCCAGAGGAGGAGCCCGAGGGCTGTATTTTCAGATCCATTGGCTTTTGTCTTATTGAGACAGGCAACTTTATACATTTTACCTCCCTCCAATGTCAAACCTATTAAATCCTAAATCTTTTACCTAGGACAATGTACCCGTACTAACATCCAGAAGAAAAACTCCTTCCAATAATTTTTAAGGAAATGAAAAATACACACTTTGAGAATCTGTAGCTGCTTTTCCTTCCTGAAAAATTACATTCTGCAGACGGAATACAATAAAACCACCACTATTATTAAAGGAAATCTACTATGTGGAAAGATTTTGCATTACATATTTTGCTGCCTTAGTTGCATAACTTCAGTAATTACAGCGAAAATCAACTAAACAATAATTAAAAGGAAATTATTCCTCAGTTGCCAGTTGCAACCATCATGAAATGTGACAAATACCACTCTGCATTATTTACATCTTGTGAATGAAAAGTATGTAACTATATAAATTTTCTCCCCTAAAAAAATCTTAAAAATATTTCTAGTGCCGTCCAATACAGAATGGTGTATTTTTCCTTTGTGCAGCTGTTCGCAGAGCTGGTGAATTAAAAATATATTGGTCATATTTTTCTCTCTTTTTCTGTTATATCCTGTTAACCTGGCTGGTCTTATTGGCATATCCTGTGTCATCCAAAATTTTGAGCTCTGGTTGGACGAGGTTTGGTTGCTGGTGAAAGGACATGGCTGAAATGGTGCTGAGTGCCATGGAGAATGGCACCATGGTCAGGAAAGCTTAGCCTGGATTCGTGATAATAAAAGGTACAAACTGGAGATAAAGAGAATGAATTGAAAGGAAAAGATATACCATTGCCACCTGAAAAGCAGGCAAGGCTGTTCTTTTCTGTAGTCCAAATTAAAAAAACCTTTGTTTAGAAGATTATTTGTAATAGCAGATAATAGACCTCACTGAGGTGAGTTTTTTGAGTCTAAGTAAAAGCCTGTGTACTTTTTCCAGGTTTCCTCTAGCAATAAGGACAAAAGTCAGATGGGGGAAACAACTTATTTTTCTCTTTGTTGCTCCCCTCTTCCTTGTTTATTTGCCTGCTTTCATCACCTGGGATGCAGAAGCCAACCTTCCTAGCAGAGCGTTATGCCAACTCAAATATGTTTTCCTTTTTCCCAAAGAAGTATATTAATATGATATTTAATAGTTTCTAGAAATTGTCATGTAGAAAGAGGGAGAGGTTACCCGCAAAAACTCTTGCTAAAGGGAATTCAGGATATTATCATAAACTTTAAAAATAAATACTAACCACATGATTTAACTGGTTTTCCTTCCTTTTCTTTGTAAGTAATATAAAATTAGACACTATTTTAAAAGAGCTTTTTTTTTTTTTTTTTTTTTTTTTTTTTTCTGTTGGTGTTTTGTTTTTTTTTTTTTTCCCCCAGAGAATAGTTTTGGATTTCTCTGTATTGAACTGTACCACCTACCCGTTTCTGGGCCAGTTCAAGTCACTTTGAGTTGTATCACTCTTGCTTGTATTTTCCCTTTTGAGCCTCCTCCTGAGCTGTGCCATTGGCAGGTCTCATCCTTTCACATGACTTCTTCCAGGTCATTGATACTTAGAGTGAATAGTGCTGTCCTGACATTGATCCTGTTGTGCTCCAGTAGTCACTAAGAACAAACAATATTAGGTTATAGCATTGATTTCATGGATTTCAATTTTTTCCCAATCATGTTCTTGTTAAGCACTTTGTAAAATACATCATGTCAGATGCTCATCTCTTCGGTTTCGTGGTGAAACAAATCCAGTGCAGACCTTTAGACTGGGAAAATTCATCCTCCCCAGTACCGAGTAGTTAGCAGCATTTAATTCAGAGTCGCATGCTCTGGGGAAACTTAAGGGCAGCCTATAGCATCCAGCACAGTATTTCAAATTATCGTAATTTGAAAGCAACTGGACAAGCTGGCTACTGAAAATGAGTATCACGATCTTATAAAAACCTAATAAATCTTTTAAAGTCACTCTCATACTCTTGGGGGGAGTATGACGCAATCCCCGCCACCGCGGCAGGAGCCCATCTCCTTCCAGCTAATCTGCTGTGGAAGTGAGGTGCAGGCAGAGCTTAAATGGCTTTTCATGTCCTCACTGGTCAGCACGTTTGGTTTTTTTTTTTTAGATAAACTCTGGACTCCTTCGGTAGGCATAGAAGTCACTAATAATAGTTTTCAAAGTAGTTGTGCTGTGGTTTGATGAGAGAGGAGATAAAGTGGCCATGAGGCTTAGGATACATAAACACACATAGAATTTCATTAAGTGCTCTTCCTAATTATTTTATATATTAATGCACTGCTGTCGCTGCTTGCTAGGTAATCTTTCATACGGAGCACAGAGCTAAAAAGACATCAAAGCAAATTTTGCTGCTTCCTTCAATGAACAGTTGAGGCGGGTCCATTTCCACAAGACAGTAGGACCCCTACATACAAAACGGTAACGGCAACCAAATGTCCACGGTGTTGACACGAGAGATATTTGCAAAATAACTGTTTTTAAAAATGGTGCACTTCAAAATATAGTGGTTACGCTAGGGAGGAGGCTCCTGGTTTTGGTTCCACTTAGGGAAACAAGTGGTGACTATTTTTTTTTTTTTCCCTAAAAATCAAACTTAGCATTCCTAATGGTAAGGTTTTCTTCTTGGAAGATTTCACTATTCTTGGGTATGAGATGGATTTCAACATTTCTGACTCCTTTTAATCACTGAAATAGGTGCTGTCTTGACCCACCTATACAGTCCAATATGTAGAGGTGAAGAGAGGTTGTGTGGGCACACAGATCTGTTTGCATAATCAACATCAAAGAGCTGGGCGTAATAATTCTTGTCTCCCTTAATCTTATGTAAATTTGAAGTTCCTGTGTTTAAGTCAACAGAACTGTAGCGTGTAGAGACAAAGTACGGTCATCTGACTCTTCCTTTATCTAAGCTGACGTTATCCTTTGAAAAGCTGGGGTAGAGAGCTGTGAAATCAGCACTGATCTTGGGGGAAAAAAAAACGCAGGAGCTTGCAGAGAGACATACCTCCATTATTCTTTCTCAACCTTCATAATATCGAGCAAAATATTTTTAAAAAATGTTTCAGTGACATGATGGATGTAAACCATTTAAAAGTTTTATTGAGCTTTACTCTAGTGCAGATCTTAAAAAATACTATAGAAATTATATCAAGGTTTTCAGTAAGGTTCCATGCAGTATTATGAGTAAATGTAGAATTGATTTCATATTGGAAATAGATGCTAGGCAGATTTTGCATATGAAGAGCAATGAAATTACATTTATTGCTGTTTTGTTTTTTTTTTCTTTTAAAAAGCACTTCAGCTCAGGTAATAATTGTACAGTCTATTATAATGATCCCAGGAGGTGCTTAACAGTACTGCAATTCTAAGTTTTTACACTTTTATTTTTCATTTGAAGAAAAACTTGTCACAATAAAAGTGATGCATTAACAGAACATCACTTCCTTCTTTTTTTTATTATGCATATTTAGATTATTTCCATGAAATTGCTTATCAAATCCCATAGGCCTTTAAAGATAACTGAACAGTTACCCATTTGTGTTAACTCTGGGATATTGTGCAAGAATTTGTGATGGGTTTTTTTTTTTTTTTTTTTTTTTTTTTTTTTTTTTTTTTTTTACATTGAAGGGCCAGGTTTTTAAAGCTCTGTAAGGACCAAATGATCAGTGCCTCGCGGGGTATTCAAGACAACTGTATTGTCGCAACAGCAACCAGATTCTCGGAGGGTCAAAAATTCCCTTTAGTTTGTCTATTCATATTTATAGGTGTTTAAGCACTCTAAAAAAATCTGATTCCGAGGTTTTGAAGTACTGTTGTGTTTCAGCAGATAGACTCACCATAACTATACGCCTCGTTTTAGGATTACGAAGGTTTGATTTCACACGCTACCTAGATTTTTATTCCTTAGAATCGTTTAGGTTGGAAAAGACTTTTAAGACCATTGAGTCCAACTGTTAACCCTGCCAAGTCCACCAGCAAACTAAACCATGCCCTAAGTACCACAACTGTACATTTTCTAAATAACTCCAGGGATGCTGACTCAAACACATCTTTGGGTAACCTGTTCCAATGCTTTGCCAATTAACATTGACACATTACAAAGTAAATCATACACAAGATAATTCAGGATACTCTTGCTACCTTTTTTTTTCTCCAGTTAAACAACTTGGGTTTTCCATCTTTTGCCACGCATTTTTTTTCTGGATGGGTTCATGTTTCTAGCATCACTGGCCCATCCCTCAGTTTATGCTGTCATGATCGTGGTGGCCCTGCAGAGAGAAACTGCAGTGGGAAGCATCATGTGCTGGCCCTTCAAAGAAACTTGAGAGACCCATGGTTGCTGTTGATCGAGGGTATGGAAAATCATGTGCCTGGTGGCTTTAGACTGGCTCTTAGGAAGTATTTCTTTCTGGAAGGGGCTGTTGGGTGTTGGAATGGGCTGCCCAGGGCAGGGGGGAGTCCCCGGGATCCCTGGAGGGGTTGAAGAGTCGGGCTGAGCCAGCGCTGAGGGATCTGGGGGAGTTGGGAAGGGTCAGGGGGAGGGTCATGGTTGGGCTGGAGGAGCTGCAAGGGCTTTTCCAGCCCAGATGATTCTGGGATTCTGTGAATTAGGTTTAGGGTGGTGTTGCTGTCCTTAAAACTGAACTTGCTGTTGACTCCTGTTCCTTCTCTCAGGCTGTTCCCAGGGACAGTGCATGGCAAGGTGACCATGAACACTGGGATGGAGATGAGCTACAAAGCGGCGGCTTGTGCCAGTCACAGCACATTGGGCAATGTTCAAGGCTGTCAGCTCGGCTGTGCCCAGCGCTTCCAGGACGAGCGAGCAGGACACGTCTACAAGTGAGCATTAAAGATTTAGAGGAAGGCACGCTGCCGTTCATCTGCTGCCACAGTCGTAGCACCAACTTCGAACATGCTTTGCCCCAAGACTCTCTTGCGGCGCTGGACTGTGTCAGCGAGTGGTGCCAGCTGAACTCATGCAGTAAAGAAGAGTGATTATACATCCTGTATGTAATCACGGAACATATGTTAGAATGGCACATGAAATCTGGGCACACTTTGCCCATGTAGTAAAGACCAGGAAAATTATGAACAAGCTACAGAAGGAAAACAACATGCCAAAATTTCCCAAACCAAGCAGGAGGTTCCAGCGAGCTGGAACTCCACACGGTATATTCTTGAGGGGGTTTTGGAACAGAAACCTGGATATGTCTATAGCATGCTGGCAATGCTCATGATATAAAGAGCAGATGTCCTCACCTCCACCCACACGATTATGGCTGCCAGTTTTTCTAATATCTTCTGCCTGATGAACTGTCCAGTTGCAAGAATTTAGGCAGAAAAATATAAATGGTATTTCTGAATTAGGGCCGTTTCACTTGACACTAACCTCCCAGAAATGCACAATAAGGCAGCACTGGTCAAGGGAAAAAGGCAAAGCAGACTAAACCAAACCATGCTTTGTCTTGGGAAGGAAATTTAGATATTAGATTAATATTTTTTTAAAAGAAATTTCTGAAAGGTTATAAAAGTTCAAACTGTTTAAACAAAAGAATAAGAGGAGAAATATCTGCTCTGAGATACGAGAAAAAGCAGATTGAACAGTATTAGGAGTAAAAGGAATTACAAGTTGTTTTCTAGATGGAGACGGTAGAACAACTGTCAATAGGCAGAAAAGATGAGAAAGCTGAATAAATATTCTTGATTTATAGTGCAGAAAGAAGTCAATTTTAGTAATCCTATTACAGGATGGTGGTCAAACTTTCCACATCAATAAAAAATAAGTGCAATGGGAAACAATAACTACTAACGTTAGTGCCAGGTGAGATGTTGGCCTGGAAGCCTAACTATTGAATTAACGGAGTGCTGATGGGGGGAACCCCACGGCTGCCGGTCGGTGTAGTTAGTCACTGCTCCGTGACTTGGTAATCAATGCATGGTTATGAAGCCAGTCACTTAACAAGCCCCACGTTATCAACTGGACCCGGGATTTGGCAGGTTTCTCGGCACGGTTCAATTTAGCGTGTATATCCACAACCTGGAAGAAGGTATAAAATGATCAATGAATAAGGTACCGATGTGCGAGGAAGGCAGACAGGGAGGAGGACAGGACATTGGAGGCAGTAACTGAAGGACACCTTAACCATCGAGCTGGAAGAGGAGCTGCCCCAGGGCTCCCAGCATGATGCAGCAGCTGGAAAGGGAAGCGCTGGGGTTCCAGACGGGGCAGTTACATGGACCTCGTTATTTGACTTCATTACTGAGCACGCCTGGCTGTTTAGGGATGGCACAGGCTGCTGACCACAAAGGCTGTGGTTCAAGAGAAGAGGTTTCCGAGGGAAAAAACAGGCTAATGATTAATGAACATATAGCATATAGGAAAGGATTTCACGGTTTGGTTTATTTAGCTTATCAAAGGGAAGGTTAAGGATGATTTGACCATGGCCTATACACACCCACATGATGAAGTGAACTTTAATAATGGGCACTTTCATCTATCAGACAAAGATATAACAAGGTCAGTGACTGGAAATAAATTCAGAAGAGTAATTAAGATACATGTTTTTTAATGCTGGGAGTGATGAACTGACACAAGAGCATACGAGGAAGTGTGGCGAGTTCTCTAGTTTTAATTATTTTTAAGAGGCGTTGTTTTTCTCCAAAATATATTTTTTCTAATTCAGGCTGCTGGGGAAAATTCAATGCTGAGGCCAAGCTATCCAATCACAGTCAGTTCTTCTGGCTTTGCAATTTATAAATCTGGTAGTGTGAAAATGGACACGCTGCCAGTAAAACTGTGTTCACAGCTCATACTAAAAAAACAGTAACAGCTATTATTTGTTACCAAAGCATATTTATAAATATGAAATAAGTCTGCACCCTGGCAGACGTGCTGGCAGGGAGCTCGCTGTTAGCGCTGCTCCCGGGATCTTCCCCACAGACACCGTGGCTGGAAGCTTGGCCAGCCAAAATGCTTCCTCCCTGTGCTCTCTGTGCACGCCGGGGCCATCCCATGGCATGGTCCCTTCTTCCCCCTTGAAAAACTCTCAATATTATTTTTTTTAAAATAAAAAAAAATACCACAGAACACTTAAAATGCTTTCAGTGCATCAAGCGGCTCTCAAGCAGGACAGGTAGGTGGGTTTCATTGCTGCCGATGGCACAGAAAATTGTTGTGAAAGAAGGGTAAGTTCTGCCCACGTTGCAGGTGATCTGGCTGGTGGCTTCCCCGGTGGGATGTTTTACTGTCTCCAGACACAAGCATCCCTTGAGAAGGGTGGATGAAGCAGCTGGAATGGTGGGAAGAAGAAGGTGGCTGGAATATCGTCCCCTTGTCCCACATGAGAACCGGAGATGAAGCCAAATGCGTCTCTTGCCTCTGAGTGAGCCTCTCCACAGGCTACTCTGGAGCAGCCCAAATTGCAGCCCTGCATGGCCCCTTTTCAGTGTGTGACATTAGTCTGGCAATTTCCCTTCACTTTATTGGCTTAGCTTAATTAAACTTCAGTTATCACTTTCCTTCCAATTAAAGATTTATTTTTACTACTGGAATAAATAAAATGATGGGGGCACTGGGAGCAAATGGAAAAAGCAATGGGGAAGTTCCTTCTCAATTAAATTTCTTTGGTCAAATTTTGTGTTCTGTGAAACAAAACAAGCTTGGGGTCAGTTCCGGTTTGCAGCCACTGGATTTCCAACAAACTCGATCTTATTATATTGTACAAAAGAGAGACACGGACAGAAAGTTGTGAAAAAGAAAGGCTCCTGTTAAATAACTAAGATTATGTGAGAATGAGATTTCTAAAAGCACAGTTATACAGGAAAGGAGTCTTCAACTTCTACATCAAGTTTATCAAGGCACTCTAGTTCTCTCACGGCATATAACCCATGTAAATGGCACCAATAAAAATATTCCAATTTCCATCTATATTTTGATTACCTTACAGTGAGTACAGAATATAATAAACTCCCAGTTCTATAATGAATTCAAATAAACAAACAACTACCCTAATCCCCAAGCAGGCCTTCCCTAAACGAAATTGAGAATAATTTGGGGATATAAACTCTCTTTGTGTTGTTTGGAACTGCGTGTTACATTAGCGTCGTTTGGTTTTGCTGGTATTGTAGGTACAATATTGGTTCCCGGTGAATAGCTTAAAGCAACAGTCAGTTCATAAGGAAGGGAGTGCAAGGTTGTTGGGTTTTTTTTGTTGTTGTTTTTGTGGGTTATTTTTTTCCATGCAAAGGAAGTAATTTGTATTTTTATCCCATTAATTTCTTCCTCTAAAATAGGTATAATAAAAGGAAAAAGGAGATATCTTCCTAGTCAAAATGCTTTCGCCCAGTGGAGTTCTGGAAATAAAGAGTAAAAATGCACGAGGTAATTGTTAAGACTTTACAGAAGTGCCCCTGTAGCTCTTGTCGGGGAGCTCACGCGCTTCGCCCGGGGGGAGCGGGGTGGGGACTCTACGTTGCCCTTTTTGGCTCACCAAGAAGAGGAGCTGGCAAAGCCGGGCTGGAGGTACCTTCTCCTTCACGTGCAGATGTGTCCTGAGGAGCCTTTATAGATTACTCAGTGTTTAAGAGGACAAATCACAGCCTAGGAGGGTCTATTTACCTTGCATTAGGCACCGAAAGCCTGTAGGGGGAGATTTCTTATTACTCTTTAAAGTAAGTGAAGCGGGAGAAGGATTGTAATGCTTATGGGTATTATTTTTTGCTTGAGGTTTCCCTTCTTTAAAGGCTCCAGCCCTTAAATTAGATGAAAAGACCAGATGCTACCGCAATATTAAATCTAAATAGATTTTTTTATATATCTAATTCTTAATATAAAGATATAATATTAAGTTCTCGTCTCAATTAGTAGATATAATTGTTTAGGACCGAGGTACTTGTGGTGATTTCCAGACTTTAAACCTATGTGAGTTGCAGGGAAGGAAACCTGAGACCTGTTTCTATCCCTGAGCCGGCCCGAAGAACCGGCCGGTCCTTGGGTGTTGGGCATTGGGATCGTGGCCCTTGACTCTCACGTGCTGATGTAACTCAGCCCCTTGGAGAGAGGAGGGAGGGGAGGCGAAGGGCAGCACTTGCCTGGGGTTGCACCCTGGGAGAGTGCTGGCACCCCACCAATGCCCTGGGGCTGAATCTGCTGGAAGCCAACTGAGCGATCAAGAGGATTTTATAAAGAAAGTAGTAAAATGGAACATCTTGCATGCCCGCCGGAGCACCAGCCTAGGAGGGAGGCGGCCGCCTTGCTGCTGAGCTCTGACTGCTTTTGTGCCCCTTACGGTGGGGACCAGGGTGCTGCTCCTGGCGCGGGGTCTTACGGGGGGTCAGCTGTGTCCCCCGGCCCGAGGACACGCTGCCTGTCTTCATGGGCCAGACCCGCCGTGGCATTTCTGTCTGTGCAAAGCTCCGCTTTCATCTGTATCATGCCAAGAAATACCCCGTGTTCTCCCAGGCACTTATTTGGGCAAAGTAACCTGACAAAGGAGGTGATTTTATAGCATATTAGAGCCAATTTTATTTTCAAGTGACACCCAGTAGTAGTGGCTGAGTATTTTTCATTGGAAAGCTGAGAAGAAAAGCACCACAGATCAAGGCACTTTTTATATACGAAGTGTACATATTTCATCTTTTGTACCAATATTTTGCATTTCTCTACATGTGACCCAAATCCCTGAGTTTGCAGACACTCAGGTACAAGTTTAACTTCACACGTATGACTAGTTCCCACATAGCAATGGGATTAGAAACCCTGTTGATAGCAGAAACAAGGAGCTAAAAACCCCAAACAGCCCTTTCACACATTTATCCATTACACAGTCCCCATCTCCGGTATTTGCGTACCGAGGGGGAGAGACTGGAAATAAAACAACATCTCTAAGAAGTCTGCAATTTATTATTATTTTTTTTTTTTTTAAGCAGCGAGGAGCAGCTTAGTTACACTGTCTCTACTTCATGGAACAAGAAACCAAACAGTGTAAGTGGAAAGGCAAACAATTGCGTTGCTCATGAGAACTTTCAAAATAACACCTTTCAAAGCAAGAAATGCTGCCTTTTAACCCACCGACATCTGCAGGCATTGCAACACCCTGTGCCAGCCGAAACTCCTGGATTCAGGAAATCCCAGTTTTTCCTGCTTGATGGGGAAAAATATCCAGAGCCTGTAAAATGTGACCCTGCATAATGTAACGGGCTGGTGAACTGTTTACATTTAAATATTTTTTATACTGCTTTGTGTTATAAAGATGCTTAGTACCGGGTACTCGTTACAGATAAGCCGTAGTGTCTCAAAGCACAAAGAAGTCCCCCAAGGCAAACATTGGGGCCCAAGCCGGGCGGTGGTGACACTGGATGATTCTTTGAAGCTCTCAGCACAGGGCAAATTTGTGGGTAAAGGTGTCTCTGGGTGTAGGGGCAGGCTGCTATGCTGTCTGGGGGAAAGGTAACCCCTGGGATGCTGAAATGATGGTGCAGCAGTCTCTGGGTTAAGGACCTGGTAAATAGGGAGCTGTGCGGGCACAGCGGGTGGTGAAATCCTTCCCCTGCCAGCATCTCATGGGACATCTAGAAGACTCTTCAGGTAGGACTGATCCCTCATACAGCTAGAAGAGTTTGCGGTAGGACTGACTGGTCCATCGTACACCCAGGAGACTTTGAGGTCGGACTGATTGTGCTGGAGCTGTTTGCCCTGGGACTGGGGGCACAGGGAGAGGAGCAGGCCAGCTTGCACTTCACTCGGTGATCGCCCGTAGGACCCCAAATGGTCGTTCTGCAGGGATCATGGGAACACCCAGGAGATTTCATTTTGCACTTGTGGGCGGTTAGTTCTTACGGTTAGAAAAAATCCTGGAGATATTTTGCCTTATTCTGACCTTACGCAGCGCTCCGTGGGACCCATCTTGCAGAGGGGGAGGCAGCTCTCACGGAGCTATTAGCGTGCTGCATCGACAGCAAGTGCATTGACCAAGTGGCTTCATCATCGCCATTGCCAGCTATCACTAAAAATTCTTTGTACAACGGAGTATACTGTCAATTAAGGGGTATTCCTCTGCATGCCAGCATGTCAAATAGCCATTGTCTGGGTTCAATAACCCTCTCTAATTAAGTATTTACTAGATTCTATTATTAAGCCACTATTAAGCATTTTACAAACCTTTATTTATTATGTATTGATCAATAGTCCTTTCAGACTATTGGATAAGTAAATTAAGATATTACAGGTACTTTTAATACATTCAATATTGCTGAAAAATAAGGAATTTACTCAAAGAAATACAGTGAATATTAAAAGTCCTGTAAATCTAAGTGAGAAATGCAGACTGAGAGCTAAACGTATGCATCGACGCCCGACATTAATGGATATATATGGCAGCTTATTCCTCTTTCTCCATTATCCCTTAACCATGGTGACAGAAACAAGGGGCAGCTCTCCCTCCTGATACTCAGGGCAAAGTTAGGATTCCGCTCCTTGCATCAGCTCCCATCCTCTTTCCCAATTTCTCTTTCAGCCCAATACAGATGCAGGTGAATAATAATTCCATCTACAGGAACATCACTTTGTTTGCCATTAATTTGATAAAGATTTCCCCACCATCGCAATATGTGAATATGTTTACATAAGGAAACAGCAGTGAATCCAGCAGCCTAATCGGAATCCACAGAGGAACTCTGAAGTGCTTACAATCCTCTGCTCCCTTTTGGATTTCTCCCAATACCTTCACTTAATGATCACAACTCAAAAATGCTCGCATTGAACCAAATGTCTTAGACTAATTATGTGTTAGTATCTGATAACATTTTGCCACAAAAATGTTTGTTTGAATGTATCTTATCAAAGTAATGTTTGTGCCCGGGATTAGCCACTGCTTGGCTAAAGATTTATGTAATCAGCTTATTTTAAGATTAATTCATGAAAAAAAATACAAATACCTATTACCACTTAATTTGTATAATAGATATTTACTATATTTTAACAGTGCAATTAAAAATTAATATGGACTGTAAAACCATAAGGTCATGTAAACACTCCACTATTTATTTGGTAGTTCACTTATCTTTTATCCCAAGATGTGATTATGCAGCCCAGACCTTTCAGGTTTGCAGAATAAAGAAAGGTCACAAGTGAAATGAGATGAATATTCTCAACTCACTCCCGAGCAGACGTGTACACAGCAACGCACTGTCTCTGCTCATTCATCACTCTCCGGCTTGAGAGGTGGCAGAGGTTTCGGAGCATGGAAGTGGATTGATGGAGCCCAAGAGGTGAGTTGTCCCTTGGGTGGGAAGCTAAAGCTACTGAAAGAGCAGTCGGATAAAGCCGTCTGTTGCCCCAGTCCTTTCTTTAGTTCAGGCTCTACTTTGTGAGCAGACAGCGCTTTTTATGTGTTTGATCGTCAGGGTTTGGCCCAGACTATGAGGTTAAAATGTCGGCAGCTTCAAAGCCTGCTGTGTTAGTTTTCTTTATGCACATTTGAACTTTCCTAAAGTTTCTATTCAGATTATATCCTTAATTAGCTCTTCTTTTTCTTGCATGGTTTTTTCTCTCTCTGCCCGTGTTCAGGCTTGCAGTGTGCCTTGGAAGCCTGATCTCTTATTGCGGGCGTTGGAAAACAGACCTTGCTGTAAGCTGCCTTCCCAGTGTCCCTCTGCCAAGGATTCCCACCGCAGTGTGAAACCCCCAGGGGATCGCCCCGCAAGGAGCAGGAAGGTGGGAAAGGGCTGAAAACTCTCCTCTCTTCCCTTTGGTCCGGTTTCAATTCTCACTAAAGTCCATGGTAAAACTATTGCTGGGACCTGATCCCCGCCCAGTGTCTGTACACATCCAAAGAGCTGGACCCTTCAGATCCACAAAGCTAAACTCAAAAATCTCCTAGGAATAAACATGTTAGACAGATTTTTGGTAGCTTTAGCATGCCTGTGGACAAAAACCAACAAAAGACTAATTTTTCTTTCAGTATTTCTGCACTCTGGTTTCAGCTTGAGGTTAAATCTAGAAGGGCACAGGCCTTCGAAGTTAAACACAATTTGTAAATGAGATTTGGGGTTTCGCTGATCTTCAAACAAATTTCTGTTTCAAGGTTAATTTTAATGCAAACAAAAATGTTTCCTGTGTGGAAGGATCCCAAATATCAAAATCGAGCTTATTTAAAACTGCAGTTACTCACCTGAATTTTTGAACTCAGGAATTTAAATCCAGCAGAAAATCCTAATGAATTCTCTCCTGCTGGCTTTATTAGCATTTCAGAAGGAGGTCCTAGGTCCTCTATAGGCATAGTCCATATCGCCATTTAATAATTCAGGCTTGGCTAGCAAAGCATGGATGTGTCATAGCTAAAAGTCCAGGAAAAGACACATCCATATGTTCAAGGTACATCTTGAAGGAAGGATTCCCAAAGTGTTTTTTTCAGGTCAGCAGTAAGGAGCTGCTCACTGCTGCTACAGCCCTGCTAGCTGAATGTGCCACTAATAACATAACCAACGGTAATACCCGACAGGAAAAACCTGTAGGCCCTTGCTTATCAATTGGCTTCTCAATTATCAAGCAATTATCAATTGGTTATCACTTGTTGGCATATCAAGCCAATTAAAGACACTTGCTGTGCCGATGACACTTTCCCAGCAGGTGGGTAACAAGCAAACTGTTATTCTATATCAATTTCCAAGTTTTTAAAACATTTATTTCCAAATAGCCACGTTTAGATTAAGTTGGTGTGAAAGACCTTAGCGTTTTTTTGTAGCTGAGAAGTAATATTTTTCTTTATCTTTACTGGTCTGAAGCTGGCATCACCTGTAGGGTCTACATTGGTTGGTGGTGCTTGGTAAAACGCTCCTGTTCTACCGGAGTTGACAAAAATAAACCCCAAGAAAAGCTATCCACACAACAGCAAAAACGGTTCCTTAACACTGAGTATGGTAAAATATAATCATAGTTATCCTGGAAAGCTCTGACAGACTATCTGGCAACTTTGAACTATCTATATAAATCATTAGATTGCAAAACATTTCTGAGGGAAAAACAAATTAAAAGGTCAAGTCTTTAACACACAAACATGCAAAAACCTCCACAATATTAATTATTTTCAGTGTAATGTAATACTAACCATTGCATATAGTTCTGTCACAGAAGAGGAAAAATTTAATTGTGTCAGTGTGATTGTCCTGGGAATTGGGGAGCCTGCCGTAGGTAGGGAGCTTGATTTCAGCCCACGAACGCATTAGCAGCCTGTATTGAAAAGGCATTTCCATTCCTTGTGCCTGTGCCACTGAAAAGCAGAGGTGTCTACCCTTCCTCAAGCACCTAGACAAAGAGATATTATCTTCTCTTGGGCAGAGAGCAAGAACAGAAAAAAAAAATAAAAATAAAGATTTAAAAAAATTATTAACTGCCTACCATAAGCGAAGTAAGAAACGTGGGAATAACGCCTGATGGCCAAACTTTAATGTTTCCTACATAATGATAGCTTGGGTGATTGCAGGCTAATTCAGCATCATAATTGCTGTCACCACTATGCTCGTCACGGATGAGCTTAAGGACCTCTTCGGACCTATGGACGCAGGACACAAAATTTTATGACCCGTTCCACGCTCAGCCTACACTTGTGAGGTGTTCTCGTATTCAGTTAGGCTTTCTTTTCATTCTCCTTGTCCTCCAGTGAGGAGAAGTGGGCCCAAAGCATGGTAGCTTTCTGTTCACTTAGGGATTGTAGTTTGGGTTAGTTTTTTTGTTTAGTTTAACTCTAGACAGCAAGCTAGAAATATTTTTATGTCATTGAAATTTTCCTTTAGATTTGTGTTGTTATAACACAAAATTATGAAAACCACGTAGCAGTTTCAGGTTAATTTGTAGTTATATTTGCCGGCTTATTTCATTGCATTATTAAAACATTTAGTACCGTATGTGTCATTAATATTCCAAAAAGTAATTAGCATATTTAATCAAAAACAATTAGGAGCAAACATTGCTTTCCTTTTTAAGTGATAAAATATTTATGGTTGGAATAAACAAATGGAAAACCAAAAAGCACTTTGAGGTGTTGATTTCATGCACAGAAAACAAAACAAAAAAAACCCACCCAAAAGCAAAAAGGAGAAGACGCCTTCCAGCCTCCAGCCTGCCCCTGGTGGGTTTCTGCTTTTCTTCCTCCTGAGGATGTCAATCATCATGTTGCCATTTTAAAACAATCGAGTTTGGCTTCAGTTTCCCCATGTTGTAGTACGAGTAGAAAAGAGAGTTAGGCAAAATCATGTAAATCCCACCTTGAGCCAGCTTTGTGTAGACCTTTCCTTTGAGACACAAAGGTGGGCACTGGTTTGAGGGTCTTGAAACCGGGGACAGACCTGAGAGATGGAAAAGCTACAGCCATGACTGATCCTGTTGGAGTCATGTTTCAACAAATTAATTGTTTTGTGCGAAATGGAGGACAAGGAAAATGAGAGCATACGAAAGAGCACCCTCTCTTCCTGCTGGGCTTTTAGAGGTCTCGTTGAACGAAGCCGTGTAACGCTACATGGCGATAAATTTCCAGCAGTCATGAGTATTTGACCAGAGCTTCAAAATAAGATCAGTCTGTTGGCTTTGAGACCTTGTGGCCATTTCCTCTTGCATTTCCTTTGCCTAACTGCGTCCTTCAGCTCTGTTGACACAGCAGTTAATATTCCAGGGGGACATCCCACCTATCAACTTTTCCAACTACAACATCTACCAAAGGGATGATGCTACTTCAATTACCATTGTGCGAATCCGCTGTTGTTGAGGGTTAGTTTTTTTAATTCAACAGCGGGAGAAACACTTTTCCAAGTGCTGAGTAAGTGTTTTTGTGCTAAGGCACTGAGACATCAACAGGGACTTGATGCGGAGTTTGCTGGTTGCTCTATTCTTCTATGCCGAAGAACAAGAAACTCAACAAGAAGACACAAACCCTTCATTTTCTGCTTTGCAGAGAAATAGGTTCTTTGCAGTGATTTGAAAAGAAACCCAAACCCCAGCCTGGCCAGGGTGGATCGGGTGCTGCTGGGATGGAGCGAGCTGGAAAGCGGCTCCCGCGCAGGTTGATAAATAGGGCGCGTTTCTCATCCTGAAACATTGCTCCACTTTGCCAGTTGTACTGTAAATTAGCACGCTCCTCTTTAAACACAGTCAAAAGAAACAAAATACATATGTAACACTGCTGCCTTGAACACGTGAGGGGAGAGAAAAAAAACAAAAAAACCAACCAACTTATGAAATGCAGAAAACATTTGTTCAAGTCTCCAAGGAAAATGAAGTCAAACCAAACAAGCATATAATATAGATGTACGCCTCATGGGCAAAGTTACCTCTAAGCCCATATGTTTTAACAAATTAAGAGGTAAATTATTTGCTGAAGGTACAGTTCAGCCACGTCAGAACACCTCTGGAAATGAGATATCTCTGCGTTTCAAGTGGTGTTTCTTATCAAAAGATTTATTTATCTACTTTTTGGGGAAAAAAAACCCAAAAAACAAACAAAAAAAAAAACCCAAACAAACCAACAAACCAACAACCCACCACACCTTGTTTTGTCTCAAGGAATACCACTGTAAGTAACTATTAACCCTTCAGGGCCTCCACAAATGATGTGGTCATTTGAAGTCTAGCCTGCTTTGCTGCTCTTGGATCTGCAAGCAGCTGAGAGAGATTGATAAAATTCAGGTTTTCAATAGGGTAAAGCCACCGGGGACTTCCTTGGGAATGAAAAGAGACACAGAAAGGTTACTACATGTATCCTAGAGTCTGGTACATAATTCTACCATTAAAACTTTAATTTATGAAAAAAATGCTAGTGCGGTCCCCAAATGGTTAAATTCCACTCGAACTTTTCATTTTAGTTAGTCATGAATATATCTAACATACAGAGGCCATCAGCATCTCGCCACTAGAGACTATAAAGTCTACTTACATAGGGTTCCTGGGATTTTTCATGTTCTTATGGAAAATATCTCTGAAATCCCCGAGCTGAAAATTTTGATCTCATTTGTGGATGTGAGTGATGCTGAGAAAGGGTTGAAGAGTGAAGAGAACACTTTTCTCGCATAATTTCATTTGTCAGGAGAATCTTGCCGCTGACATTGGAAGAGTGATTTAATTGATTTTAATCATACACCTGAGATTGGGAAATTGAGCCCTCTGTCCTGAAAAATAATTCTAGGCTTCCATGAGAATGTCTAATTTGCAGCTAATAGGGTTTTTTTGTTGTGGGTTTTTTTTTTTTTTTTTTCTTGAAGTTTTGTTATGAAGTTTAGAAAATACAGATCAAAGGCTCACACGCAGAACTGCTTATTGCAGCCGGAGACGTCAGCAAACCGGGGCCGTTGTGTTTCAGTCTTTCGGCGGTATTAAAATGCCCATCTGCCTGGCGTGTAACGAGGTGCCGCTGTGATTTTGGACAGGCAGGAAAACAAAAGCTCTGACTAAAGAGCACATTATGCCTTCAGAGAAGAGAGACTTTTATATGCTGAGTACAGCCTGGAAGAGTCGGAGAGCTGTGATACCTCACTGCTGTTCACGTTTAATCCTTGAATTTAGCCTGTCATTGAGTATAGTGTTTATAAATGGCTCATATATGCCAAGGAGAGTCTTGTTGTGTGCCTCAGTATGCTGCAGTGATTTATTCTAAATAAATAATTCCCTTTTTTATCTCCCGGTTCAAAATAAACAGCGTTATTCAATCACAAACATTAATACTGAACACAAAAATGAAGCCAGATAACTTTTTGGATTATGAAGAACCGGTGTCTTACATTGTTGGTTTGTTGTTGTTTTTTTTTTTTTTTTTTTTTTTTTTTCACAGTAAAATCTTCATGATCTTTATTACCTCTATCAGCTGTTATTCAGAGGGGATTACAGTCAGCACGAAGTTTCCCTTTCCCCAGTGCTTGAATGCTGAGGAAATACTTATATCGCTCCATGAAGCTCAGACTTGTCTGGGATGTAAAACTCAATAGTCACAATATCTTCTTTCCTCTAACAATCTTGAAAATATGCATACTGGGTTTGTATTCAGAGAATTTTATATTCCAAACCAGTACTGACAATACTGTTAAATAGCCGTTCGTTTTTCAGTGCTTCCTCTTGTATGCAAATTAGAAAAAAAAATGGCATTATTGATTACATAGTCACTTCAGGGAGGTGGGAACCTGCAGGAGTAACTGGCATGAGAAATTTTGACTCAGGAATGGGTTTAATTTAAAGTGGGTGCTCTTTCGGGGCTGAGCCAAGGCAAATGCCACTTTTCAGTTTGGCACGGAGGACTCGGAAGTCTTCCAATCTATTTTAATCAGATGCTGATTTTATATGATAGCTGTAACTCGAAATCTTTTTTTTTTTTTTTTTATTTTGTGCTGAGGAATCAAAATTGTTAGGGCAAGCTTGTACTGGGTGATCTGAAGGATTCAGACTTTTGTTTTCTGGATTTAGTGATGTCTCGTCAAAACTCTAAAACCTTTGAGAATTTGCCATCTTTCTTGCTTTTTTGGCAGCGAAGACACTAACGAAGGAGACACCATAAGGAGCTGATTAGCATGTGATTAGTGTTATTTCTGCAGCAGCAAAAATATTTATAGTGAAGGCCCTGCACAAACAAAAATATCAGCTCCTGTTGAGGCAAGGACAGTTTACATTTTGGCACAGCTGCCAAAGCAGAAGAGTACCTTTTTTTTTTCCTCATATTAATGGGGATTTGGTCTCCCCGTCAGCTAGGATAAATCCGGATGAGTCCTGACGATGCAGGTTTAGCAGAGGTGCTGCCACTTGCCAACCTGCAGGCTCCTTCGTAGAGGCTTTCTTGCTTCTGGAAGTGCCAGGAAACAGGGAATAAGTCTCTGAAACAGCTGTTTGGTGGAGCGAAAATTGTCATACTGGGACAAAAGAAAGCAAAATAGAACCCAACATGCCTGAACCTTGGCTTTCAGCACCATGGCTGGGCACAGCTCCATTATAGTTCAACGCAAGTGTGAAAATTTGCCTTGGTCGTAAATCCTCTCTGGGTCTGAATTATCGAGAGAAATCACCCCAAGGAGGCTGTGCGTCCAAGTGACCAGTCCAGCACACTAATTTCATCCTGCTCTTCTGTATTGAATAGGACACAAGGCATTATTCTGCTGCCCTGGTAAATTCAGTCTGATGAACTGGGGGAGGACAGAGGGATGAAGACGGGCCCAGCGTCTGTCTTGTGAGTTATTTTAAGCACGTGCAGCACGTGAATGTTTGCAGTCAGGGAATATATTTAGCAAGGAGGCCCCAAATGCTTGTGTAATAATTAGTTAATGTTTTCAAAGCAGTTTGAAGGTGACCAGTGCTGCGTAAGTGTTAAGTGTTATTATTATATAAAATGGTATGGCTCATTGTACTCCTCTAGCTGTAGCAACCACAACAATCTTGATGATGCCTGTTAATTTTGCTGACTCTTTTATCATTACCCTCCATTGGTGATTAAGTGTCATTTGTCTTATAATTTTAATGTTATCTTTAACACACATAATAAAGTTTACATAATTATAGCCTATTAATATAATTTGCATGCATGTTACTGGCAAGGCGAAGAAAATGTTTCATCACCCAGCATGTAATTTGGCTTATTTAACCATTTCCTTTTAATTTTCATCAATAGATCAGCGTGTCGTATAAATGGAGATAACCTCAATAAATTCTCTTTTCAAGATTCTTATGTGTATTAAGTCTCTAAAGGTCTCGGTAGCAGGACTATGAAGTGCTGAAGGGGGAACACTTCTGAATGTCTGCTATGGGAAGTTTTAAAAATTCACACTTTCTTCAGACAAGCATGGGTCTTCCTAATGAAACCTGGGAACAAGGTGCTCTCATGAAAGCTTTGAAAGCGTGTCTGCGCTGTACTTCATAGCTGAGCTATAACAAGACTTTAAATGAGTAAACAGTGTTTAGATTGAACATGAAAAGAGTCAGCATGAAAAGACAGGTTCAAAATATTACATGATGCTTTGCAAAAGTGTAAATGTGCCTGCCTTTATTTTTTTCTCTTGGTAAATGGCAAGCGTTTACAACCCAACTAAAACAGTACCAAGAGAAATCCTGTGTTTGCTCTTTGGAAGATATTCAATAAATTATAGTGAGCTGCAAATGTCACTGGATTGGGAACTGTAAGAGCTTTACCTTTAAGTCTTTAAGTAAAGACTTGCAGCTGGTGCAGTGGCTAGGTAATCCCTAATGATAAGCTGCTTTTAATGTGGGGGTGAGGCAGTTTTCACACAGATATTACTGCATTAACCTTACTCTAGGTACGGTGCAGGTGTGCACAATATTGTGCTTTGCAGCCTTCCCTACTTTATTCTTCCAGTGTATCTGAAGCCCGCTCTAACAGATCCTCTTATACCATGGTGAAAAGATTGCAGTTCAAGCCTATTATCAACAAAAACCTGCCAAAAGGGCTACATTGTCAGACTTTATGATGGTACTAACTATTCTGTTGTTCTCTGGAGACCAAACTTACACCATTAAATTCACTTCATTTGTGATTTCAGTGACCTGGACTGCAGACATAGGTCTTTTGATGTAAAATGCTAGTACAAGAATCAATGGTACCATCTAGTTCTCCTTAAAGTATATCATAAAAGCGTAATGGTACTCTTCTAAACAAAAGGTGACACTACTCTTGTATAATACAATTATATGAGGATGATGTTTTCAGCAGAGTTTATTTGATATTATGATGTGCAAAGACTTTACACATTGAAATAAACTGCGTAGCTGAGTTCACTCCATTATTTTCAATAGACTGACTATATTGTCTGCACTGGAATATAGATAATTTTCATACAGTGGGGAGCTATTTTCATATCCTCTCCATGAAATAGATGAGATTATAAACAGGCTGGGATTACTCAAAAACCAACACAAGCCATGTCTACAGACCCATTTAAGACAAAGGCTGCCTCTGAAATGGTCTCCTTTGATAGGGAGGCTCCCAGGACTTGCTCCGTTTATTTGACAGATGACAGCTATTTATAGTAAATGTGTAACATTTTTGAAAATTAAAATTTTACTAGTGGAATTTAGGGGTTATTTTCCACTCGAGGGACTAACATTTCTGTCAAAAGGCCTTTTTTATACAGGCACCATCTTCAGTGTTAAACCGATTTGTAAACAAACCCATTGCGATAGCTCATTGTCAAACAGTGAACAGGTTTACAATTAATGAAATAGCTGCAACAAAATAAATGGAGAATTACTACGGCTGCCGGTATGTTCACGTTGCTGCACAAGTGGGGAGACTTTCTGCAGCAAACTGGAGTGGAAAATAAGCTCTCACCTTCCAAGCCAAAGGCACTGGAAACTGTGGTGTTTGCCATCGGTTTGCAGCCAAACCAAAAAGCTCAGCAACAACAAATTGCAGGATTGTCCCAAAAAATCACAGATCAGGGTGCTCTCCCCCACTACCCACCCTTTTGTGAACCACTTCTCCATTTCAGATGTAGGAGAGAGGGTGCAAGGGGCCAACTCTGATGAGGGATGAGGTTGATGTGGTGTCTGATCTGTGTGGGAATTGGGAGACTTCCCAGGGTTATAGGGAGGGTCAGTGCCGGCACCAAGAGGACTTTGAGAGGAGGCCCACGGGTGATGTCAAGGGTAAGATACCCCACACGAATTCAGCATCATGCTGAGGGAGCTGGGGTGGGAAGAGCGGAGGTGTGTGCTGAAGACACAGCAGTGGTCAGGGACCCGGCCACCACCTCTGGCTGGCATGGCACTGCTCAGCGTAGACGTCCGTTATGGAGATGTGGTTTCTTCCTTGCTGAGGTGCAGCTCTGGGCTGGGATCTTGCCCAAAGGTCTGGCGTGCATTTCCATTTTTCCAAATTAATAATGACAGATGTTTAGAAACTGCAAACTAAAAATGTGAAAGTATAAAAATTCTTAACCTAAATAAATGTCATTAAAATTCCCTAAGGGAAGAGACCAATTTCCCTGTGTGGGGTGACAAAGGATGCAACGGTCCGGGACTGCCCGCAGAGCTCAATCTGGGGCAGCACGCTCCTCCAGCAGACACCAAAGGATAAAAGCCAGAGCCGATGTGATTCACAGCACCACCAGAACTGGGTAGATATCCAATCACTTTGTCTCCTAGAGTATTGTTACCTAAAGCATGTGAGGATCAAGAAGAGACTTATTCCAAATTATTTGAGGGCCACTTGTTGGAGATTTTGTTTGGCAGACCATCAGTCGTGTGGTCTTTGCTCTCCCAGGCTCGGTGTTATTGCTCCCCATAATGGTCCGAAGTTCGTGCACGCTCCACTAGTAGGGATGAGGGATTTACTCCATCGGAATGTTTTCCACAGTCTCAGTTCATTGTTCCTGGTTACTTAAACACAAAACAACAAAAAGGCATCCACTTGAGAAGAAAAGAATTATCTAAGGGCCAAATGCCGCTCTGATTAACCAGTGAAATGTGTCTGTGGTCACTTCATCTGCTCCTTTATAGCTGGTCTTGGCTTGACTTCCCCGCTGAAGCTGCAGCAGCATCACGATCTCCACCTCTCTCAAGTAGCCGTTCAATGCTACGGTCACTGCTCATCTCCCTCTGCTTGACCTCGGTCACACAGCTTGTCACACGGAGCTACAGCCTGGAGTGGCTTAAAGGGGAACAAAATCCCCAGGAAAAGACATAGCTCACAGGGAAAAGGGAGGGATCCTGCCCTTTCCCCAACAGGTTGCTTTTCCCCTTTCTGCTCTTGTTCTGAAAGAAAAAAAAAAAAAAGTCTTTTTGCTGGAATAAAAAGCTTCTCATTACACAAGTTAACGTTTGTTTGTTTGTGTTTTTTTTTTTTTTTTTAGTCTTTCCTGTTCTAACGTTCAAAACTTTTCTCTTCCCCTTTGCAGAGCTTTGTTTATCACCTCAAAGGCAATAAGACATTACTGTGAGATGCTGCAGGAGGCAGGAGTGTCTGGTATTACTGCAAGAAATTATTTCCTTATATTTTAGCTGCCTCATCTTTTTATTTTTTCATAAAAAAGAGGAAGTAATAGCTTTGGCCCCAATGCTGGTTGTCCAGATGCTCGCTCTTGGAGACGGGGTGAAAGCATGACCAAGGGGATGGGTGTCCATGAGCAGTGGCCAACCTGCTGGGTGGACTGCATGGAAAAGAGCCAAGATGAGACTAAAGCAAGAGAAACGTCGTACTAATTGTGCTGCTTCGTTATGCAGGGCCTTGCTTTCTCCTGGTATTATCTTACTCTGCGTTCAGAGGGAAGAGGGACGAGGGAAGCAAATAGGTCATTCCACAGGGTGCTAATGCTGCAGCCAAAGTCAAGCAAGAGTAGCCTGTGTCTGGCCATTAGTGCAGGTTGCTTTATGAATGGTTTTAATTAGTTATATCAGGGATTGCTGGGAACCCAAAGGGCAAGCTCTTTGCTCCTTCCCCCATTGGGTGTTTGCTGTTTCTTTTTTTAATGTCTACTCCTGATGAACTAAAGTCTTGCATCTGGACGAATGTTCTTAATTAAGCAGAGACAGAAGCAGATATTCCATGGATATCGGGAGTTTCCTCAGACATGACATTTGAAGGACATCAGGTTCCAAAAGCAATTTCTCATGCCATCCAGCGTTCAATACTGCACACCTCTGCCATAATTTTTTATTTCTAGATTTAACCATAGACCTGAGCCTGTGATACTTATGCTTTTGAGGCTCTCTACGAAATAATCTGAAAGCTATTAATGAAATGCCATCAAAAAAAAAAAAAAAGTAAGAGTGTTTCTACCATCTCATTTTTTTGGTGGTCGCCCAATGGGAGAAAGAAGTAGGAAATTTTTCATCACAAAAGTTAAGTGTTTGTAAATGGAGAGTATAATCAAAACCTAACAATCCCAACACTTGCACCCGGGTCTCTTGCCACTTGATTTTTCTTTGAAATGAATACTAAAGCATTATGGAACTCATTGCTGCTTTGGCCAAACATCACCTTACTTACCATGTCTCAGAAATAGCAAGATATGGGAACAAATGGGTAGGGACTTTATATATATATATATATATATATATATATATATATATATATGACTTTTTTTTTTTTTTTTCATTGTTTCATAGAATGATTTATTTCATGAAAGATAAATATTTTCTCCAATGCCAAAATTTTAATAATTTTAATAAGAAATTTCATCTGCTGATTTAGCGGCTCTGTTTGCCACTTGTCTCATTAATTTGATCTGATCCAGTATCCTGTAGAACCTCAAAAACACAGACTTGAGCTTCCCATGTCCTTAAATGCAAAGATTTATTTTCCCAATGCCGTTAGTTGCAGCTGGAGGGGGGCTGCGTGCGACTCGCTGGAGACCACTTTGAACCTGCAGCAGCACGTGGTGCGGTGCCTCCCTCCTCCCTTCACCCGTGGACCAGAAGAGCAGCCGGCTTCAGGCTCCATCCCTTTCCCCTTCAGCAAAACCAGGGGTGTGGGTGTGACGGCGAGCCCCACGCCGGGCTACCTGTTAGGACTGCAAAATAGGGTGACACGAGCTGAGCCTCGGAACAAAAATCCCTCTGAATTGCTCTCAGTTTGAACACCGGTGTTCATTCTTTTGGGAAAGTTTATGCTTTAGGCAGAGCTTTTCTACAAGCTTTTACACCCTACGTGTATACATTATACCTCCAAATTGCCTCCAAGCTGACAGTCTTTCGGGTGCATTAACTACTTTACTACCAAAGGGGCAGCCAGATTAATATATATTTTTAAACTGCCAAAGCAAACTATTCAGAACAGTCTTTTCTGCAAATCTTTGACTTAGTGTTCAAAACAAGCCCATCAGCAACAGCTCAAGTCCATCAAAATACCTCAGTGCCTTGATTGATAAATAAGGCATGTTTACACTGTGACTACTGCTTGCTATTTTCTGTCAGCGCTAATTTATCCCAAAGTCTTAACCTGTATGTTATAAATTCAGTAGCGTTTTATAATGAGGGCTGTTGAAATAAATCACTCCCTGAAAATAATATTCAAAGAAGTCAGTAAAGTCTTTCGCCGCATGGATTCCGGCGTACGAAGAGCTGTGACACCCAGACAGACAGACACATTAACCTCTTAGAAATCCCGAGAATCTAAGCCTTTTAAGTGTTGCCGCATGCAATTCTTCCAGAAAAAAAAAAAAAGAGGCACACAGCATTAAAGCTCTCTATCACAAGTGGCTTTAATATTGAAAGCCTCCACCGCAGACAGATGGAGAAAGGTGGAGTGGGGGGAAGAAGGAGGAGAACAGACAGCTATCCTGTATTTATTTATATTATTAAGCTCAGATTATTATTATTTTTGCGGCAGACTTTCCTTCTGTTTGCAAGTGAACCAGTTTTTGTCTCCAGCATTTCTCAGGGCACACGTGTGCGGACCTCGGTGGTACATGGGGCTCTATTAAGCCGCTGTTCAATAGTTTGGTGATATTCAGACAATATTGAAACATTCCCAAATGAACTTTGCAGGGAGACATTTTCATTCGCTGCCTCCCTCCTCATGCATATTAACAAATGGTATGCAAGGCCTCATTTAATTCACTGATTTTACATTCGGATCACTTTCTCTTTTACAGCTATTTTTACCGGGCTTCATTAATCTTTGTTGAATACAATGGCATACATCTTTAATGCGGCCGCTGTCAAGTCATATTTCAGTAAGAGCTGCAAACTGAATGACAGCAAGCAATATTAATAAATTTAACATAGACTATATCAATTTTTAACAGAATGAATGTGGAAAGCTAAATGTATTATTTTTCGTTTAAATCATAGGGTTTATCACCGGTTAAGTAGCAGCGATTTCGGGAAACTTGTGACGTGCCGTACAAATAGATTTACATCTCATTAATAAGTAAATTAGGCAAATGCCTTTCAAGTTCAGACAAGTACATAAGTGTAATCTCCATATTAAAGGAGTAGTCTTTGATAAACCACCGAGGAATTGCAGCAGCCAACTATGTGACATGTTGCCAGTGCCTGAACTCTTCCACATTCCCACCTTTAATTACACTGGTTCATTACTAAAGAGATAAGTGTCTCTCCAGTTAAGATTCTATAAATGAGCAGCATGCGGGATCCTCCCAAATCATTTTTGCAGAAACCATGAAAAGGTGGTAACAGTTATGAAAAAACGAATTATCACCTGCTCTCTTTCTTCCTTCCCTGTAATAACATTAAAATATTAAGATGAATTCCTTTTAAATCTCGGAGAGAAATTGTCCATTAAGAGATGCTATTTTGTTTAAGAAAGAAAGAAAGAAGCGTTAAAAATAAGAAAAGAAAAAGAAAAGAGAAAACTCTTCTGAATTTTTTATTTTTTTTTAATTTCCCTTCATAAATCCCAACAGAGATAATTTGCTGTAAAATTTAAACCCAGCGAGAACTTGTCTGTCTGTGTTAAATAAAAAAGTTACGGTTGGTAGGAGACATGTTTTTGCAGTAGCTTTAGCGATTATAGGAAATTACATGCAAAGCCAGAGTTCTGATCCTAAGTTAATTTATAATTGGAAAAAACTTATTAATTAGCTATGTCATTCTAATTAAGAATTAGAGGAGTGTGCATTAGAAAGTCAGTCAATATCCAGCTGACAGAATTAAAAAAAAAACCCACAGAAGTCTGCAAGCTCCGTAGCTCTGTCCACCGTCTCCCTGTCATCCTTTTAAGGATTTTTTCTGATGCCGAACAGAAATTAGCCCGTTAAATACAGATATCAAAAGAAATAAATTGGGAATTTTGTCATGCTGGAAAGGAAACTCCTAAACTGAGCTGCCAGAGGTGCTTTCCAGGGCACTTTTTGCACCTTAAGGGATAATCCTGAACTGCAGCTGGGGTCCGGAGGGCCCCGTCCTCCCGCAGCCAGGGAAAGCAGCGCACGCGTCCCTGCAGCGCTACCCATCCGCACACATGTTCCAGTACCCAGACCGTCGACCTCCCTACAAAAAATATCAAAAATAGTCATGAATAAAGACAAAGGAACTCATTCTGAGGCCCTGTCATGATTGCATAGGGAAAGACTACGAATTTTGCCGATAGAGTTATGTATAAAGATCATGCGGTGAGGTGTGTGGTTGCCCATATATATATATATATATGTTTCCCATACGGCCAGCCTCAGTCCTCTCGGTACATTCCCCCTTTAGGCCCCTTTTTGTGAGATGATTATAATTCATTCTTTAAGAAACACCCCACACGTAAATATTTTTTGTTAATGTTTTTCTCTCTCCAGTGTGCTAGAATTTTAAAGAGCGCTTTAATATGAGATCAGATAGAAAGTTTGGACGTTTTGTAATTAAAATGAATATGATAAGTTTTATAGGTTGAAAATATACGTTTATTAAATATTGAAAGAGAGGCAAACAGACTCTACCAAATGTGAAACACATCCCGGATGAAAATGAAACCAGTTCTTCGCATTAAGAATTGGCAAGGCTGGAAACATAAAAGAAGTGAAATCATAAAAGCTAATGTCTCAGATAATTGCACCCTCAAAAAAAAAAAAAAAATTAAAAATAAAATAAAATAAAATGATTAAAATAATCTGACCTAAGCCTTTTCCATTTGTATGGACCATTTTCCATCTTGTGCTTTTGCTTTCAATTAGAGTAGGGGGGGAAAAAAAAAACAAAACAAAAAACGATGAAGTGCTCAGTGATGGAATTTAGTTTACTTATTTGAATACCAAAAGATGACCCACTCCTAATGATATAAAAAAATCTTTTGCATTAGCAAATTTCTATTCTGTATTTGTTTTGCTAGCACGACACAATATTCACTTAATATGCTACTAGTATCTTAGCAAGTTAATGATCTGTTGTATGTATAGAGTAAGCTTGTTACTCATTTTAAATTAGATACAAAAGCACCACTGTATGGAAATTTGAATACTTGGGATTTTTATGAAATTATAGGACTTTCATGCTTTAACAGTCTATAGACAGCCTTAGTAAAACAGCAATAGTTAGCTTTGTTAATGTGACATTGCAGATAAAGACTCTGCTTAGCCTGATTTAATGGATCTCAAAATCAAATTGTCGTATAGAGCTCCTCTCCATTTTTTGGCTCCTCTAGCTTAAAATTTAAAGATTACTTCATGAAATGTGTCCAAGGAGTTGGATTTCAAAGCAACTAATATAGAGTACCCCTGGTCCGAGTGAGCCAGCTCTTGCAGACTTCCTTGGATGTCCAAACAGACTCATGCCAACTGCTCACAGCATTTGCTCCCTAGGCAGGTATTTACATATTTTCAGAAAGAAATATTTTTGCAGCAAAACGTTTAAGCTTATAGAAAAAGGTAAGTGTGAGTAGACTTAAATCCTTCATTCATTTAAGATCCCTTAGCCGGCCTATACCTGATACTGGTCCTTGCTGCAGTTCTTCTGAGAGACTCCTGCATATGCATGCCACGCACCGCCACCTAATTAATGGTAGTCGAGAGCCTAAAGACAAAGTATTTCTTATCAGTTTAGAAATAGCAGACAGATGCAGGAAATACGGCGCCACGCTTCTCAGAAGAGCTCTCCTTTGTGCGATTTGTTCGCTTTATCCTGGCCAAAAAGGAGCGCAGTATATCCCCCTTAGGGCAGCACTCGGAGCAGGGCTGAGCGTAAGTCAGCGAGCGGCCGCCCCCCGCTTCGCCTTGCCCGGCACTGCTGCCCCGCCGAGAACGTCAGCTTCACCAGGAGCTTTGCGGGTGACACCTGATCCACAGTAGAATCGAAATAAAACATTCCTCTGGTGTCCCCGGGACTTCACACGGTCCCACGAAGGTCAGACCCTTGGATCTTTGCTGGAAATTTTGCCAGAGGAAGGCGAAGCGGGCTTGGGTCCACACCAGCGAAAAGAAGAGGCACTTCACCAGCACGGCCTCTGTGCATCTGTCCAGAGCATTTAGTGGGAAAGTCAGTACCTTTGCATCTAAAATCCAGTCCAAATCAATATTCTCTTAGCATATTCATGTCTTAGCCACATACTTGCTGTTTGCTCTGGCTCCGGCATAACTTAGACTCATCTGATTTTCTTCTCAAGTCTTCTTCGTTGACATGACCCCGCATGCCTGGGAATGTCTCCTGGCAGACCCCACCACCCTGGGAAAGACTTTAAGCCCGTTTGCTTCATCTTGCTGAGATATTTGGGGCTGACTTCACGAGGTGCTGCAGGTTTCTCCCGTATGCCAGAGTGCAGGCAGCAGGGATGGTTGGGAAATAGTCAAGACAGCGATGTGTGATGGCCTGAGCTCGAAGGGGATGGTTTCAACATCCTTCTGGAGCTCTCAGAGGGCCAGTGCTCAGGCTTGGAGTGCCACACGTTTCAGGTCTCCCTACTCTGTTTTCATGTGTGGGTAAAGGGAAGCCACTGCCTGGCATCACCCACCAGGGACATGGAGAGACGATGCTGGTCTGGGCAGAAGGAATGGTCTGTGAACAATCATGTTTGCAATCATCTCAGGGAGAAAAGATCCCCCTCATCTCCTTTTTCATCATTTACAGATGCTTTATGCACAGTTTGAAAAGACCGGCTAGGGATTACTCCATCTTGTCTTCAGCCAGGCTGAAGTTTAGATGTGCAGCTATTTGAGGGAGTTAAAAATGGAGAAAACACTAAGGGTTTTTTGTTTTGTTTTTTGTTTTTTGTGAGAGACTACCCCAATCTGGTGTAAGTTTCTGTGTTTGTTGAAGAAGTTTCCTCCTTAAAACATCATTGTAAACGGAGGTACAGGGTGTGGTGCAGGTGCTGAACCCCCCGAGTTACCTCCTGGTCCTACAGCACGGGCGTGTTTGTATTTGCCCTCAGTAATCTCTGGAAATGGGACTCACCAGCACCAATTAATTACACCCTCTCAATACACGGGTGGATTAGACTGGTCCCCATCAATAGCATTAATGAAACGTCATTTACTCAAAAGCCACATAATCGAAGCATGCTGGTGACCCTGGGCCAGGCTTTCGCTGTTGGGGCTCGTCAAGGCACCGAACTCACTGTGTGGGTGATGCTGGAGCTGTGACTCGGGCATCACCGAACGGGCAGAGCATCACCAGATGGGCAGAACATCACCGGACGGGCAGAGCATCACCAGATGGGCAGAACATCACCGGACGGGCAGAACATCGCTGCGCTGCCGCCGCTGTGATGCTGCAAAAGAGCAAACTTTGGCTGTGCTCCCTTTTCAAAATGCAACTATGTAAAGGTCACAGAGGAGGAGATGAAACTAGGAGTTGTAATAAGGAAGGAGAAATAAAAAATAATGACAGAAATAAATTGTCATAAGAGGGGATACAGTTATGATTTATTGTGATATTCTACAAATTTGGAGGTGATTAAAAGCCACCTAAAATTCACATTAACAAGTCACATAAAAATGGAATTAAACTAGTGGGCATAATGTGGCAGGGTATAAAGAAAAATCATGACAGAAATAAATTGACAGAAGAATGATACTATTCAAGTTTTACTCTGTCGCGTCACACTGACAGGAGACTAGTATTTTAATTTCAGAGTTGTGGTTGAGTTTTTGGAGTTCATTAAAGGCCCACATTAAGAATCTCATAAAAGTGAGAAGAAATTAGTGACCATAATGTGGCAGAGGAAATAAAGAAACAATAATGACAGAAATAAATTGACAGAAGAATGATACACTTAATGTTTCACTCTGACACCCTCTATTAATAGGCCGCTGCAAGCTGGAGCAAATGTCATTCATATTTTAGCCAAAGTATACCACTAATTAGGCTGGCTTTCTGCACTGGAATTAAATTTGAGATCCCTCACCTTTAGAGTGGGATCATTTGAATTCGAAAGAAAAGAGCTGGTGACAGAAAAAAAAACTTTCTGCTCGGGCTCTTCTAATGAGATAAAATTCCCCCTTCTCCCCATTTCCTAGCTATAATTGCTGATTATGTTGTTACACAGGAGCGGCTCTCCGCTCTCTCCTCCCCATCATTATGATTTAGTCTGGCATATCGGGGTGCTTCAAACACGGACTGAAGTGGTTTGAGTCTAATTTAGCACTCATTTAGGCCGCAGGTACCGACGAAGGTAAACACCGCATTGTTATAATTAATTACCCCTTAGGCCTAGCCAGGCCAGCTCTGTTTCAGCTGACCCTTATAATAATAAGGCTTAGGGGCATATTGTATTTCTTTTGACAGATTAATTAGAAATTCAGCCGTGGAGGTACAAAGCAACTCTGTCATGAATATTTAAATGGACTGACACAAAAAATCATGAAAGGGCTGCTGAACTACATGACAGACAGGGGATATTAGCCAAGTGATTCTAATCAATAATCTCTTGATCTCTTACATATTAATACACTGCCTGCTGTTATTAAGCTCCATAATAAGGAAGGGGAGAGAAAGTTAGTGTAGCTCTGCTGTAGGGCTCGCCGGGCCCCCAGTGTATACACTAACTGACGGAGAAAATGCACAGAGGAGCCGAGCCTCAGCCTCTTCAATCTCATCCAATCTTAAGGAATGGCAGCTCTGAGCATCGCCGGCCGGATAATTATTGGCCCTGACAAGGTGAAGGCGTTTGCAGGCAAATGAGATGGGAAGCAGGAGAAGTCCCCAGACCACCCAGCGCAGGGCACGCTCAAAACCAACCGCGCGCTACCGTTTGGGCTTGTATTTGCTTTAGCAGGGGAAATATGGGAATCACAGCGCTTTTGAGTCATGTTGAAGGGTCAGTGACAGTCGAACACCAGGAGCTTGCTGTTACTGTTGTTAATGTTAACTTTAACACCAAGTCAACTGGATTTACCCCCGGTCCCTTTGCTCATCTCCTATAACATCAAGGCCACCGAGTGAATTAAGCAGTGTAGTAGAGCTGAATATCATCTAAATTCATTACAGCCGGTTCCTCCTGTAAATGGGGGAGGAAGCTATGCACGTTGCTCTGGAAATGTGCCGCCGCCACATCGCCAAAGACTTTCTTTGTGCTGCACAGGCTCGGGGTTGGGTTGAGAGTTAGCCGCAGCAACGCGTCGGTATCGGATAAAGGGGGTTAGTGTAATGAGAACTATAAGTATTCGCAGAGCTAATATGTTCTGTTATCTCCGAAAAATGATCCCTACAATGTGCTCGTGTGGTGCGAGAGAAAGGGCTCAGCTGGAAAGGGAACTGGACCGGCTCCAGTATCTGGCTAAACAACTTTAAAAAAAGATTAAATGACAGGAGCAGGGAGTGATTATTAACATATTTAAATCGCATGCACACAATGTTCAGAGGGGATTATAGGGACGATGTCAGCTTTTTAAAAAATGATTCCACAGCCAAAATATTAGATACGCCTTTTTTTTTTTTTTCCCCCTTTTTTTGTTTTGATTAAAATGGAGTCCTGGGGTTGGTGCTCGCTGATGGTCCCCCGCAGCCCTGACCATCCGCTCGCTGCGGGTGCAGCAGCCTGGCCTAGGCACTGAGAAGACAATTTGGATTTCAGAGCAGGATCCGCCTCGCCGCAGAAAACTCCACAAAGGGTGCAGGACTCGCAGTGAATTTGCCTAATTTCCACGGGAAGCTGAGCAGAGGAGAAAGTTGGAGGATGTATCTCTGTATACAGAACATATTTGATACCACCTGACTCCCATGGCCTTAGTGTCCCACTTCTAACAAGTCCAAACTTTAACTGAAAGTGATGTCAAAAGACTCTTAGATGCTAATAACTCACCTAATAATCCTGCCCTCATTCTGCTCTGATTAGGTGCCTCTGAAATATCTACAAGAAAAAGAAAAAAAAACAGATGGAAGTGAAAAAAAAAAAACCGCTTAACAAGGAATCCCAAAAGATCTAGACCCAGTGCCACCAGAACTGTTAATGTTGGGTTGATGGTTGGACTGGATGATCTTCAAGGTCTTTTCCAACCTAGACGATTCTGTGATTAAGATTTTGGCAAGCAGTGAAACCCTCCTGGATTTGGGGGCAGCCCTGGGAGGGTGCCCTGGATCTCCCTCCTGCAGGTGCTGCAAAAGGGACTGTAAATGTTTCAGTGAAGACAGGCTTCAGGTCTGGGGTAGACGGGAATGACGCCCTGCCGTCTAGCATGCTGTGACAAGATTTTATTTCGTATTTTGATTGCACCTTGAACGTTTCCCTAAACTCCGGTTCAAAAATCATGTGCTTGTGGGCACAGTGCCATCATATTGCGAGCAAAAAAGCCCTGTCCTATTTGCAGGCCTCATTTCAGGGAGGTTTTGCTGCTTTGAGTGAACCCAGTAAATGCTTTGGGTTTTGCAGGAGCACTAAGTTAAAAATATGTAAATCTTAAAAGTGCATTTATGCTTAAAAAAATAACCCCTGCGCAGAATTTATCAACACTTATATTTGCAGGTCACACTTTACTTGCACTTATAAGTTTAAGTCTAACCCTTGTCATTACTTCAATGCTGCTTTTAAACCTCTAATGCATATTTAAGTGGTAGTATTAAAAAAACAGTGTGTCAACCACCATTGATGTGCGATGTAGGGCACTGACCCTTTGAACGCATTATCATGTCATTGGACCCATTAAATGCAGCCATTTCTGTTGCTCTTAATTGGGTTGTGCAGCATGTAGCAGTTGCAAGTGGTCACAGTTTATGCCATGAATTATAATAACAATAATATTGGTTAGTGTGGCAGAGATCTATACGGGCACCAAATGCATATGCTCAGTGGTTGCTGGGAGCATCACGTCTATTCGACTTGTCACCCCTCCCCTTTACGAGTAACAGTGGTTTAATATACGAGATCAAAATCAGCTTGTGGTCACTACTCCGCCCATGCCACATAATTAAACAGAGCATCTTCTTCCAAAGCAGTGTTACGGGGCCGGTTCTGCTCATGAAGTAACGTGCTGTTCCCTGTGAATCAATTTTTCAAACTATCTGGCCCCGAAAAAGAAACCCGATACATCCTATCTGCTTTTGGTAGGAAACTGCAACTTCTCTTTCCTTCTTATTTTTTATTTTTTCCTTTTAAAAAATTGGATGTCAGAATTCATTTGGACTAAGGCCAGGGTGTTTTATGGCAAGTTTCAGCAGCTGAAAATATTTGCATCTGATTTATAAAGTTTTGCAAATCGATGTGAATGTGAGACAGAGCCTAACGACGGTGGCACTGCCTGCCATGCTGTTACAATTAGAGGTTGGCCCACGCCGAGTCCCTGGAATGGAAGTGGCCTGAACTTTGGATCTCAAGTTGTGTTTCCAGGGGCCAAGTCAAAACTCTAGGCCCTAACACTCCTGAAACGCCGAGATTTCTGGAGCTGGCTCAAAAAAATTTTATAGCCAGGACCCATTTCCAATAATTAGTACTGTTGTCTTTAAATATCAATGGAAGTCATGATGTTTTATCATTTGCAGCTGGACATGCACGAGTACCCTTCTCGCTGGTCTGGTGCTCCCAAAGAACAGATAATTAAGAACAAGGAAAACAAGAATCCAGGCAAATGCCAAATTAAATGTCCAAATGCAAAATGTGTAGTAATTGCAATAGTAACAGTGGTGATGACAGCAACAATCATTCCTAGCCTAACAGTTTTGTTTATAAAAATGTTAGTAAAAGGTGCAGAGCTGGAAACAAATAACTTTACCTCAGCCCTTTTATTGCAAAAACATAATAAAGTGCAAGCCAAGAAGTAAATTCATTGCAAGTCATATTAAAGGTTTTGGACCAAAGTGAAGCTGTTACAAACTACATCTGTAAAAATTGTGTAATTATTATGGGTGGGTAAAATCTGGCAAGAATTATTTTCTTAAGTAAAGCGTAAAAGAGAACAGATGTGCTGTAACTGACACATTTATTTTTTGCCAGTTTCACTAATTCTGTACAAAAAGTTGATCTCATTTATCATATTATTCAATGGATTTCAAATTAGCGAGGCAACGGTGACTTTTCTCACTGTCCCAATTTTAATGCCTGAGAAAAGAAGGGGGGT
>NW_020799105.1:24593390-24606378 GCF_003259725.1 Athene cunicularia
TGGGGGGGTGGGGGGGCGGGGAAAGTTGACTCAGAGAAAGAAAATTAATTTGTTTTATTGGGCACTGAAAACCCAAGTCTTTTGTCAAACAGAGAAGAAAACATATATTTGGAGGGAGAGTTAGGTCACTAGTTAAATGTCAAGGTCTGCTAAAATCAAAAGGTAGGAGGGGTGGGTGACAATGAAATCTAAGTAGAAAACCATAAATGTAAAGAAACACCACTATTTCTGGACTGGGGTGGAATGAGAAAAATGGCCAAAGACAAAGATAGGCAGCCCGGGTCTGGAAGTAATTACGGCCAAGTGAAGACAACTGAATTCCATATTACTTTGGTGGATGTCTGTAAAGGCAGTTTGGGGAGGTATTTTGGTAAGGTTTACTTTTTGGAGCTTAGCAACATAAATTTGTTGTCACTGAACTATTAAATAAAATAGACACATGTTGGCAAAGAGTGCGCAGCCAAGGGATGGAACTGATTAAGGGACAGCCTATGAAATAATAGCTTAAATGGGCCCACTGCAGGATTTTAATATCCCATGACAACACTCAATTGTCAAATTCTGCTGGAGTGTCCAGGATGCTACTAAAATTAAGCCAGAAATTCCTAGATTTATTCTATTTTTTTTTTTTTCTTTTACAGCTAAGAACAGGAAATGCCAGTAAGCTGTGAGAATCTGAGCAAGAAACAAGAAACTGGGAAGAAAAGAGGATGGTCTAAAATTTTATGAGATTTCTGCCATTAAATCTATAACAAATGTCTTTCACCTACACACGATAAAGAGGCAATGTGGGATTTTAATTGGACTTTTGGCTTTTCTTCATTTGATTTAAACCTAGGTAGAATTTCAAACAATAACAGTGGAACACCTGGTTAACACGTTAGATGATATGTATAGTTGTAAATTGTGGTTTTAATAGGTGCTCACTGGGGAATTGCAAAGGGTCCCATTGTTCGGCTTGGCAGATATTAAAAAAAGTTCATGAACTACTGGGATTTAAAACCCACTCACATGATTTTAATATTACTCCAGTAATGTAATTTGATAATTTGACCAAACTTGTGGCCAATTTGTGGACAGAGAATCTAATGGTCATGTTACGTGATTAAAGTACCCTGATACAGGACTAAGCATAACGCCCGTTTTAATTTATTGCAACAGGCCAAGCTGGAGAACAGCAACAGTTACTGAAATCTGATAATCATCATATTACATGGGCATAATCAAAGAAACGCACAGAGGAAGTCTGCTTCCAAGAACAAACACAACTCTCAAATATTCTGAGCTTTTCTCCACTGCAAGAGCGACCTAGGGTAAACCTTTTTGGCAAGTAAGCTTCCTCTTCCTTTCCAGTTCAAGAACAAGGACTCATCAGGCTTAAAAAGAAAGATCAGTCACTTGAAATGATTTCTTTTTAAAGCTTTTAAGAAACTCGGGTCTATTTGTGCCATCTGAGTTTATGTTCTGACTTTAGGCCTCCTGCGTGGTCAATGGAGAGAAGAAGACTGCCAAACTGGAAGGGTCTAGCTTGGCTCAGGAGTGCCCATCTGAAGGAAATGATGCAGTCATTCCCCTTGCAGCGCCCTCTTTCAAATTGCAGAGAGGTTCTGCCAAGCTTGATCTTGAGACAACTCAATCTGCAAGAGCCCCTAGGACCTGACCAGCTGACTGATCCTATGGCTCTACCCTCCCCAAAAGGTTGACAAGATCTGGGTGGCACCCAACGCAGAATGTCATCGTCTGGTTGAGAGGAGCAACCTGAGTTGAGCAACCTGGTCTAGTGGAAGGTGTCCCTGCCCATGGGGGTGGACTAGTGGATCTCTAAGGTCCCGTCCAACCCAAGCGGTTCAGTGATTCTATGGGTAAATAACCACACGGATGATGGAGCTGAGCACCGTGGCTGGTGGTGGTGCTGTGCCTCCTGGGCAGGACCAAGTGTGGGATTGTGGCCCTCCTCCTGGGACAGTTCTGTCAGATGTCCTCACCCGTGGGTGGGGGCGGTGGTGAAGCGCGCTCACTGCGCGTCCCCCAGTCACACTCAGCTCAGGGGGTGCACCCGTACGCTCCAGCCTGGGGCTGTCCCCAGCGGGCTGCAGGATGGGGCTGAGGGCACAGGGTGAAACTCAGCCCTGTGCCCAGGGAGAGGGACCGCTGGCAGTGGCAGCGGCGGGGAGGCTGCATCGGCAGGGCAGCCCCGAAGCAGGTAACGTGGGGACGGGCTCAGCAGCTCCAGCTGCCTTCCCCTGGACACCCCATCCTGCTGCCCCTGCCTGCCGGCCTGAAGGCTCTCACGCCCCGGAGCAGCTCAGCCCTTGAACTTGCCTCTGCTCCCAACTTAAACACCAAAGTCAGCAAACTGAATTCAGACTGTGAATCTCCCACCTCCCTTTCAGAGCTGATGCTGAAGAGACCTCGGTGATACAGTTTTTTAAAATTTCAGAGCTTTTTTTTTTTTTTTTTCCCCTGGAGTATTTTGTCCTTCCACGTATAGCAGCAAAGTTTTCCTCTGCTTTTCGCTTGCCTGATTGTCAGTTCATGTGCTTCCAGCTCCCTGCCCTGTTCCCTTTGTTCTCTCTCTGCTTTAATTTAACTATATATTTGTCCTTAGTTTCTATGCATTTTGTTGCGTTTCTTGAGCAGGTTAGAATAATAACCTCAACTCAAAAACTTTTCCCGCATCTCCTTTTTCCTTTACACTCCTGCTGTAATTGTACACCTTGCTTTCCTTCTCCACTTTCCCACTCAGAAATCTTTCACAGATAACAAGATCTCCCCTAGGCCCTGATTCAGCAGAGCACTTAAGCATGTGCTTAACTTTAAATACCTTTGTAAAAGATTTTGCTGAATCAGGATCTTAACGTTTCTCCTCATCTAACTGCTGTTCTCCCATGGTTATTTCAGTATTTGCTTACAGGAAAATCTGAACACAAGAGTTCATGGATGATGTCAGCAGGTTTTTTTGCCCCATCCAGCTGAAGTATTTAGATGCACTCAGCACAAGAGCGCGGCAAACGGCGTGCAGCGGGTAATCCGATGCCCATCAGGCTCTGATCTGTGTTTTTTTTTATTTGTAAAAAAGTTTTGAATGTTGCTGCTATTGGGTCAGTTCCACCAATGGCTTGTAGTGGTAGAGGCTGACAAACCTCCTAGGCATCTAAAAATATCTAGTGTTTCATCTCAGTTTCCAGTAAGAAATTTATATCCAAATACCAGACATATTCAACCACTTGATTTTTACAAATTTAGCCCAAATTGCTGAGAGATTGCTATGCAGTCATATATATATATATATATATATATATATTTTTACCTAATAGCTGCTAAGTACAGTTATTTTTAAAAAGGAGGTTATTGTCCTTAATAAACTGTTGATACATAAATGTTTAATTCTCTTTGCCAGCAGGCAGCGGGGTGATGAGTCTGTAATTCATTTTAAAAGACATCACGGACCAGTGCAAATATCACTGTAATTATTCACTGCAACTGGAGTCAGCTGTAGTCCGTACCAATCATGCCAACCACTTAGTTTTGAATATTTTTTTTGAATATTCTGCTTATGTACGTTACCTTTTACTTCCAAACTGCAACTACATAAACCGTTGTTGAGCTGCCAGGTGAGCTGCAGTCGGTCTGAGATTTGCAGAGCCTTCCTCCCTCCCTCCTTCCTGTGAGCACGAGGAGGTCTGATCCTGTGAGAGGGGCTTCCTGGGGCTTGTCCTGATGCCTGGTGGTGCGTTTGGAAGACAAACTTGTAAGAAAAATGATGCAACGGAATGCAGATGGGAAGACATGACACTCCATCGGGTTGACCTCCCATGATCGTTACCAGCTGCGCCACGTGATACAAACGGGCTGTAAAATTTAAAGCAGGAGAAAACAGGACCATTATATTTAGTACTTCTTTTCTGCTTCACCATGCAAGGATTCACATGGTTTCCCGCTCCCCATGTAACACCTTTCGTTTCTCTGTGCTGAAGGACTAAAGGGCTCAGAGGCAGCTGAGACAGGAGAAGTCTTGGCCGTGACATTTGATGTCTGGGAGCAAAGCTGGTGGAGGGGGGAGCTCATGTGTAGGTCTCTGAACATGCCTCAGCAAACTGCAAAGTACAGAGCAGAGATGAAGGACCCAAATGGTTTTGGACGGGTTTTTTTCTTTTTTTCTTTTTTTTTTTTTTTTTCTCTCCAATAAACATTTTGTGCACGTTCAAGTTAAGTAAGGGAAAGACCAACATTTTTTTTTCTCTTGCAGTAGCTTGATGAATTTTAAATTATTTTCTGAAGCCTTTTCTTCTTTTCCTGTCTCAGATGGGAGAGGAAGTTGATGTTTTCTAAAGGGTCATGTCATACAAAAAGGAGAACAAACACCCTCTTATAGGATCTAGTACCCGTCTGGCTTGAATATACATTTTGGGGTAAATTGTAAAAACATATTAAAATCTCTCTGCAAGTCCCACTTTTGCTTTGATGTGTAATGTGAACTGCTCAACTGACGATGGCGAGGCTGTGAGTATTTGGGGTTCATTAAACCACTGTTATCAAAATATGGTGTAACTTTACCTCAGTAACGTTACATCTCTTTCTTTCTCTCCGATCTAAAGCTTTTTAGGGAGTAGAAAGTATTTTCTTTACTTTTGAAAATCACTTGACACGTTCAAGATTTAATTAGAAGTAAATAATAATTATTAGAAGAAGGCAATCTCTCCCAAATGCTAGGGAAGTTGGGGATTAGGCTGAAATGTACCGCTTAACGCCATAGACTATTCTCCAGTGCTGAGCTTTGAAATGAAGTTTAGGAAAATAAACAAATTTCTCCTTATATGCTGAAGGCTCAACAGTGACCTAATGACTCCCTAGCAAGCTAGGGCCATCCCACTAGATTAATAGGAATTAGTCTGTGTTTATATGGATATGAGGAGACTCGTGTGTTGGCCAACGGGCGGGAGTAGACGCCAAATTGTCCCCAGTAGCTTGGGGAGGGTATTGAGAAAAGGCTTGTGCAAAGATCTCGTGTACTAGAAACAGGAGCGGCAGGATCAAAACAATCCATTTTAATGAAATACGCCATCATTTTCAGTTTATACCAAAACAGTATGGAGAAAAATCTGATCTTCTAAGAGATCTAAGCCAAAGCAAGCCAAATTAATCTCAAGCAGATCCAATATAACGTGGTGTATATTATTGAACACTGGAGTCCTGATGGCCTGCATGAACCCCCTGGGGAATGCCAGCAGTCGCACAAACGTCCATTTTTCCAGGTTCACCATCGCTAATGCACACACACTGAGCACACAGTGCCAGAGCTGGAAGACGGCAGGGTCTCTGAAGGCCCAGCCTGAAATCTTTAGCAAACCCCATGTGTCTTTCATTCATTTCAATAGGAAACGTCGTGGGACTCGTGAGATTCCATTCATTTTTTTTTCAAGCAGTTGTACTAAACGTGTCTGATTAAACACCGCACGCAGCACGATGCGTGCTCTGGAAAGAAAGTTTCCTCTTCACAACGAGCCATGCAATTTAGGAACACTCAGGCAATATTTAGAGAAGAGGCTTAATTGGGATATTCCTTATCGTGGGTACTGTCGGGTTGTGTTTTACAACTTGCAAAAAAAGGACACGCTGTAAAGTCATGTAAACGCTGCGTGTTTAGTTCCTGCACACCAGTAAATAGCAGCTGAACCAGTGCTATTAAATGTTCAATTTAAACACATACCCAGATACCTCTCCTCCTCTAAATCAACAGTTTCCCTCCAGAGTGATGTCAATAGACTGCTGCACATGGTACTTTCTTTTTTTTTTAATAATATCTTCATTTTAATGTGGATATTGCCTTTTCACCTGGGAGCAGGGCTCTATTGAAATTCTAATGGGAGAGCGTATTCTTTAACATGAGAATACCAAGGGCCTGCGTAGACGCGGAGCAGAATGAGAGATGGTGCATTAACTGATTTTTTTCTCCCTCCAGAAGAAGGGCCTATGTGGGTCAGGCTTGCAGGGTTTTTTCCCCTTCCTATTTGCCTTCAGTTTCATAGCAACAATAATTTTAAACTTTATATTCAGTGGAGGAAAAAGAAATCCAAATGCACCTGAATTACTGTACTGTACGAGGGAATTTAATTAAGAATATACACATTAGAATTTCAGTGGGAGCACCTATTTAATGTTACTTTATTAAGCCTTCTATCAAACCCTTTTTTATGTATATCAGTTGATATACAATTAATCTGCTCTCTTGTGAGAAAAAAATAGCACCTGAGGTGGATGAAAAGTGTCAGATTATAATAATTATAAGCAGCTGTTCACTTGGAATCACCTCTGGCCTACATGGGGGATGCTGTGAGCTACCACTTCTCACAACAGACCACCTCATTAGACTTGACCTTCCCAGCTGGGTATTTCATTTGTGTTTTTTTAATGGGTTTGTATACTGCAAATCGCAGCCCCTCGCCAAGGCTGGCTCTTTGTTGCTGTAACAAAAGGGAGCAATGCAACTTTAAAAAAAATGCTGCTACCGTCTACTGGTGCAATGCTGCCGGCTGTGGAGGGGACTCCCTGGTAGGGGCTGGCCATGCAGAGCACGCTGCCGTCTTGTTCCAGGTAAATGCAATTTTTTCGTAGCTTTCAGGAGGTTCTGTTCTGCTCAGTCTCCAAACGTTTAAAAAGAAATGTTGGTGCAGGTCTCCTTGCAGTGCTGTTTGTCCCAAACTCCAGCGTCAACCAGCACCGACGTGACCAAGATGGAGAACTGCACCCGCGGCGGGGAGCATTCCTCTCCCAGGCAGCGAGGGATAAACCCACACGTCTGCAGACCATACAGGAGAGGAACTCAAGAGAAATTTTATCTGTGCACGAGTCTGTGAGTGTGCCTGTGTCCCCGTGTGTAAACGTATGGGGAGATAAAGCATTCTCACAGATGTGTTTTGTGCACCATATATATATGTGCACATGTACATGTAAAATTAAGAGATTAAAAAAGCTTCTGAACAATATATCTGGTTTCTTTTCCCCTTCCATTTATGTTTGTAATAAACTCACTCTCATACAATTAGCCTCAATTGTTTTTATATCTTCTGAGGCAATAATATAGGCAGCCTAGGGAATACAGTAGTAATCCGTATACCTGTGTTCATTTACCCAAATCACTATGGTTACAGCCAGGGCAAATTGTTTACTGTGAGAATCTTTGGAGCCCCTTTCCAGATACTAATGACCTTTCTGTTCATCCAATAACATCAACAAACCAGGGAGGCTGCCCACACCATTAAAGCCAATTGCCTCTCAAGTTACTGAGGGAGTTGTGCTTTTCCTCATTTATTTTCTCTCATCTGATGTAACTCACATGCCACTTTCTTGTCTTTAAAGAAGGGGAAAAACTGTGGATTATTGATTTGCTTCTGAACAGAAGACCAACCTAAAAGCCCCAATGAATTGTCACTCATTATTGAAATTACTGAACACTAATTAAACTGGCAGCTCAAATCCCAGCAGGCCACACTCATCTGAAGCTGAAATTCAGACACTTGGACAGTGGAAGAGAGAAAGCGTTAGCAACCACCAGGATTGTAATAAGCTTTGCATTAATTTTTGTTTCTTAAAGGCACACGCAAGGTTTGTCACAAAACAGGCAGCATGCTACCTGGGCCGAGGTTAGACTTGCGAGGCGTTTCTCCCGGTTCCCTTCCAGGAGGCACCGTTTCAACTGGGAATCCTACGGTTCCCAGACAGGACTCCATTCCTCGTCTGACAAACCACAGCGCGATGCAAAGGAGCGGAATGCAAAGGCTGACTCTGGTGATGCTGGCAGTGGAAAGGGTTTAGCATTTAAATTGGCTGGCTGAGAGGAAACTGAGTCAGAAAATATAGCTGCACGCCGGTGATACTGCCCGAGCTTCTTGAGCAATAATAAATGTTAAAGATCATCTAGAATTCATAGAGACCAATTTATAAAAAAACATCTTTGGCCCATTTTCACAGGATGTTCAAACTACGTATAAATTATGCATGCCCATGGTTAATCAACCTCAATTTCTTTTTCCATGCCTGAGAAGTAACCCTTCATTTGTTCAACTTCAAAGAGGGCAGAACCAGCGGCGAGAGGGCTGGGCTAAGTATTCAATTTACACTCTGTATTCATGAACAGGACTTTATGGTGATGCTGCTGGTAGTGAGGGACGTGAAGGAGAGACCTGGCCTCAGCCATCCCCCAGGTCCCTCTCAGTTTTATAGCCCATGCTATATAACACTCAAAGGGCAGGGAAAGAAACAACCTCAGGCACTTAGGAGAAGTGTTGGATCTTGCATAGTTAGAATCTGTCCTTTAGAATTCTGGCTCCTGCTGTCAGAGGCATGTACACATATTCAGCACTGCATACAGACTGCCCTTTATAAATATGGCTTACCATGCATGTTCATCTCATGCCAGAATTGGTTTGGAAGAAATTGCAAAACAATTTTCACTCTTCTCTCTATATACACACTCCCACTAAATTTCCCAGTAGTTGGTCCTTGGGACTCGACTGGCAGAAAGGCTTCTGAGTGAAAGCTGGAGAGAGAAATCTTTTGGGCAAATATCACTCTAGATGAAACACTTTGCGTGTTTTTGAGCGAAGCAGCGCCCTTTTCCATCTGACAGCCACAAAAATTGAATCTTGCTGCTTATGCTGGAGGCTGGAATTGTTTTAAAAGTTTTTTGGTTTGTTTTTTTTTTTTTTTTTTTTTTTTTTTTTTTTTTTTTTTTTTTTTTTTTTTCAGGGAGCAAATCTGCATGGTGTAGGCACTGTGAGGTCCTTCCAGCAGTGGAGTGTTTTTGGAAAGTTTAAGTAAAATTATTAATTATTTAATTCTTCTAATAAAAAATTAATTGAATTTTAGAACAAAAGAACGTGCAAATATCATCCTTCTATATTTAGGTGTGGAATCTAAGCTGTGGGGAGTGACTTGGGAAAGATAGGAATGAAAATGCAAATGTCCCGTTATATTCTACTTAACTTGCTAGCTATAGTATCCCTGGTACCACTGCGTACATCCTACCTCACTGCCGTGACACCTAAGGGGAGGGAATCAGCAGTGCTCTTAATATGGGAAACTACTGGACGGGAGACACCGTCCACCCTTGTTTGATGTTCCCCGCTGCACAAGGCCCCAGCTCAAGGCAAACCGAAAGGTGCCCATTTATGAAGGACGCGTTGGCCAGACTTGGGATTTTAAATGACGTCTAGGCAGCTGGGGTCTTTAAGAAAAAAAACCTTCAGCCTATCTAGGGGTTCGCCCTGGCCTACGTTTCAGTGTCACCTCAGCAAGGAAGCGGGTTGGGATGGCTGTGAAGGGTGGGGCATGGCAGAACCATGCAGATACGTCACTGCTGCCTCTGAATCCAGTCCTGCAAGGTGCCCAAATGCCTGGGATGGCCGCTCCATTCCGAGCACCTGAATAGCCCAGGCATGTGTTTAAAACCCTGAGCCAAACCGAGCCATGTGCGGGCACCAGCAGGGACCTGTCCTCGGGGGAAGCTTCTTGAAGCAAAAGGAACCAGTTAACAATTGCATATTCAACGTCTTCCACAATCTAACCCGAGTCTTTAGAAGAAGGCTCACCCGGCTCTTATTCTCACTGCTGAGATGAATTTCAGGTTCTGCAGTGGCGTACGGACAGAGGTGAGCGTTTACAATGGCTGTGCTGTGGCTGCTAAGCGCTGCCACTTGACTGTGTTTGGAGGGGGAGTAGTTTAACAGGACTGCTACCAACAAACAGCACAATATTTCCAGGCATCTCTTTTGCAAGTCGCGGTCAAGAGGAAAATAATTTCCATATGCTGGCCTTGTGTCTTGATTTTTATAGGGGTCAGAGGGATATTTACTCCCCAGAGCAACGCTTAGTTTTTCTAAAAAGAGTCATGCTCCATGTTTTCTTAAGACCTTGCTTTTGAACCAAGAATCAGTTATTTAATTCTTCTCTTAAGTAAAAATTAGGACAAACTAATATTTATTTATTTTAAAATATCCTCTGTAGCTTTACAATAAATGGTTAGAGCACAATGCAATCCTCCTCCATACACGAAGCATCTTTTTAATATGCCCTATCATGAAATTAATTGGACATTAAATAGCAGGAGAAAGACATATAATAAAACCTGCAGTTATCACAGTTCCCAGTGTGACAATACCCAAAGGTTTGAAGGTTTAGTTAAGCTCCAAAAGTTTAAATACTTTTCCAAACCTCGTTGGGCTAGAAACGAGCAGGCTTTCTGATCAGGATTCCCAGTATTCCTGGGTTTGGCCGTGGCTATGCAGACTGTCAGAAAAGCCTTTGTTTTACAAACCTCCACTAATCCCACTTGTGTCAAAAATGAGGAAATGCAGTGCTCGTACACCCGCAGCACAGAGAGGAAACTTAATCATTTGGACTTTTCAGAAAAAAAAAAAAACAAAAACCACACCACAAAAAAACCCACAACAAACCAACTCAAATAAAACAAAACAGGGATTGGAATTATTCCTATCCAAAATGTACCCTGTCCTGATTAGACTTCAGAAGAAAAAGATTAAGCAATCGTCTTTGCGTCGGTATTTGAGAAACTGGAAAAGCTCTGTCCAAAGCTTAGGCATGCCAACTGTGACTGAGTACTTTAAAATCTTGAGCGGAAAGTGTCTTTTTCAGGAAGAATCAAAGCTTCTTAAGTTGACTTTTTTTTCTGAGACTCTTTGGACCGCTCTAATTGGGCTTGTCTCTGTGCAAAACAAGTGAGTCCAATGTATAACAGGATGCTGAAGTGATACCAGAGGCCTCTTGCAGTTAAAGCTAGATGCTCTCATTTCCTCGCAGAATTTGTGACCTGGCCACATTGTGTCCTCCACGCTGCCTTCCTGTCCTGTCAGCACACGTATGTGGTGTGTCAGACGTACACGGTGTGTCAAGGGCTTCACCCACGTGAGATGGCTGCAGGGCAACACACAGAGGAGAATGAGCACCTACAGATCTGGAGTACCTAATCCATCTCTCCAAAAAGTATAAATCCCAGGGAAAAAATACTCAGTTTCAAAAAAATGCCCTTACTTTATATTTACCAAAACCCCAGACTTTGAAAATTAATTAGACACCCAAAATAATTGTAAACAGAATGTCCCCTAAAATAGCTCCTCACAAAAAAAAAAAAAAAAAAAAAAAAAAAGAAGCAATCTTTGTATTATTCTGGGAAGGTTTTGCATTTGGGTATCCCTAACGTTTCTAAACTTTCTTGTAACACAGCACACAGAGTCCAGGCTGGGAGCAACCCCCTTCCTTCGAGAGCATTACAGTTGTGCGACAATATGGCTCTTCCCCGACTTTATTTTTGACTTCCTGTGAGAATTAAACAGATTGAAACGTACTGAGTTTGGGAGTGAAGGGATAAATGTCTTAATTAACTGCCCGGAGAGCACTATTCCTAGCTGGGTTGGCAGCGTGTCATCTGTGACGGGACTTTCATGGTCCAGAGGCAGAGAATAAGATATGGCAAAGGTATGAAAACTTTTTCAGGTCCTGTTCTTCAGCGTTGATAGCAGGCAATAGAGCAACCTCACCAGATGTCTCTCGTTCTTACAGTCCAAGGGAATGTTGGGTGTTTTCCCCCCCTCAGAATAGAAATTAGGGCATAACATCGCATTTTCCGATTCACGGCCCAGCTGAAAGCATCGTGAGGCTGGGCAGAAGCCTAGCGAGCCTGAATGTTAAACAGAATTTAAAGTGCAATCTAATAATAATGATACATCAAAAGACTAGGCCACCTGTGGTGACAAAGAAGACTGAAGTTAAAGACCGCATTAAGAAAGCGTGCTTGGGAGAGTGTCAGAAGTACTTGGAATGTTTGCATTCCTTTTTTGGGGGGGCAAAATATATGTATTTAGTCCCAAATCCTTTCAAACGTTTTGATCCCTCTGTTCTGATCTTTTTCAGTGCCTTTTTCTAGACAAGAGATGTCAGGCAAGGACTACCTCAAAAAATAGCACGGTCTGACGCAAAGACAGGTCCCGGTGTTAAATGAAGGAGAACCTCCTGCCCCAGCTGAACAAAAGACAACTGCCAAATACTTGCCAATCCGGAAGCAGAATTTAGAAGATTCATTTTAAAATGCTCTTCCAGCTACTTCTTGAGACTGGTTTGGCTTGAGCCTGAAGAGGCAGTTATTTAAGCACTTGAAAGAGACTAAAGGCTCAAGTCTAATCTCACGTACTCAAATGCATATCACCAGGTATCTCAAAAAAATCCATGATTGTACTTGCACGTGCATGCCCAGGAGTATATTTTCCACGACACACAGAGATGCAAACCCACGGATTGGAGATTAGAAATGAGCCGCAACTGTTGAACTCAAATTTATGTGGGTTTTTTTTTAAAAAAAATCTGTATTATGACCTTCCGAAAGAGTATAATTGTTTGATTTCGGTGTTGTGGAGAATATTCAATTTCTAAACGTTAGGTGAATCACATGCGTGTTAATTCTTAAAAATAACTCTTTCATTTGTTATTACAATTGATTGATTCTTCTCCGGTTCTACAAATACACGTTGGAGCTGAGCAATTTAAAGCACTTGTGAAATCTTGCTGTAAAAATTGACCAGCATTCATTAGCGAAGGTGAACATCGGACTTTTAGGTATTTGTGAGCTGAGTGCAGTTTCTCGACGCAGTTTCAATAGTCCCTGTATAGCCTTGCCCCTGCTACATACGAAGTTAGAAAATAATGTCAAAGCCTTGGTCTGTTTAATACTACACTTGAATTTTGGACCATCTGGAGATAAAAAATAAGGGTTTTTCCAGCTTAGAGTGATGAAACTTTGCTGTTTAGGAACTATAAGCAAACTTGTCTCCCTCATGTCATCAGCAGGTTCCAAACAAAGCTTCCAGAATGCCCATGCAAATCTGATTTCACCAGCTCTTGTGCTGTTACACTGTGGAGAAGAATTTAAGTCAGAAATTTAAGTCAGACAACCCACAATTGGAATCGATTCTTCCCC
>NW_020799105.1:24606428-24608928 GCF_003259725.1 Athene cunicularia
CCCCCCCCCCCCCCCCGCACATCTAAAAATGCAGTGACTTTACAGAGTCCTGTGGAGACTGGATACCCTTTGGCCAGCAACAGCTTGCCTCTCGCAATGCAGGGGTGCGCCTTGCCAAGCACTAACAACATAAAATATTTTGGCACGCGTCCCATCCCTCTGCAAGGGCAGGGGCAGGAGGGGATGCTCGCCCGTAACGGGGACCACCTGCGCTCCGCTCCCCTCCAGCCTCAGCTGGCAGAGCCTCCCCTCCCCTCACACAGGCTTTGGATGGGCGGGGATGAGAAAATTGGGATTCCTGGCAAAACTAACCAGAGCAAGTCTTGCTCTTGATAGGCTTGAAAAATGGGGTGTGAGGAATTTTTCCACCGGGGCGAAAGGTAATTTTCAAGGACAGGTTTGCTAAGAATAAACTGCCTTTCTCCAGCTTTGAGCACATTTGGCCGTTGTTTAATATTTTATTTGTTTAGCACCTACCCATGCAGTGGGTGCTTCACAAACAAACACAGAAGTGAAGGTTTTCACCCTTTAAATGTATAAAAGACATGGCTGTCATGACCAACAAGCAGGAATGGGAAAAATAAAAAGGGAAAGATGATCAGATGTTGCAGCCGCAGGACTGTGTGCTTTTTCACAGCGTTATTTCTGCACTTCAGGAGGGGGGTGGTTGCCTGTTGCTTGTGCTTCACCGTTTGCTTGTCTTTAACCTGGTTTCCAAGTGAAATGAGGCTTAAACAATTGCACGCTCTGTAGGAGCATCTGTCGGTCTGTCAGTCCTCACAGGAACCTTTTTAACCTGTCGTACAATTCCAACTGAATTTCTCAGAAGATATCAAATGGCTGGGGCTTCTTCCCGCAGTTGCAGATATTTCTGTAGGATGAGTAAATCTTCTGGAGATACTCTAAATAACACAAATGCCTTTCCACTCCCTCCACATCCCACTGGTATGGCAGGAGTTGGCCTAAGGACACTACACATCCTTCGTGCAAGCAGAGAGGCACCTTCCTCAGTGCTTCTTATCCCTCGGCTCAGTGTCTCAGGCTTGACGTTGAAACAGATTTGCAGAGAATCAACCTAGCTGAATAATTATTGTTTTGCCAACTTGTCTCAAAGCTTTGCCCATTTACATAATAAAGACACTTCTGGTAACCTCCTGCCCGTGTTTCCAGGTAGGCAGCAGATTTATCAGGAGCTTAGGAAGAGCGCTTCATCCCCTGTCCCGGGGGAAGGTAGCTTTCTGAATTTTGTTGGGACATGAGACAAGAGAGGGGATAATATATTTGTTGGTCCTCTTAGAATCCCTGCACGTTGCCAAGTTGAACATTTTGCGGGAGATCCCCTTGATTCTCGTGCTTCTTGCTCGGTGCAACCTGGAGATAATATTTCTAGAGGTTTTATTATTAGTTACGGAGAAATCTGGGCTAATAGCTCAACAGCCTTCTTGTCTGATAAGCACTTCACAAAGGAGATCCATACCGGGAATCACATGATTTCTGGCCTGAATGTGTAAAAAGACAAAGTCTTCCATTTTGCTATGAAGTATAGAGTTTAGGGTTTAAAATAAAAGAATGGTTGCTCCCTTTTCCAGTTCACAGATTTCCTTTGTCCTTTGCTTGTGCTATTATGAGTGATGGGAGAATTTGCTTTCGCTCTTTCTTATACATGATGTTTCCCACACCTTTGAGTGTCCCTCTTGTTGGAGAGTGGTGACCACTGATGTCCTGATAATGCTTTGCTGAGGGTTTGGTAGCCGCCCCGAACAAAGATGTTGCATCTCGCTGTTCTATGAAGGGGTGCATCAAAAGCAACTGCCTGCAAAACTCTTGTGAATATGACATGGGGGACCTGCAAGCCTCAGTGAGCAGCTGAGAAAACTGGGAATGCAGTTTGGGAACGTAACCAAAAGGGATGGATTTCTGAAATCCCTGGGGTGGCTACCTTTCCCAGTAACCATGACTACTACTTAAACCAAGAGAGCAAACTCAAGTCCTTCCCTTCACCAGTCTCAACTCCTTAAGAGTTACCCACTCATCACAGCACGTGAAAATTTGAGACAAACTCTTGTCAGTGGAGAAAATTTCAGACTTATGAGCGTGTGTAGTTACTGCAGATGTCAGCCTGTGCTTCCTCAGCTCTTCTGGGGGGTCTGAACAGTTTGGATTCCTCCTTCTCCATCCCCTCCTCTCTTCTTCTCTTCCTCATTTGGATCCAGTGAACTGAGTGAGGACAAGCAGTGCCACTAAATCGAAGGGTCTCCCACGCCTCCAGCAACAGCACATGTGGCTGTGCCTCTGTGATTTATTACAGCGTCAGTGTTCGTGTCGTTATTGTTAGGGGAGTTGTAACTATTTAAAACCCCCATTTTCATATAGCTTGTCCATAAAAATTCACTCCAGGTTGGAGACATTCTCAGCAAAGGAATAGTTTAAATGAGTGGAACAAAAAAAAAAAAATCTCACAATGGTTTTGGAGGTTTTATGTCATTCTGCCATAGGATTT
>NW_020799105.1:24613928-24657987 GCF_003259725.1 Athene cunicularia
TTGGTTCTACGAATATATTTAATACTGCTCTTGAACGATTCAACGGGTCCTTGAGAGGCCCACAATTCATTTTTTGCCACCTTTTTTGTTATTTGCCTTCTTTTGCTTAGTTTATCTGCCAGCACACGAAGAATTCAAACAGTCGTTTTTGAGACATCCACCCTCTTGTAACCTCCTGAGCAGCCTTTGCTGCTCTTTACGGACACCTTGCTGTAGATGTTCACCTACCAGCTTGTTCTCATGTAAATTCTGTCTCTTCTCAATACCCTTATCCTTTCAGGGGGCCTATTACACACCTTTAATATGGGAAATCTGTTGATACTTTGGCTAGATTGGGTAGATTCAAAAGTTTCCAGAACTTGATGTGTTGGACAACGTGCCCCAACCACCATGGGGTAGGGAAAGAGTCATCAGCTCTGCCAACACACTTACCACTCATGTCAGCTTTCTCTTCTCAAAAAGATCAGCCCGAGTTAGTTTGTCTGTATTACCATTTGTAAGTGGTGGTCTTTTAAAAAAAACCCAAAAGTCGCCTTTTATACTTTTTTTTTTTTTTTTTCCCCCTTGAATTAAATCCTCTCCGGATGATTTAATGTTATTATGACTATTTTCAAGGGTCAGCTACATTTATTTCCAGAACTAACTCAAGTGTGTTTTCCTAGAGCAAGGACCACATACTAATTTTAATGAGCTCGCCTCACAAGCGAAGGTGTCTCCGCGCAGTGCTGAGGACTGGTGCATGGCCCAAAGCCAAACCCTGCCCAAAATAAAGGAATAAATCCCTCTGCTTCTTTACATCTCCGCATATGCAAAAGGCACCACGCTGCAAATGTGCATGTAAAGGTTGCTATTCAAGCCCCTACTTTTCATCTGTTTTACTTAAAACTGAGTTTTACCTGATTAGGTAACCCGAGCCCGGTGCTGCCGGAGAACAAGCAAGTCGCAGCCGCTCACACTGAAGGGAAAATAATTCAAAAGTTTAAGGATTATACTTTATTCATACTGTGATCTCTCAGCAAAAATGTCTCAGGGATGTGTGTTTATCTTGGTCTGGGCCCACTTTAGCAGTTTTTACCCTTTGGCTTCACCTCAAGCAAAACAATATCAAGTGAGCCAAAAGTGATGATAAACACACACAGACACACACACACACAGAGCTCTGAAGTTTCTTCTTCCCAAGCAGGGAAAAGGCTCCACCAGCAACGTGCTGGAGTTACTCTTGTTCCCAGCACTGCCAAGTGACAGCTTTATTGTTAAATAAAGCAAATTAATTGCTCCAACTGTCTTAACTAGTTGCTAGAAATGAAATTCTTCACTTGTTTAGCTGCCAAAAATAATGACAGAAATAGAAACATGTTACAAAACCAAGGGTTTCTCAGGAAAGCTAAATATAATGGGCCTAATTTTGCCCTGGGCAGATGCACTGGGGCACTTCTCAGTGACTTCTGAGGGAATTTCATGTTTTTAAAGACTAGCGTATCCCCCACACTTGACTTATAAAGTGCACATCCCTCTCTGATCTTTATTTTTACTCTTTCTTTGCTCAAGTGGCATGTACCTTTGTGTGTTTCTCTTTGCACAAAGACCATTCATAATCATTTTATAATTTACTTGTGTTCTTTACAACGATTGTCTCTCTGTGAAAGGATTTCCTGTAAACCTTAGAAGGAGAAAAATTATTTTAAGTGTGCTCGGTAGCGGTTAGTGTTTTGAAAAGCTTGGCTGAATTCTTGGCATTCAGGAAAATCAGATGCCCCTGTCCTCGCACAGGCAAGTGCACACGTTTCCTTGTAAACGGACAGAATTTGGGAGCCTCTGGAGTTGGAGAAAAGGTACAGGGAACATCCTGATGAGGTAAAAGGAGGAGTAATTTAATTGTCTAACTCCTTCTGTGCTCGAGAATATCAGACAGATGGGGAGGATAAAACAAGGAGCTCAATAATTAATTTTCATGTTCCTCACTAGTGGGACCTCTTTAATCCCTGTTCCTGTGATTATAGAGAAAGGTTGGATTCTGAAGTTTCACTCATTAGCTACGTGTTGTATGAAAATACTTGTATTTTCAAAAGGAATAGTGACAAGAATGAAAAATTTCCGCTATTAAAAATATCTTGGTGTCAGGGACTTTTGTGAAAGAACAAAAACTCTCTGATTCCCTCAGATAAATAATGAAACAGATGGTTGTTGGGAGGTTAAAGGTCAAACCTTCCCTGTTGACTAAAACACAAGGTTGACTTAAAAGATTTTTCCGAAGTTATTCAAGATGCGGTGCATCAGCCTCTGTCTCCTGCCTCTTAATGAAATGGTCTGAGCTTCCTTAAAAATACGGGCGGGGGCAGGTATGTTCAAGTGGCTCGTCTTAAGAAGGCTGACACCCATTCTGGCGCTAAACTGCTCTTCTGCAAACCACATCTATAATAAAGGATATTGGTGAATAATTAAGCAAACTTGTCCAGGGATATCGGTTATCCGAAAGGCTAAATATTAAGATTTAATCCGCTTCCTAAATGAACCGCTCTCTTCCTAGCCGAAACGGTAGTTGATAAAGTCATCATGGAAATCTGTGAAGTCCTGAGAAAATTATCAATAACGCAGTTTAGAAAAATGGAAAGAAAACAAACAAACACTGTCTGTAGGGTTAAGCTTCTGCATTCATTAGCAGATTCCTATTAAAGGAGAAGAGGGCATTTTTAAAGCAGCATATAGACTAACTAAAGAGGCAGATGCTCTAACTCGTATGATTCAACATAATTTTAGTGTAAATTGTGCAATCACTCAAACACACAAACATTTCAAGGTAATTTTCGTAAATCCCTATTGTGATCTAATTTCTTATTAAGGAGAATAAAGCAGGCTGCTGTTGTAATTCATCAGCCCTTTGCAATGCAGAGCAACTGCTGGAGCTCATTTCATGGTTTTTGCTGAAATAAATAGACTTAAATTTCTGAAATTACCAACAACAACCTTCAACTAAAGATCTACTTTTTTTTTTTTTTTTTTTTTTTTAAAATCTGAGAAGGTCATTGAGATCACAGTCGATCTAAGGACCAAATCTATGAGCGCTACCGAGTGGTTTTCAAAGTCCAGCACGTTGCAGAGGACATGCCCAGGCTTCTCGTGCAGGACATCGTTGTGGTGCAGAACATTCAGTGCATCTGACATCAATTATTGCTGCCTCCCTAAACAAGGTCAAATATCCCTTCCTCATCTGGAGCTAGACCTGGCTCCCACACCCTTCTCTAGACCATCTCTGCAGGCTGTTGCGCCTTGAGAAATGTCTGGAAGGTCGGTTCCCATGAGGGGAAGTCATGGGTATTGGGTGTGAGGGATCCTGAAGGGTGGCCCAATGGTCCAGAGAAGAGAGGGTGGAGTAAACTTTCTTTATCCTGTGGAAAATATTATTTCAGCGAAAATTTTCTACCATGATGAAAGGCAGCCATCCCAAAAATGGAAGGGAAAAATCAGTCTGATTTCTTGGAAAAAATCATTCTGTTGGCCAAGAAGGGTTTTAGTGTCAAGGCCATCCTCCGAGCTAGACAAAGCAAACCCTCCTGTGCAAATCCTCACATCTGCCACGTGCTCTCTTTAGAGCAAAGCTACTGGTTTTAGTCTGTATATGGGAGGGGAGAATGAAGGCCAGGGTGGAAGACTCTTTGTGCGAGTGTATCTGCGTGTGCCGGCGAGCGTGCAAGCGCGTTTCCACGCACTCACACGCCTACCGCACAGCGCTGCCCTTCCCTGCGTTCCCACCACCCGGTTACTGCCACCGGGGATGTTATAAATGGTTGCGCTTGCAAGTGCAGCAGGCACATGAATCCAATAAGCAAGTCAAATAAAAATCTCTTGCATGGTAATTTACAAATAAAAGTTCGTCTTCCTTTAAAGGAGGCGCACACCCACGTGCGTACGTGCGGAGAGGGAATTCCGGGCCTTCACTGCCAAAGAGGCGAGGGACGTCGTGCCATAATTTGACCTAATTTTTTTTTTTCCAAATACAAAATGACCTGTTATGGCATCCCAGGGAGAATATGAATTAGCCCAGGTCAATAGGAGGTCAAATGGATAGGGTGCTAAAATCCCTTTACTACTTTGTAGTATCTTATGCTAATTCAGTTCCCTTCTCTGTGATAAACAAAGCTAGTTGAAAGTAGATAGCATCACACAGTGATGGGTCCCAAAGCTACAATTTAATACAAATCTAGTAATTCCATTATGCAACATATCCAGTTCATTTAGAGGCAACGAATACTTAAGAAGGTCCAGGATTGAAATACCTTAGCTGATACTTTAAAAAATATAAATAATCCAGAAAAATTTCATTTGTCACATAAACCTAATAGATATGCACGACAGAAATTCTGGCTGTCCTTTAAAACGTTGCTTAAGTGCAAATCATTGGTCCTAGGTCTTTATACACCAATACTGTAGATTTTTTAGGCACATAATCAGTAGATACGTGCATTAAAAAAAAAAATAAAAATCCTCATTGTTCTCTCTTTACAAAAAGTGATATTACATGAGTCTAATGAGAATTACTGATTTAATAAAGCTGAACTTTTCACAATGTTTTACAGGCGATGCTTTTCACCTTGGAGGGGTTCTGCAATGGTCTGCAGCTGAACCCCACTAATGGACACTGCCACCACGCAGCACTTCAGGGGCAGGGGAGAGGAGAGTTGTGTCGGCCAGGAGCACCAGGGCAAATCGATGCTCTTGGGAAATGCCTCTGTGTCTCTAATTTTAACGGGGATGCAGATAGGCTGAGCCTGAGGAGGAGGCTCCTGACTCACTGTTTTGCAGGTAACCGTGAGCAGCCTAAGTGGGACACTACTTTGCAAAGTATTGGGATACATAAAATTAGGTATGAGTCACTTCTAAACAGACAATTAGAAAGAGCTAGGAAAAAGATGTGAACGCCTGAAGACTCCGTACTACTGGCCTATGTGCTTTCCGAGAGAGCAGGTTAGGGCAGGAAACCCCCAGACAAATTTTATGGATGATTAAAAATTGCTGAATTTCTGTCTAGTGAGCAGGAGTGTGATGCTGGTTATTAGGCAGAGCAGGAAAGAGATCGTAGAGTAGCACAGGGAAACACAAGAAGAAGAAAAGGAGGAATGAAGAGAAAGGAAGAAAGGAACAGAACTGAAACCGCGTCAGCACTGCAACGGGTTATATCACTTACACCTACTAACAGATCTGCACAGGGTGGACAAAACCAGCCCAGAGGAATGACTGATGGGCGCAAGGGGCATGTGCTGGCAGAAGAGGAGCAGAGCCTCCGCCTGACCATTAATAACCAGAAAGAGGTACCGATGCATTTTGGGGTCAGTAAAGTTGGCACTAACACCTGAGAAGCTGTAAAAAGTCTGTGGGTTTCCATCACAAATAGTGCCACGGATGGCATGGGTGATGTTTTGCTCCAGACAATCAGAATACACAGGAGCGACCACAGCCTTTAGCTGGACAAAACACAGGAAAGTAAACGTCAATTCTTTGTAATGAAATAACAAGCCCTGAAGGATGGCCAGTAGATCATGGTGGGCCTGAGGTTGTGCCTGTCCCAGGAGCAAAGCGGGTGCAAATACTCCACAGAATAGAAATCTCTGACTGCCCAAGATTTTTGCAGACGTGATTCCAATCTCAACAGTTCGTGATATCCGATGGATGAGGACACCCAGAGTAGTTTCCGAGCAGCTAGACATGGCCAACAGTCTGACTGTGACAGCCTCGGTCCCAATGCAAGGAAGGTGTCGACTGGAAGCTTTTTATTTAGAGCTGAGTCTGTTGTAACCCCGTACGCAATGCTGGATGCTCTTAATATCCACTGTGGGTTGCCAGCATGGGGAGGAAGGGAGGAAATTGTCCCTTTAAGGTCGTGGAAGAGCCAGTTGAAACCAGCAGTTGTTAAGTGCCAGGGCTCAGGTAGCACAATGCTCGTTGGGACTCAGATATGGAAAGCAGACATTTGTCAGGCTCCTTGGCTTTGAGAATTTAGTGAACTTGTCTCACATAAATTATCAAGGATTAACAATGAAAAGTGAGGTGGTTATTCAACTTCAGGCATCTAACCTAGGTGTCTAAATCAGAGAGGTGAGCTTTCGAGAGCCTGTCAAAGATCCTCCTGTGAAGGGAGTCTGTGTTCTATTCCATTTTCCCATACTCGTGATGCTTCTTTAGACTACAAGAGGATTAACCCTGCTAGTTTTGGTTTCTAAAAAATTTAGCAACTTTCATCCATGGCTGAGTATAAAAGTTCACGTCTCCTAGAGTTTTGCTTTGGACTCCAGGTTTCAATCTGAATCTCCAGGTAAATATCTTCCAGCTTTAGGTCTAACTTAAAAATGGCAGATCTGAGCTTCATTAACAGGAATGTGCTGGAAACTGCTTTCAGTGGAATTTGGCTGAGGTCAGAGAGCTTCTAAAATGAACCTGTTCAGGGGACAGGCCATAAGAAAAACCATTAAAAAGCTCTGAAGAGGGGTGGAAGTAATCTTCTAGCCATCAAAGGACTGAAACGCAGCATTTGTGGTCACTCACAACCCGTTACAGGAGGTGTAGCGCACAGCTGGGAGAAGAACAGCACGGAACCTTTCCTGCTTATTTCCAGGTCTGGGTGACAAACCTGTGGCTCGTTAAGAGATGATGTTAATTGAAAAGGAGCTTGGAGAGGAGGCTGGGCTTCTGTTAGCTGGGCTGCTAGGAAGTGCATCATGCTAGTCCTTTTCTCCTGCTAAAGGGAAGGTGGCAGCGGGGTTTGGTTGGTGCGGTTTGCATTGAGTTAGGAGGGAGTTTTGGCCCTAGGAAGAGAAAAATGTTCTGGCTCTCCCTGGGAGAGGTAAATAGAGGTGAGGAGTGAATGGCACTGCGGTGGGAGGATGGGAGCCCTGAGAAATATTTTGCAACTTGGAAGGAAATATGCTTCTTCTGAATGAACTTTTTTGCTCTCTACTTGACATCCTCTTTCCAGGTGAGTGCCAGTGACCTTTCCACATGTCTTCTATGAGCTGTGTATCCTGTTTGCTAGACCCACTTTGTAAAGCACCATGGGCTGTAAGTGATTTGGTGAATCAATCAGTCATGTCAGATTTTTTTTTTTTTTTTTAAATTACATCATCATTTGGATAAAGATGTGCTTTCAGAGGGGTAGTAACAGTTTTTAATGATCTCAAAGCTCTGGTGTGATTCATTATTAGTTTTTAGGAAATCTTGCTAAAGCCATGTTAATGAAAAGCTGGTAAGCTGATGTTGCTCTTCCCTTGTGCTGTGAAAACAAACACTTGGGCTAACAAAACTGAATGCATGAGACCTGAAGCTGTAAGAAAAATGTTCAATCTTTTGGAAGATATCCTATGAATCTTCATGGTAGAACTCCTAAGTTGTGTTATAAACTGATCTTGGGTAAAAAAAATGTGTTTGCTTAAAGAAAAGCAGTTTCAAAATTAGAGATTTTTATTTTTTAAATAGAACCTTGCTGTATGTTAATAGTGCTTCATGATTTATACATGTGTATAATTCTTACTTTTCTCTGTGGCCTTGAAAAAATACAGTCCAGTTCTGGCAGAAGGTCTGATGCGTAAAAGTGTTAAAGACAGGTTAAGAAAATTTCTGCATTGCATGTTCTCCCCTCTCGCTAATTCCTTTGTCCAGCCAATAAGAAGGTTATTTCATGGTTTGTCTGCAGTTTTATGAGCTCTTATGAATTACCAGAGGAAACCCATAATGGAAAGATACTCTTATTTCATGGGGTGTGCATTGAGATACATAGCTGGTCTGATCCCTTCCAGAAGCAAGAGCTGTAATTATGAAACTTTGAAAAATTTCTGTCCGTTTTACTCCAAAGTGAGACAACTGCGAGTAACTTGTGTCGGGGTGTGGAGCGTGCAGCAGATCTTGACTGTAACTTGCTATCCGCTGTTGGCCAGGGAAGGATGTTCGTGTTCTCTGCGTTGTTGACTGTGTGGATTTTTATACTGTGGAGCGTTATAAAGATGAATTTAATACTTATCACCAAAACCACTTTGAAAGGGTGAATAATACAGCAGTGCTCCCTGGCACTGGGTGCTGGGTGACTATTGGTTTACTGGGTGATATTGATGATGGTAGGTGGAGGCCTTGGGCAGAACATACAGCTACTATTCTCTTAGCAGAGAGACTGTCTGTGTCCTCTCCCTTCTGAGAAATATTCCCAGTACTCAGGATTTGCCACTGCTACATACTTCTATCAGTTTTTGCATCAACCAGAAAAATCACAGGAGCTTCTGACTGGAATGATGCTGAGGATAAAATGCTTCTCAAGTGAAATGGATATATTCAGATGTCACTCAAAATCTTGTTTTCTTTCTCTGCTCTACCTTGTGTAAAGGAGGTTTAGGCTGTGATACAGGAACAATCAAATTGCTACGGCTATATGCAGTGTGAACGGTTCAGCAACTGGCCTGGACTTTAATTTTTGTGTTGAGTACGAAGTTCAGAGTTCAGCGTTGGAATCAATGCCGTGTGAAAGAAATATAGTCCATCCTACTCCTAGTCCATCGCCCTCTTAGTGTGTATTATTAGAGCACGGAGGTCTGGCATGAGCCTCCAGGTTCCTGAGCAACTGAAAATGTTCTGCTGAACTTCAAGGTCACTGTGATGATTTTTCGTCTGTCTTGTTGGTTGGTTTTTTTTCCCAAACTTATGACACATCTTCTAAATTCTGTTCCCGCGTGTCTGTGCAAGCCCTGTTTATTTCTGTAGACTTTTAAACTGAGTTCACACCGATGAGATCAAATGAGGTCTCGTACCACTTCTACCGCTGAGGTCTATGGGGGGAAGAGGGCATCTTTACCTAGATGAGTATGCTCCTGCACAGCAAGTTGCCTCTTAGAGTGTAACACCAGCCAGCTAAAACTTTCATATCTTGTTCCATCAAGCATTTCTTGCAGTCTCTCGACTAATCATGTGTCCACACTGAAGAAATAAAAGCCTGTAGGAAAATAATATGGAACACGTGCTGCTGTAAGAGTGCTTTCACAGCTCACAGGAGCCTTTCCTTAGGCTTAATTCTTCCAGGAGCAATATACAGCACCTGTGAGTAGGTCAGACGTAGCTTAATACCTGTCCTAATATCATTGCCTTCAAGAACAGCTATAGTGATAGTTCAGCACTTTGAGTCTCTACATAAGATTTGTTTGTTCTTCTGTAAATATTTTTCTTTTTCTCCTCCTGATGAGCTTGCTTAGAAAAAGGCAAGAGAAAATGAGGAGTTGGTACAGAACACTTCTTTAAGCCTGAAATGCTGTCTTGGTCTGGAAAAAAATAAGCTTTTCCTGATTTCCTAGCTTTGTGCATACGACTTTAATGAGTCACATCTGGTGGTTCTTCCCGTCATGTTACATTATGAGTCTTTATGGGCAATTAACTGGTTGGGTATGAAAACACCCACACTAGTAATGGGTCAATGGGCACATCCAGTTTCAGAATTTAGTTCAAATTGTTAAATCTGTCTACAGAGAAAAATCACACTATTTTCATTCTGATGAATTTGCTGAGACAGTGGTAGGATGTAGAATAAACAGAAAACTTTTTCTCTGATGCATGAACATTGGCTGGTGGAAACAGCGAGTGTTCTTCCCTCCTCATCTTGTACTTTAAACAAATCGCAATAGCCAAATACTGTCTTCTATGTAATTACACTTATTGTGGCCATGAAAATAATTATTTGAGATGATATGATAAGTTACTTGAACTGTTCTTGGCTTAAAAGTATTACTTAGTGGGTTTAACAGAAACCCCACCGTATTTCCAGCTCTAGCAGGAGTTGCACAGCCAAAAAAAATCTCCTCTGACCTTGAGTAGTATGGCTGGGTGGGACTCATTGCTCAAGGTTGTTTTGCTGGTTTTTGTTTTGTTTGTTGTTTTTGTTTTGTTTTCCTCCTCCCCACCCTCTTCTCCACCCCCACATGGAGCTTTACAACTGGTTGTGTGTTCCTGAGTATTTTCCACACCGACTTCTGAACCATGCCACAGTCTGCTCTGATGCCGAGTTGTGCCAGTACCTTGAGCAATCCTGGAAAGGGCGAGGGAAGCCAAGTGTGGTGGTTTCCACCTTAAGTGTTGTTTGGGTTTTTTTTTTATCTGTGACCAAAGTAGGTAGAGATTCATCAGTCACATCCCAGGCAGTGCTGCTTGTGGCACTGTGATGCTCTGTGTATTCATCTAAACCTTGTGATTGTGCAACGCAAATCACAACAAGGAGCAGGTTTCTCACCCGTGTCCACGCAGTGCAGGAGCTCCTTCCCCAAAGTCTTCGGTGATGGTGGAGGGGAGCAGGGGTTTGCTGTGAACATTGGTGGTGCGCAGCAGGGCTTGGTAGGGCCACAGCTCCTGTCAGTGTGTCAATAAAATGTACTTCACTTAAATGCTAATGAATTTGGGGGCCTTAACTTACATTCCCATTGACACAAGTACTGTGAACTAAAGGGACGGGCAGCCCCGTGTGCCCAGGGCTAGCTCCTCCCTCTGTGCAGGAGCCAGGCGTGCGAAAAGTTAAACCAAACATTGTGCAACCAGATCAGGTCTGAACCGTCTGCTTGAAAAGTATCATCTCTAGTTTTTACATGAATTTTTAATTTTGGATGACATCTTTGACTGGAAGTGACAGCGGAACAGATCATTTGTGTAATTACAGCAACAGTTATCGAGGAAGGAAAGAATATCTCCAAAGCATATAAAACATGAGATGGATTTGATAGCGTATGAACTCTGTAATCAGAGCTGCAGGAACCTTCTGGCTTAGTGAGGCTATAAACTTGGTAATGTCTTAGCTGAGGTACTAAAAAGTCATGAGATCAGTCTTTCTCTGTACTTCAGGTGAAGTAAAGTAATTAATAAAGTGGAAAAAGTGAACTTTTAATGAGTCTAAGAAGGTTTAGGCATACTGCTAGCAGCAGAAATGTTAATGTGGTGCTGGACAGAAGCAGATGGGACTAGCTGCAGAAGGGTGTTTAGCATGTAAAAAAAAAAAAATTCTGTGCAATGGATTTGAAGTGAACTTTGTTACGCACGTGCTAAATTCCGTGTGGGAAGACTGTGCATAATGCACTGAACATTAGCTTGGTCTTCCTCACTGCCTTGCTTTCAAGATACATCTTTTCCCAGAAATCTTTTCAACGTGCCATCAGTTTTTGTGGTTTTTTTTTTTTCCACAGAGCAAGCCTATCCTTAAGCTAATAACCACGCTTACGCTTATTGTAGTGAGATGCTTTGCGCTTTGTTCTAGAAAACGTGGCGTGTGACCTATATCCATCAGGGTTTCTTACAATGACCACAAAAGGAATCTGTAATAAGCCAAGAGGAGAACAGTAGGTATCCACGAGCCAGGACTGAAGCAATACATTGCCGAGAACCAAATTTCCTGTAATGTTTAGAGAAGTGCTTAGGATATGTTGCAAGCAACAAACTCTAAGTATCCTGCATGAGGAAAATAATTTGGGGCACGGTAATTTGTACACACTTGAGAACTTGGTAATGATCCTAAAAGTCTGGTTTGGATAAATGGGAAATTCTTTACTGCTATTTAAAAATGTAAAATCAAATGTGATTTTTTTTTTTTCTTGCTTATATGAAGATCACAGCTAATTAGCCTTAGCTAAGTAAAGCATATCCTTTGAAAATTGGAGACAAGTTCCTTTGCCCTCTGAAGAATTGTCTGTTATTTACATTGTTAATATTAATATCCTGCAGCCTCTCAACTCTGAGTCAGTGTCATTGGAGACAGCCTTGCAACAAACAACTCAGACCTCCAATAAAATAATGACTTTTAGATTTTTTTTTTCCCCCTTTTGTTTTTCAGCAAGTTGAAATACCTAGTGATGAGTGGAGCCTAATATTCTTAAACCAAAATCCAGATTCAAGCCTCACACCTCTGGAATCTTAATTTGTACCTTCTCCAGCATATCTTGTATGAAACTTTGAGTGCAGGGTACCAGAGATAGTGAAGCTGTGTCGCTAGTTCTGGTGGGAACAACAGAACCCGTAACTTGGGTGAGCAGCTGGGTTTCTGAGGAGGTGAGGTGGTGCTCTGGTGATGCCCCTGGATTCCCAGGCTGGACAGGGTGTCTGGGTGCAGAGAGCAGTGCTGAGGGTGATACTCCCCCACTTGTGTTAGGAGTTGATGGTGAGATTTTGGTGGTGCTCACCTTGGTCATCTCCTTTCTGCTCCTGCTTCATCAGGTGGAGGGAAGAAAAGAAAAAGCTGATTGACTGGAAAAGCTGCCTGGAAGAATGGCAGAAGCTCCAGGAGGAGCCAAGTCCTGGAAGTTCAGACTTATACCGAGAACACTTGTGTAGCTGATACATATCCTTCTTTTCTGGAGGGGTAATCAGCTTCTTGAGTTTTACCCAGCATGAGTGAGGTGGCGGAGTGGGGACTGTGGGTGCAGGATTTGCTGTGCTGGGGAAGTGGGTTGGACATCCCAGCTTCTCAGGCTTCATCAGGGACCAAACCAAAGCAAGTGCTTTGCAGTAAGCTGGTCTTCAGCTTGCAGAGCACGGGTGAGTAATAATAAAGTCAGTGCAGATTAATTGGAAAACTATGGGAAATATTATTGGGGGTGATGTAGAAATGAGTGGAATTCATTAACATAGAGATGAATGCTGAAGGAAGGGGGTTAGGACAATGACTCAGCCAACAGTCCTTTGCAAAGTTTGCAAAAATGCCGGACGTGGCATTAAAAACTTATTATTTGTGCTTTGCTTGCACTTGGAGATTCCAGCAAAAACCAAGTGCTTTCTAAAATTGGCACTCTGAAGGCACAGAGGAAGGCATGATAGCTGTCCCGAGGAGCTGGCAGTTTGGTGCTGGAGTCAACACCAAGGACCGGAGAGAGGCTTCTGGCTGCACTTAACATGCACTGTTTTATTACCATTCCAGAAGCACGGACGGCTGCTGTGAAGTGGAATTTTGTTTTCACATACACTGTAAAAATGGAGGATGTTCACCAAAGCTGAGGCCTTCCTGATGGAGCCCAGGGGCTGCAAGCAGCCTTGGGAGGGGGGGAAATCCCTCATTGATTGCTTCATTGAATTATCTGAACTGAAAATAAATATTACTAATAAAGAATTAAATTATTAATAAGAATGCATGATTACAAATTGAAGGCCATATACTTATCAGTGTTATACAATTTTAATAGCTAACATTTAGGTTAGAGTTTCTATACTGCCGAGGAGGTTTGGAAGCCCCTGTCCCATTAATTACAATGGGAACTGAGCATCCAGATCCTCCAGGTGACTTTGAAAATGTCTTTCTACTAAGTGTGCATACCTATCTTTCTACTAAGTGTACATAAGGTTGAATGGAAGCAAAGTTTCTTGGCTAAGATAATTTCATACTAGACTAAGTGTTGTGTAAGTTAAACTCCTTGGAAGCTCCAAGGTAGTAGGAGTTATGTACTAGAGAATCTTTAACAAGATCACTGAAGAGATTACTGATCCAATAAATGAGGATTTTTATCTTGACTCCTTTGAGACCAAGAAGACACCAGGGGACTAGAAAGAAATAAATACAACCCTAGTTTGGATCAGGGGGTGGGAAAGGACTAGGAAAAACAGCCAGGATGTAATAGACTAGTACATCTGACCTCGGTGCTAAGCAAAACTCTAGAAACATTAATAAAGGATGAGATCACAAAACATCTGGAGAAATAAACTAGTCAGCATGGTTTCATAAAGGGTAAATCCTGTCTGACAAATTGGTGGAATATTTTGAAGGAGATAATGTGGAAAGCAGGCATGGGTGACAGAGTTGGGCTTAATTCTGTCCTTTCCGGGCTCACAGCACTGATCTGAAAGGATTGCTTGGGCAACTGGGGTGTGGGTTGGAATAATGCTGGTGTAAGAGAGGAATGTGGGGTGTAACAGGGGCTCGTACCCCTCTATGGCTAATACTAAGGGTTAAGCTATAGCTCTATGCATAGGTTCTGGGGGAAAAAAAAAAAAGTAAAGGTGGTATCCAGCGAGGTGAATAAAGTGGAGATGATGGATTAAATTTGCAGAGAACTTCTGTACAAGACTGGGAAAGTGTGAAAGAGAATGGTCCATCACCACCTCTTGAGACAAATAGTAGATTTTTAAAAATTTGTAACTCTTAATTGTGAGGAGATATGCCAAACAGATATGTTTTCCAGAACTCTGAGCGAGAAGGAGTCGTCGTACTAACACAAACCAGAAGCTAAACCCTATGTAGAAGTATGAACTGTGAAGATAGGAGTTTAATGCGGTGTATTGTAAAGTACTTACCTGGACCTCTGCGGACGGCCCTGCCTGAGGTAGGACACTGCAGCACCGAATGGACATCGTGGGGATTGGAGAGGGCAGAGGACAGCGGGAATGATAGAAGTACTTGTGAAGCTGCTACGTGCAGAAAGCCTGGGAAACCTGGAAATGCACTCACTTGGGGGAAAAAACAAGCTGTTTAAAAGATGATACGATTTGAAGATTTCAAGATGCTGAGGAGGAATTTCAGAGTAGATGAACTATAGATAAACTCTTTAAATTTACTCAAGAGTCCCAGAATGTGTGTTCATAAAATGAGCATAAAGAATAAAAGTAGCTGAAATAAGAATATGGATAGGTTTAATTCAAGCAGCGTGAAAGAAACTCTTAAACTGCTGACCCAAGACCAAAGAAAAAAAGAGGTAGTTTGCTTTGTCATCTAACTGTGCTGAAAAATAGGGAGATGTTAATGGAGCTGGGGGTGGGGGCAGAAATAGTTCTGTCCTTTTCTAGCGTAGCCCAGATCTTGACTGGTTATATACTTAAAGGCCAAATAATTAATCTTAATTATGAAGACATTCGGGGAAGGGATGAGTGTGCAGGCAGTGCGGGTGGGTGGTACCTTGCTTGTCTGGATGAGCTGCCCAAGTGGCACGAGGAAAGGGCAGAGCTGTACCTGAAGGAGTTATCGTGGCTTATAAACTGCATCCTCTGCTGCTTGGCACATCTGCATCATTCCCAGAGGCTGTTTTTTATTTTGTTTCCTGAGTGGGGGGGGGGAATAAAAATATTACCACAAATTCATGGTGTCAGGTGGAAAGCAAAACGGAGTGAAAAAACAAACAACAACAGCAGCTTTTAATATTTACAGGGGGATTTTTATAATAAAGATTCCCAATACTGAGGAATTCTGCTAGAGAGAGCAGTAGTATGAAGTCAAACTGCTGCAAGCTAAACACGTGCAAGGGTCTGGGCTTACCAGGCTCATGTAAACAGATGAAAATGAAAAGTGCATCAGTCCTGAAATGCCATTGAGCAAAGGGAATGCGTGTCTGCGTGCTGTGACCTACAAGGAATTATCTAGCAGAGATCTTACGGATTTTATTGTTGATTTACAAATACTCTTGCTATATGTATGACCTGCAAATTAGTCTACTTGTAAAGCTGTATTAATATACTAATTTATGGAGAAACATGAGGAAAATGGAGACAGTACGCATTTTTTTTTCTTTAGTAATGGGAGCTGCATCTGTGTTCTTACCCAATGTGTACTGAACTTTATGCATAAAAATAGAAATACCACAGTTGCCTCATGCTCAGTGGCACTGTTGATGTGATGTGAGCCAGAACAGGCGAGCACAACAGTCTCCTCTCTGCTCTTAAAAATAAATAAATAAATCACTCTTTCCATCAGATGATATGAGCATGGCATAAAGCCCCTCACGTTTTTCTTAGCATTATTTAAATCCACTTACTGAAGTGTGTTTGTTCAGGGCGATTATTTTTTTTTTTTTTCCTTATTGCAACTGTTGGCAAATTAACATGGCTAAAATGAGACTTGGATGGAACTTTTAGATAAAACTCTTACCTAATGCCAAGGAAGCAAACGCTGTTCATCTCCGTTTGTTGGTTTGCTGGACCCGTGCTTCTGCTCTGCATGGGCTTGATTAGGAGTGACGACCCTAAAATATTACGGGGAAGCTCTTCTGGGATTTGCCGTCTGACCACAGACAGGAAATATGAAAATCTGGCGCAAAACAGCGCTCGAACACGCTGTGCTAACCCTATTTGTAGGGCCAAGATCAAGGGGCAGTGCAAGTTGTGAGTATCGTATCTAACCACCCGGTGGATTTATCTTCAAAACTGCCTGCATTGCCTGTCGCTTTTTGTTTGCTTTTTGTTAATTTTGACAATATTGTGTAATAGAGCTAGATGGAAATTATTACTTCAGCTCCTTCAGGTTACGTACGGTAACATAAAATTGAGTAGATACAAACTGGAACAACTCCAGTATCTTCCCAGAGCATGAATCTGTTGTGGCATGAAACTGTATTTCCTCTTTAACCTGATTCTCTTTTTTTTTTTTTTTTTTTTTTTTTTTTTTTTCTGCATCTTTCCCGTTGTCTTCAGGAATGACTCATTAATAGTTGCTGTTCAGGAAAAAAAGTGAGAACTCTTTCAGTCCGTAATTCACCCTCACAAGTCAAGTACCGAGTCAGTTTTGAACCTTTTTATGCTGCGTGGTTACATAACCACCAAAACCGATGGAGTACTCAGGAAGACGATGCCAAATTCACCACAAGGCTACTCAGATCTCCCTTTAAAGTCTTGTTCAGGTCACTAGGATTTCATCTTAGACTTTTAAACTGATGTCAGGTGCTTAGAGTTGCTGTACCTGCTTCCTATAGATTTTTTATTTTTTTCTTTTTTCCCCAGCTATGAGCTGTGCGTGTGACTGATGCTGTGTGCCAGTGACTCATCCTGCTGCCTGGGGTGTTGTGACCTGCCTAATCAAGTGCCATGCGACTCTAACCCGCTGAACGTGATGGAAATTGGTCTGCAATTTAAATCTGCCAGGCCTTTTTTTTTTTTTTTTTTTTTTTTTTTTTCTACAGATAAAAGTATGTTGATTTGCCAACCCCAACTGTGAAATGTTCCCACTGCCTGAACTATTTTCTACACAACACTTGTTTTCTTTGTAAAAGCCTTTTTCTATTGATCTGAATTGACTTGTGCAGAAAAGCCTTGTGAGTTCAATGCAAATTGTTACCGTGCACTTACTGTGAGCAGCAGAGCAATACAAAAGGATGCTTTTGTGTAGATGTGCAATGTGCGTATTTCAAGACATGTCTCCCTGTATTGATATTTGGTCTGATCTTGCTTTCAGAGTATAAGCGAGCAGTCAATTAATGCATTTTTAAATGTTTTGAGGAGAAGCTAAATCTAAAATCCGAGGAGGGCACATGTTTGGGTAGAGAAATGCTGAATCTGCGCATTTTCCTGGATTGAACTGAAATTGATCTCAATCTTTCAGCTGAGACAACATCAACTTTTAGACTTTAATCCTCACTGTATGTTGGGGATGGGGGGGAAGCTCCACAATGCAACCAGAAAGAGTTTCTTATTTAGGCTTTTATGCTGCTGAAATAACTGGGTTTATTTTTTGAGCCTGTTGTGCAACTGAAGTTATTTTACCAAAGAACGACGAGTAGGTTCCAGGTAGGAAGAAATATCAACTCTTGAGTGATTTATTCACAAACAGTTTTGAGATATAGGTCCCTGCTGCAGACACAGGGCTCAACCATTAGGTTGCTCGTCTGTCATAGTGAGAGGGGTGAAGTTTTACTTGCTTGAGGAATATCAGTAGAGCAAGGATCTGGCACTTCATCTGTGTGCTTGTGGGTGCAGCCTCAAAAAGGGAGAGTGAAATACCCAATAGCAGGGCCTACAGTAGGTAAGCTTTTGCCCTCTGTGTAGGATAAAGCACACAGAGAAGGTAATAGAAGCCTTCTTGATGAAACAGCCTCATAATAAGAAAGATTTGATGGTGAGAAGGCAGACCAGCACATCTTCTGTTCACAAAAATCTCCCTGAGTGTGCAGGTGGAGGAGCAAGCTCTTGCTGCACAGCCAAGTTCACCCAGCTCCGTCCCAGCAACCCCCAGCCATCTCTTGAGCCTTTCCTGAGCACGAGCTGCAAAACTCAGTTCAGAGATGTCGGCCAAACTATAAATTATCGGATTTATACTTCAGTTAAATATCTCTGAGGCTGGCCTGCACGTTTTCTTGATGGGTCAGTAGACTGCCCATGGAGTCCAACTTTAAGTTGTGTTTTTGTGTAAATGCCAAAAGTGGGAATAAGTCTCAAGTGCTGCATTGGGCTTCCTCAGTCGGACAACTGGAGTTACGCTTAATCCTTGTGTGTGGAGCAGGGACGTGTCTCCCTGTCCCTTGTGCTGCGGAGTGGAAATACTTGCATCATAAATGACCAGAAGACAAATGAAAACAAAAACCTTGCTTAGTCCAGCAAATATCTTGCGTGATCCCTTTGTACGTGAGTTGAAGAGCAGCAATGGCCAGAACGGCCATCATTCATGTGGAACGTGCTTTCTACAGTGATGTACCTCTGTGAGAGGAAACAAGCACAAAATAGCTTTTAGTGCCTGCATGCAGAAATAATGGCGTTACCGGTGGTGCCACCCAGCAAAGGATGGCATCTGGTTTGATGACGGGTGAGTGGCTGCTCTCCTCTGTGCCAGAAATGAGCTTCTCATGAGAAAGACGAGAAACGAAATCTTCTCATATTTTGATGGAGAAAGTGAGGGTTTGTGCAAATAGTGCAAGATTTGTGTTATTGCTTAGTTTGAGGTCAAACCCTCCCTGTTCGTCTGCCCAAGGAAAACTTGAGAACAATGGGTTGGGGTTGTTTTTTGCTGGTTTTTGTGTTCACATCGGTTGTTTTTTAGAACAGTTGGTTTGCATACAGAGACACGAATCCTTCTCCGCTCCTTCCTCCTTTCCCTTGCTCCCATGAGCCAAGGTTGAGGCAACGCATGTCTTCATGGGGGGAAGACTTCTCAGATGCATGGCAGGGTCTCTCTTGCCCGCTCGGGAGCTGGAGAGGCCGGTGCCTGCGGGAGGTTGGAGGCTGGTAGGAAGTAAAACCTTAACGATGTTTTGCCACGACTCAAAAAGCAGAGCCAGGTTTCTTTTCCTGGTGAATACGCACTGCAGCCCAAATCCATCAAGGCTCCTGCATCCAACTTTAAGCTCGGGAGCGGGCCCCCGAAGGACGGCGCGCGGGCTGCGGCAAGCCCGTACTTACACAAGCAGTGTTGATTCAGGATTAAGGTGAATAGATCTGGCTCCTCTGGGGACGTATATATTAGACTTTTTGAAAAACTTTTGACCTTAGCCAAGCTCATTTGGTGTTTTAAGTAATCGTGATGGCTCCCATGACGTCACGCCTCCCGAAGCTCACGGTCGGTCGCTGGCGTAGTTAAAGCCTGAAGGCTCTGAGAGGGGCCAAAACGGTTCAAGGAAATAAATCCCCTTGAATTGAGTGTGACCTGAGCACCTTGCTCCCCCAGGGCCTTTGGATCGTCCCCATTTATAAGTCTTGTGCAAAAATATGAAAAACTCTGGTGACTTTGGATGATTCTACTAGAAGGTGAATGGGGAATTTACAGTCTGTTCAAAACCCTGAAGTCTTCTCAACAGCAATGTCACAGGCCAGGCGCACAGACGGCCCTTCAGATGGAAAGTTTGTCCTGAAATCCAGGCAGTTGTAGTGATTTCAGAAGCAAACTCTCTCACCGACGTGTTGCAGAGGAACACGAAGTAAGTTTTAAATATTCTGTAGTAAATTTGCACATTTTCAGAACTGCACGGTGCTGAGGAGCAGAAAGGAAATGAAGCGGTTTACGCGCAAACTACAAAACTCTTCTGAGGGAAATTCTGTTTTTAATTTATTCGTAACAAGTTAACCAGCTTTTTCTTAAGAAGCAGTGGGCTGAAGTGGGAGCACGACGTGTCTGTGCTGCCCCTGGTCCCAGCACCCCTCCGTGGAGCTGGGATGTCCACCAGCAGAGCGGAGCCTGGCGAGTGCTGAGTGACAACGGCACTGCCGCCGAAGCACATGTGGCATTTGCATGAATATCAAATGAATTCATTAAAATCGCTGTTATTTCCATGAATACCAAATGAACTTATGATAACCAAACTCCTAAAGAGTTATTGTTCTGTGTTTAAAACAACCCCCCCCCCCCACAACAACAAAAAGAACAAACAAGAGAAACGGTGAAAAGTTTAATGTCATTATATTTTGGAGAGGTGAAATTTAGACAAAATATTTGAAAACGGAGTCAAGGAGTTGAATGACAGTTTCTGTTCATTGTGTTTTTTTTCAGATGGATCTCATTTTTGAATGCTAAATACCAGATAATGAGGGTGTAGAATTATTTAATTGCTTAACTGACAATCTTGATTCAATGTAGAGGTTTTTGAAAATACGTCTCTGCTGTAAACGCACGGCTCGGATAACACCCTACAAGTATATAAAGTAATGAAGGGCGTGAGCCCACTACAACTTAGATGTCTGTTACCTCCCTGAAACAGAGATTTGAGTCAAACATCTGCTTCCACCAAAACTTCAGAAAACTGAAAATTTTGAGGTGTGTTTATTTGTGTTAGAATTACACACCGTGGACTGCAAATACTGTAAAATCTGTAAGCAACAGTTTTCTGGAGCCGGATTCCTCCTTCCCAGCCCCGACACCAAAGCACTGAGAGGCTCCTGGCTCTCCCTGCCCAGCGGGAAGCCCAGCTCGCTCCTGTTCTTTGCTTTTCCCAGCGTGGTCTGCGTGAGGATGGTGGTGACTTTGCCGTTGGTGCTGAAGCACAATCCTTTATTTGTGTGAACGCGTGTGATGTGGAATCAGACGGGGTAAACGGACTTTGACTTAGCGACCTTCAATATGAAAGAGAAAAGCAAATCGCAGTCGTGCTTTTCCTGCATCGCGGGAGCAGCCGCTGAAATACCAATTAAAAGCTATAATGGGAGCTTGGGGTGGATCTGTACAATAAGACACTTCTAGGTCAGGCAGGAGGGTTGCAATAATAATAATACCGAGTGCATTTCCTTATTTAACTTTGTTTTTTATTGTGTTCAGCCTGCAGCTGATTTTTTTTTTTTACCTTGTAACATAGTCCCTAATTGAGACACATGAAGCTCATAAGAGGCTTTAGACAAGATTCAGCTAGCCACAAAAGTCATTATCTCATTTTCATTTATTAACATGATATTTCCAATGGATTAACGAGGGTTTCCCTTTTGTTGCCTCTGCTATGGCACTAGCCCTAAAGGGGCTGTTGCGTCTCTCCATCTCAAGTGACTTCTTACTCACATTAGATTACAGTAATGTACGTGTTACAGGAATGACATTTATTACACTTCTCGAATTAAAATTCCCTATTTGAAGTAGCTATAATTGCTGGAAATAAGATAAAGTGGACTTGAGTGTTGGTTTTAGCAATGAGCTAGTATCAAAATAACCGCCGCTAGAACTGGGCACTCAAAAAATATTCTCCCTAATTCGAAATATCTAATCCTGTAGTATTTCTGGAATCTGCGTTATAATGCAGAACTGGTAAATTCAATTTTTTGAAGGAGGTCTTCTTAAGAAATTACTCCCTGTAATTTCCACAACACTCATAGTTATTAGTCGAGTGTCAGTAGTCTAACCATTCCGTGAGGCTGCAAAGAACAAAGTAATAGTGCAAATTTTGGTTAACTGGGGAAAGCACCGATGGGATACCCCACCAGGTGCTTGGCAGCAGGCTGCAGTGGTGAACCCTAGCACCAGGAGCTGTGTTATTTTCCTAATGTGGTGGTTGTCGTCTTTTTTTTTTTTTTTTTTTTTTCTCCCCAGTTCCTCCTCCTCTCCCAGAAGGCTGCCCGAGCAGCATTACAGCGAGGACCTGCAGAGAGCCTGTCTGCTCCAGGCACTGTCTGATCTTGTCTGACATAATTTAAACCCATGCTTCCTGCTTTAGTTTTACATTTTCCAGGACCTGAAAGGTTCAGTGAGAAACAAAAATTCACCTAAGCAAAATATAGAATAGGCGATTTAAATCAGTGCAGTCTATTTCTGCTTCGCTTTACCTGATGCTGCACGATTCCTGCCACTGGGTTTGATATAAAATCAAGACCCTAATTATTTGTGGGTGTCAGATTTCTCCCGACTAGGCCCTTGAGAGGTCTCAGCCCTAAAGAAGGGTGAGTTTAACCTGGCATTTAGGAGGAAAAAAAAGTAAAATTGTGTCTCTGTTCCAACCAACCCTCTCTGGTGCAGCTGCATTTAGTGCTGTTTCTCAATTGTGTTTTGTCCAGAACTGCTGTTGCCTTCCTGGAGGTGCACAAAGAAAGGAGCACTGTGTTAGCAGACAGACTGACAGCATGCTCCTTCTGGATCAGCGTTTAATAAGCCTAAGGATATGAAAATCTGGAAAATAATCTGTGGAAGTTGGAAGAAGAATTCTTCCTGCCTTGTATTCTGGAGTAAAAAAAAAAAAAAAAAAAGGGATATTTTATCCAGGAAGCTTCATCATGTGTCATGTTTAAAATTGTAACCTACGGTGCTTTATAAAAACTATTATAAACACAATCACTAACAGGTTTCAACATAAATTCGTAGAACAAAGCAGTCCTTGCTGATGTGTGTTAGAATTTCTTCTGCACTCCCTATTCTAGAGGGTGCTTTCTGCTTTATTTATTAAATTGCATATCAAGGCTGATGTCGTGGGAGACGGGGCTGTGCAGACCCGCGTGGGGCAGCTGGCAGCAGCCGCCGTGATCTCTGCGTTGGCAGCGAGCTGGTGACCTCCCGCGTGGGCTCTCCCCAGTGGGATCTCCCCCCTGATCTGGTGGCATAACCGTGAGCGTTTCCAAGTGACACATCAGATGGGCCTTGAAGGGATGGGCTTAACCTTTTGCCGGGGTGAGGGCAGGGAAGATGCTTTCAAAAAAAGCGGTGTGCATATAAAGGTGTATTTTTCATTCTCCAGGATTTTTTGGTTTTTTTCTAACAAACTTTCTTCTTATAACAACAGAACTCCTGGAGGACAAACGGCCTTCACCTGATGGCTGGGGGTAGGTGTTTGGAGGGACCTGTTAAGAAACACAAAAACCTCTTCGAGTGACCCCCAACCCTGGGATTCAGGTGTTGTCACTGAGGGTTTGACGCTGCCTCTGTCAGCCCCTTCCTGTAGTTTGTATTTCACATCAAGGCTCAGAGGAGGTGGTTTGTGTTCACTAGAGCCTGGCTAGAAAGGGTGTTCAGAGTGTGTTCTTCTTTAATTTTAAAAAAAAAAAAAAATAGTATGAACAGTTGGAATAAAACCTGAGTTTTGGGTAAATTCCAATAATGTGTTTTTCATTGCATGAGATGTGATGCCTGTCAACACTTACTAGTCAGATTTGCCTCCTTTTTACATATCTTAAACAGCCCCCCCCCTTTTTTTTTTTTTTTTTTTTTTTGTAGAGGAGTGTCCTGCATATCATGCTTCCATCTCCATACTGTAATTATTAATATAGGGTAGAGAGAGGTCACCTATGTTTTTTGGCAACAGTTACGTTCCCATGTATAAATCATGATAAAGTGCTATTACTCTGTAGGGTACACCGATGTTTTCAATTTACCCTGTGTAGAATATCCTTTCTTTCTTTCTTTCTCCCTTAAAAAAAAAAAAAACAAAAAAAAACAAAAAAAACCCAAAAAACACGAAAAAGGAAAAAGTCTTTTGTTCCTATAATATAGATAAACTCATAGATTTCACAACCAATAAAAATAATATTAATAAAAATGAGGCATTGTTACAAAGTAGGTCCTAACTATGCAGCCTAATGTTTCAGTAAGTCTGTGGTGCACATCCTTTTATAGCCAATTAAGAGGATGTTTTATTTCCCTCATTAAAAGTGGAGCCCACAGTCACCATGTTGAATCAAATAAGTATGAGTTTGCACATCCTGTGCACAACCTTTCCTTGAGGCACAGTAGCATTTGTCATCTTTATAACAAAGCTTTCCAATTTTTCTGATTAATATTTAAAAGAAATAACATGACCTGAGGAATATATATATAACATCCTTGTTCGGAGGCGTGCCGTGCTACATGGCGCGCTCTGGTTTAAAGCTAATGTACCATTAGATCGCTTTGTATTCTGCCTCCTAAGACCTGTTTTCCTGTGTTTGTGTGCAGCAGCGGTCTCTTTGTGCTCTTTTCTTTCTCCCGGATGAGAAAGACGTCTCGCCAGTGCACGTTGCGTTTCAGTGGTCGCTGGTGATGCCACTTGTCTTCAGGCTTGCCCTGCCACGTGGAGGGTAGGGAATGGTGCTCTATTGTCCTCTGAGCGGTCACTGGGTTGTTATGGGTCCACGAGCAAGTCGCTTCCGAATCAAACTTTCTGGCAAAACAGCTGTGGGCTGGAGTGCTGTTGAGAGGTGAGGTCCTGCCCCTTCATTCTGGTACCAAAACCTGGGCAGTGCTTGGGGACAAGAGGCCGATTGGGTCTGTCTCTCTCTTCTGGTTCATGTGGCAATTTGCTAATGCAGCTGTTGCGTGTGTCTTGGGTAGAGATGACCCGGAAAAGTGCGGCTTCATCTTGGGAAGGCTCACCTTCCGCTCCATCCGTGCCTCCTGAGGGTTGGAGGTCGCTCTACTCCATCTAGTAGAGCTTTACTGAACTCAGGGCTTCGTGGCTGCAACAGACCCTGGGAAAGCAGATATCTGTTGGCACCTGGGGCTTCTGCACATTGCAGAAAAACCCACCATTATATTTTTTTTGTTAGTGTTATTACTATTGAAACATACATGAGGTGATTAAAAAGACAGGACTACACCATAGTGAGCTTTGGTTGAATTTGAAGTAAACAAAAGTAAAGAATGAGTAGACTGAGATTTGACAGCAGAGGTGTTAGAAACTCTTTACTCTTATGCAGTCTTTTCAGTATTTTTTTTCCCCGGTCTCTTTTTTTTTTTTTTTTTTTTTTTTGGAGACAAATAGAGGAAGATGAGGAGGGCTAAGGTCAGTTTGGGTATTTTATATTGGCACCCATCACTAAAGCCCCTTAGGTTCTTCAAACGATTACAAGTAATCACAGCTAGAATAACAAAATATAAGCCTTTAAACTCAAAGTCTCAATTATTCAGGGCTCTCTGTAAATTACAGACAAAGCTAACAAATTTCATACATTAGTCATGGTAAAAAATATTAAATTCCACGGTTTGTCACAGATTAATAGGAAAGAAAGATTAAAACGGCAAGTTGTGTAAGTAATTTAAACAAATGCTTGTCAGAGATTCTGCATGTTTGGCGAGGAATTAAATAAGTGAATATCAGCAGCTGAACTTCTTGCAGAGGAGCCAAACCCTTTTGGAAAAGCTGAGGCTCTTTTTGAATATGGAGGCAATGTTTTACTCAATCCTATAACACATTCAAAACAGCTGTCATACAAAGAAGGAGAATTTACCACGCAGTGTTGCTTGTATTTGTCTTAATCCATCCCCACCAGTAAACCACTTGCTGTGGAGGGAAAAGGGGAAACTCTTCTGTGGACCAAAACTTGGAAGATGTGGTGAATACCAAGATTAATATTGCAGGCTGGAGTGCTTGTGGGAGGGGCTGATAACGCTGCCCACCACCAGGCGATCCTTTCCGTTCAGTAGCACCAAGAAATAATTGCAAAACTTTTTTTACAGCAAAGTCCATTTGGTACTTGGGCAAATATTTGTTGGGCAAACCAGCACTGAAGCCAAAAGGATTCGCGCCCCTGCTCAGGGAGGGGGTGAGGATTCATGTTTCAGGGGACCAGAGAATCCACGTGCGAGGCATCGTGCAACGGCTGCCCGTGGCACGGAGACATCCCCATTGATCTGACTTTTGCCTAAAAAGCATTCTCCACCTCACCCCCTGTTTAGAAGGATAATAGCAACACGCGTGGCGCACATGCTGCTGGATTTTGCAAAAACGAGCTGTATGTGTGCTCAACCTGTGAGGCTTTCTAAAAGTTGTGGGGTTCTTTTAAATTATTATTTCTTAGGTTTGTTTGTTGGGGGTTTTTTGTTTGTTTGGGGTTTTTTTGTCTGTTGGAAGATGAAGTAAGTCTTTCTTCCTCCTGATCTCCTGGAGGTACGTGTGATACTGAGAGTAGAATCTCGCCCTACCTACCATTTCAGCCCGCTTCAGCATATTTTTGATTTTCTTCTCTCCTTTAACCCTTGTTGCTTTGTGAGGGGAAGACAGAAAGGAAATCAAATCTGTGGTTGATAACAAGGGACCCCAGTACTTGTTTTCTGTATTTCCAGACTCCTAATTTACCTTTTCTTTCACTCCCTGTTGTGGTTCTCCCAATTTATAGCTGGAGACAGCTCTGAAAACAGCTGTGGTGCCAGAAATAGGTGACTATTGCAATTTTATCTTCTTAAATCTGCCCTTTGCTCACTGACTCTTACTTTAAAGCCCATGGTACAATGTGCTGCTATGGATGGCTAGAAGTGCCTTTTCCACTGGGGTAAAACATTCAGTTACACTGAAACAGGAATTAGAGATGGAGATTTAGGCCGGCCCGTGCCAACACGTATCCAAATGTTTCCCTGAGCCTTATAGCTCAGGCCAAACTGGATTTGATGCAGAGATGTCTTTGCCCATTTTCTTAAGCTGCCATTGAGGAATGGGCTCTGCCTTTACGTGCCGTCTACCAGCCTTGGCCTCGCGGTGGCTCTGGGAACGCTTGCTCTGAAATGAATTCAGGCAGAGTGATCGCTCAGGGGTAGCTTGCTCTGTCAACACGGTTTTTAGTGTTTTCAGTAAATCTCCATTTCACTCCACACAGTTTTCATAAAATTCATAGTGAGTGAAACGGCGGTCAGAGGATGGAGAAACATCCAGTCTTCATGCTTTACCTCTTTTAACTTTAGGGAACCTTATTTTGTGTATAAGTTTGTTCAGCATAAAATCTGCTGGTGGGCAAGGCGTCCTTTTCCATGTCTGCTGGGATGAAGGCGCTCCAGAGGCTGTGTCCACTGGCAGAATTAATTGAACAAGCATTAGGGATCTGCTGTTCCCACAGCAACTCCATCCTGGCTGGAGCCAGGAAACCCCAGTCATCTCCCATGAGAACTCCTTCCCAAGAAAATTCCCAGCACAGCTTCTCAACAGAGGATGTTGAGTGTCTTCTGATATATCTTGGATAAGCATCTGCTTGTGATATCCATCCAAAAAACTGGAAATATTAGGCTTGCTCCACGTTGATTCATTTCAGCAGCTGACCCAGCAGCAGTTTGTATACCAGTACTGACGATTAACTTTGGTTGACTTGGGAGGTTGACTTTGACCTCGATTTAGAGTCAGCCTTGGATCTTTAGTGGAAGACCCCGGGGTTCACGCTTAACATCACCAAATTGTCACGCAAAACAGATCCACAGAGATACAGATACCGTTAATTTCACCGACTGTTTCACAGACTTGTGCAGCATCTGCACAAACTGCAGGATATTAATCTGTCTGGTTTTCAGCCCAGTTTGAGGGCTGACAGAGGAACAAACCGTCTTGCCACCCTTTGTGTAGCTGTCGAGGTGCTTGGTTTAAACTTCTAGGGTAGCAGAAAGGTCTGGGACCACCGGGAATGGGAGCTTTTCACTGTATTCATAGGACCTGATGCTAAGACAGTTTGCGTCTTATTTTTCCCCTCTTCTTCCCAGAGGTAACCTTATGCTTTTCTCTTCCTATTTCCGTGCATGCTGGGTCATTCCTGGGTGCATTCACTTGATAGGTTTCATTCCTATTTAACACGTGCATTAGGAAGGGAAGAAAAACGTGCACTGAGATGTAAACTGCTGCCCTTCATCTGAACATCCCTGTATGGCTCCGTTGCACCTACCTCCTCCGACTCCTCCCTGCCCCCATCCTTCCCAAACCTGCTGGGTGGCTTCAAACAGTCTCCTTGTATCCATCCCACGTTTAAAGCTGCCTCTGAAAATAGGTGAACTCCTCTAGCTAGTAACCTGCTGGAGGAGCCTGTCAAGGGCTGGCTGTACGCACTTCAGTCTTCGCAAGAATCAAAGTAAAATGAGGAGAGTCTCACAGAAAAGGGTTACAGAGAGTTTCACGTATTTTGCAGTCTTTTCATGACTTAAATTACACTTCCCCTTGTTCTAGTTTTAAAAGGCAGAACAGAAAACTTAATTTTAACACTGAAAAATGAAGGCTCTTCAATTATTTATAACATTAAAATGTACAAATGTTTGATCAATGAACTTGAAAAAAACATGCAACTACAAAACCCATTTCACAGTGTTCTGAAGTTCATGTGGCAGAGATAGAGAAGTGAAATGATTATTAACAGACGAAGAACAGCATTTTAATAACATTCGAGCTGTAATAATGAGGCTGACAAAAGCAAGGAAATTCAAAGCGAACACTGATCTGATGCTCCCTCCTTAACACATAGACTGTGCCTAATTTTGCAGAATGTAAGGTATTGTAAGAAAATTGCTCTCATGCTGGAGACCCCCTCGGTGTGGTGCCCAGTGGGGTGGCAGCAGGATGAGGTACCTTTTGTTTCAGAACTTTGTTATTTTATCGTGGAGTGTTTTGAGTAAATACACAGCTGTGTCTTCGTCTTTTTTTTTTTTTTTTTTCCTCCTGTTGTTGTTCTCAAGCTTTACTACTACTGTTAATAGTAGTGGAATCATCTTTTTCTCTTAAAAAAAAAAAAAAAAAAATGGAAAGATGACATTTCCCATAAAACAGCGCTGGGTGAGCCCAGCATGGCAAACAAGGGTCTGTAGAGGGCTTACAGGTGGTGGCAGCTTCTGGAGCTGCCTGACCCCTCCAACACCAAACAAGAGAAATGCAGCATACTGGCTTCATACTGGGATGAACCTGGTAACGCTCAGAAGTCAGAGATCCCCCACATTGTTGCTGTCTTCCTGCCAAACACGGTCTAGGAACAAAGAGGGGCTGTAGTGCACGCGAAGCTTGTCCACAGCTGCCCGCCTCCTCTTGCAGTTGGGGAACAAATGGGCTCAAAGCTGTTCCAATTCCATCAGTTCTGGGTGCCTTCGCCCTGAAATCTACTCTCCGAAGGCTTCACGGATGGGAAGGGCTGGTGGTGTCCTTTCTTCATGCTAAAAGGATATTTTTGTTGGATAGGCAAACATGTTTTCTTACAAAAAAGAAGTTTATTTTCCAAATACCAACCCTTTCCAGAAAAACACACATGATCAGCCAACTACACAATTTCAATAAATCCTGTCTGTTCAGAACTTTTCTGACATAAATGCTTATTCTTGTTTAAGAGCTTTGGATATTAAGATGCCTCCTATGCAACAGCAAATTGAAAACTCTCTGGTTTGACTGCACTGTGGTGAAACTGTGGAGTTTATTAGAAAAATGTCTTTACACGTGAGAAAGGATGTGTGGACACTAGATAGGGCATTGCAGGGCAAAGAGTTTATTATACAGAAACCTGTATTTTATATCCTTGTAAGGATAAGAAAACGATATTTAGGAGGAGATGGCAAGCCCTGTCCCTGGTTTACAGCAGTTAGATGTAGAGCAGGAGGTCCCCGTGGCTCTGCCAGCAAAGGGAGGAACCTCTGCTCCTCATCCCCTCCCCAGCCCTACTTGGGAGGGAGAGTCTTGAGATAGGAGAGGTGGGAGAGGTGGGAGGGAGCTTCTCTGCCTTTGGGGATGTTTCCCTCACCTTAACGAAGGTGATTTTGGAGACAGCATCCCTCATTGACCCGAGTCCATCCCGTTGGTGACCAGCTGGGGAAGCCAAGGCGCAGTGAGCAGTCCGGGCAGCCCAGGGGCATCCTTTGGGGTGAGCAGTGGCCCCATCCACGCAGCAACCGCCGAGGGGCCAGCTGCCCTTTCCCGAGCTGCTTCCTGCAAAACAAGAGCCCGACCTTCATGTCTTGGTCCTGCAGCTTCTAATTATGCCCTGCACAAGGCCTTAGATGTGAAGTCTGCTGCAGAAGCAGGACGGTGACGACGATGAAAGGGAGCAACATCAAAAGTGTCAGGAAGAGGAGAAGGCAACACCATATCAGTGTTGAAGCTACATGCATATTCCAATTTGCTATGTGACTGTGTTACTAATTTGGAAGGGGAAAAAAGTCAGATTATACGCAGAATGGCATCCCGTAAGGTGCCTCAGGAATATACAGCTGAAGAAGAGATTCTTAACAGGGGAGTTGCGTGCTGTTGAATCTGGTCTCAACACACAAATAAAGTATAATTAGGGCTCATTAGGTGTGGAAGAAGGGCTGCTGGATCTCAGGTCCGTCTGCAGCCACCCCAGTAGACATGAACAGAGAGGAAATAAGGCCACAGCACTTACACTTTGGTGGGGAATGAGGCAGAATGGGTAAGCACTGTCCTTAGGCATCCCGCTCTGAGAGGATCGATTGTATGTTTTCCAGTCTGGTGTTGCAATATTTTAAAAATTATATAATTGATCTGGAGGGGGGAAAAACAGTTACAAAAAATTCTATTAATAAAATTTAGTAGACTAATAAGTCTTAGTATTACATATAAAAATCAGCATTAAATATTTAAAAATTCTATTAATAAAATACTAGATTAATAAAGCTTAATATTAAATATAAAAAATTAATTGGGCGCACTTCATTGAGTTTGTAACGTGAAAACCACAGCAAGAGACCAGCCACCCTTACTTGTGCGACGGCTCACGGCCGTGGCCACGCGATGGAGGCTCAAGAGGACATTTGGAGATGAGTTGAGCTGAGCCACCAGTGACAGACTGGTTGGGAATGAGCAGGAACGTGGCCTGATCCGGTAGACCTGAATCCTCATCGGATTTAACTGTTGGTCTCTGCAAACCAGCTACAATAAGCTATGGCGCGATGCAGGTGGAGAACCTGGAAGGTGACGATGGGAATAAGGGTGTTTCTTAATTTGCAGGTTTGGGGGCTTATAGGGATCTCTGTATCCTGATATTTTTGAACGGAGTTCGCACAGTTGCAGCGTTAATATGAATGAATTTTACCCCTGAGTAGTCAATGCATGGTCAGACCTTGCGTACCAAGGTGCTGGATCCTTTGCCAGCATCAGCCCTTCGGCGCTGCTGCTTGTGGTGAAGGTGGGGGGATGCAGCACGCCGCAGGATCGGGCAGGCTTAGCTTTAGACTGACATAAAATACGTGATTTAGGTGTACAAAAATTTTAAATATCAAAATTCTATTTCGCAACAGATACATAGAGGAGGAGGTGTTATCTAAGACTACTGAAAAGAGGAATAATCTTTTCAAAGTTGCTTTCTGATGCATGTGGCATTTTTGCGTTGGAGGTGTTCCTGCTTTCTTCTTCCAGGACGATGGGAACTCCCATTGTTGGTGATGTTTTTCACAGATTTTTGCCCAGAGTTAGAAAAGGCAGCACCTTTCACCTCTGCTCAGGCAGTGTTTATAGTAAATGCTAAAACTGTGTTTAAATTAGGATAAAATACTAGAACTGATATTCCTTGACTTCTATGTTTCATTATCATTAGAAATTAGTTTATTCTTGGGTAAACAGTTTATAGCACGTTATAAATATTTTTGACCGATTAACTGGCTCAATATATTATGAAGTTATTGACAGTTGCAGTAAAATTTACAAACAGCTATTAAACCTTTTAACATACTAGATATGTCTCAGTCTCTATAACACGGGGAAATTATTTTTTAAGATAATCTTCTACCGATATTAAATTCCACCCAGATTTTAATATATTGTCAAAGTTTATGGGTCATAAAATAAACCTAGAGCTTACAAAAAAAATTACACAAGGATATTATTTAAGAAAAAGAACATGTAAGGTTTAGTACAGTAAGAATGATGATATAAGATGCTGAAACATATAAAAATACATACCAAATACTATGTTAAAATAACATTAAATGTCTTGTATAAATCCACATGTTAAGGTTTAAGTTTTTTTACAGTGCCTGAATCTCTTATTATTGTGTCTAGATAATGACACCCTCTCAGTGCAGCACTTTAGAAAAGCTCACTTTTGATAGATGTAAAAGCATGAAATAGTGATAGACCAAGAAATCCTAATTTTGAATTCCCTGATAATGTAAGGTTAAGGCTTATACTACGCGGGCCTGATTCCACAATGTATTACTCCATCCTGAGCCTGATGTAAATCATTTAAAATCAATAAAAATGGGTCAGCTGGCTGGTGTAAATTGGCCTGCCTTCATTACAGTCCATGGATGGATGCCAGTTTACACCAGCTGAGAAATTGGCCGGGTGCAGTTATATCTGTGTAAAGCTGTCAGAACTCAGTGATTCATCAGGAACTGCACATTTACGATAGCTTTTCTCCGTTTCCTTAATATATATATGTATTTAAAAGTTGGGTGGTTCAACACTGCCCTTGAAATAAGAGCGATGTCTCATAACTTCATCCCCGTTCAATGGAAGCATCACATTTCTCTTATTAACAGGTATTAGGCGCTTGATGGAAAAGTCTCTGAGTGTCTGTGGTGCTGCGAGAGGGGGGGAAAATCGCAGTGCTACAGCTGAAACACCCTCCAGGTCCTGCTGGAGGGGCAGCATCCAGGCTGAGGGTGTCCTTCCCATGCGTGTGGCTGCTGTGTGCGTGCGGAAGCAGCAGACAGGTAGGACTGCACCCTGAGAGCCAGAGGAGCCACGCAAACACCTGGGGAAGCAGAATATTCGCTATATTCTTGCAGCAAGCGTGCTTTGCACTACGTGTATTTCGTGAGGGGAGGCTGGGGAGAGCCTGCTGCCAGCCTTCTGCTGCTGCCCGGTCTGTGGTGAGGGACACAGCCCTCTGCACGCCACAGCTCTCCTTTCCAGCAGTCTTCTCCCTACGGTTTTCTGAAGCTAATGGGGTTCTCCAGAACTGTAGATCCACAGCTGAAGAACTCCTGAAGATGGGGAAAAAAAGGGGAGGTGTTTTGTTTGGTTTTTTTTTCAGTTTACGCTTACATCTTTCAGAGCAAATATCCTAAGAAATGAGGCAACAGTGAAGTGCAGTAGTCATAGGTACAGTCAAGAGCATGGCCACGTATGAAGTAGCTCAGAGGAGCCACGATGCCACCCCCTCGATATCAGTTCACCCCTGTATTTTGGGTGTCCCACCTGAAACGGAGGTGCCCCAGACTCTGCAGCAGAATGGAGGACGCACTCCAGTTTAACTGAGGTCCTGTAGGACCATCTCCTAACGCTAAAGGCAGCCAAACCAACAGGGTTTGTTTGGGGTTTATGTATTCTTTGTAAGCTGGGGCTGTGCCTGCTGGGCTTTCCACCCCAAAGCTGGGCTCCTCATGGGTCCTCTCCTGGAGGGCTGGAACCACCCAGGTCCCAGGGGCTTGGCAGGGCTGGAAGCAGCGCTGGCTTGCCTTGTGCAAGCATGCAATATAACTGACGTGACTTTGTGATTTCCTGTCTCAGCTTTGAAATATAGTAAACTCACAAAAGCTACTGTAGAGTTCAGAACAAACACAGGGGGTATGTTTAGTTATTTGTTTTTGTAGTAAAATAAAATATTTATTATACACAGACACCTACTGTGAACAGAGGGTAAGGCCACTGTGTTTTATCTCTAGGGTGTCATGTTTGACTTCCATTAGGGATGTATTATAGACCTGTGGGTTTTCATGAATTCAGAAAGTCCACTTTGAACACTGATTTCAAAGCCTACAGGGGGTGTGAGGAATGTAAGAACACTGCTTCGTAGGAAGGAACCTGTTGCATCTAACAAACACCTTGCGTTTGATAAGTCAGAGTTGAGGTATGCTATAAAAGCATTCTTTTTTTTTTTTTTTTTTCCCTTAGCATGATTTTAAAGGAAGATTTCCTATTGTTTGCTTTGCAACTTTAGCCCATTTGAAAGCTCAAGGTGAAGACAATGAATGAGCTCCTGAAAAATGCACCATTACATCAGCATACTTTTTACATTTTACCCTAATTCCCTCCCAATGAATCATATGGGAGGAGAAAATGACCTCAATGATCAGGTGGATACCGATATATCTCCATAAGTGCCTCTCAGATTAATGATGCTGTCCAAAACTCTAAGTAACACTCGAGGGAGATGCACAGAGGGGCCCTCAGCAGTATGTGGTGCTGCAGGGCTGGGGGGTGTCAGCCTCGTGCCCCCTCTATCACCCCCGTGGTGGGCAGTGAAGGGTCAGCCACGAGGAACAGCTCATGGGGCTCAGCATCCTGTCGACCACAGCTCCCGAGAAGCCTTTGGGCGAAGCGGATCTGTGTTTGCAGGGGGTGAGAGAGGCCCCACGTTCTCTTCAGGGCACAGCCAGCGACATGCGGACATCATCCCAGCCTAATGGAGGGGTTGGAGAGAGCAGTGGGAAGGCAAAGAGGATGCCAAAGGAATCTGCTGTGAAACCTTCAGATGTGATTTTTCTTCACCAGGATGTTTTTCCCTTCTGTCCACATCCCTGCCAGGGGGTGGATGCGCTCCCTTCTCTTCAGACCCATGTATCTCACCTTCAACCACACAATACAGGTGACAGTGTATGACACACAAACAACTCAAGTAGTGAAATCAGTACCCCACTCTGAGGTTGGATGCCACCTAAGGAATTTTTTTTTTTTTTTTCCTCATGGCGACCAGATTTTATAAGAAAAGTACTCAGAAGTTTTGATTTTGTGAACCCAATGCAGGAATCATACAGCATTGTTAGAGCCATTTTGATTTAATTCCTCTAGACGGCGAGTAAGGGTATATTTTGAATGTTCATTCCCTTCTTTATGTTCTTTTTTTCTCATTATTGCTGGTTGGGGAGGGAATGCACATGGATTTGTTTCTGTAATTATTTCACGGAGAGGTCAAACCACACTGAATCCGTGTAAGTGCAGGAGTCAGTGGGCTTCGTACAGGCGTCGAAAAAGACTTGGCTCTATTGAGTTTTTTCATTGTAGAAAGGTCAGTGCAAGAAGTTAATAGTGCCTATTAGGCTGAAAATAACTGGGAATGGAAAAAGTGTGGTAGTAGAAAGTATGTCTAGAAATAGTCACACATGCTGCTACTAAATCTTCTGCTACTAATTGTCCCTTCAGTTAATGTGTCCGTCTTTTCAGTTCTACTTTACCGATACGATTTTGACGTGGGGTAACATGTTCAGAAGAATTTGATTCTCATTTTCCAGTAGATGATAGTGTTTACATGCTAAATCCTGTCCAGCAGAATTTTCAAAATACTCTTAAAGCCAACTTGTTAGTGCAGACTCTTTGATAAGACCTGTTTGGTAGAGCAAGCCATGGATACTACTTGTATCCAAATAAATTTTCAGTAAGAATGAGAAGCCAGCTGAACTGGAAAGCCTGTAAGTATTCACTGTCTTTTGTTTTGTTCTGATTTGTCTTTCCGTTGGATTTTACATCAAGGATGCAAGCTGCCTCTATTACAGTGCTAAAATTCTTGTTGGATTTGTGGAAACCAAAGGTTCACCTCATTCCTGCAACCTGCATCACATATAGTTTTCGGTAGGATAACCTCACCTTTGGAAACCACTTTGGGTCTTACTACTCACTAATGTAATTCTCACCCTATATCCAAGGTTGTTCCGAGAGTACAGGGCTCTTCCCAGGTCCTACACACACTAATAATACCCTGTGAGAGAGGTTAGCAGCAATAGTCATGGACAGTAAGTCCCGACTTGGTTATGTGCTTCCCGTTCCACTTGAATTCAACCATTAAATCTGAACTTCCAGTTCAAATTAAATATGTCATGACCAATGTCAGATATATGGACAACTTCAGAGTGGAATAACCCAAGGCAATCTGCTCTGATCGTATCATGCCTTAAGTCTCAGACTAAGTCCAGGGGGAATTTAATAAAATAGCTCAGTCAAGCATTGATCTTTTCCTGATTTTTTTCCCCCCCTTTCCAATGGTCTTCTTACACACATTGCCCCCACTTCCCCCTTGCAAAAAACCCACTGTATCATACAGGAGTAATCCAAAATATTTCAGTACTGCAGCTGTTGTACCTTTGCTATTGACCTTCTCCCTTCCAATCTCTCATCTGATGACAGTGTTCTAGTTTGACAGTATTAAATCATTTTGTTTCTCTCCCTCTCTGCCAATATGCTGCTCTCCTGTTATATTTGTTACAAAAAGTGCGTAGAGTATTGTAAAATGGGATGACAGCGCTGCAAGGAAAAACAGTGCGGTGTTGCATTGTGGTCCAGAGCGTTTGTAAGCAGAGCCTGGAGATCCTGATAGAGGATCTGTTCTACAGCTCCATTTGTCCACCCCTGTCACTGCGGTGGCAAGCCAAGCCCAGCACAGGCCTCACCAGAAAATTCAGTGGGTGTTACTCGGGCGTGATGTTGAGGTGTCCTGCTGGAGATGGGGGGGCTGTCAGTGCATCGTGTGTCAGCTCCTGGGGACAGAAAACGGGAGAAGGGAACAGCCTCGGGATGTGAGTCCTGTGGATGATCAGAGAACGAGACATGAGCATGGAAAAGGCTCGTAACTGGCCCTGTCTAAAAAGAATAGGTTTTTTTCCTTTAAAATATGATATTATTTCTAGTAGGATATTGTAATATATAACACACTGTTCAGTAGAATATATCTACCTAACTTAAAAAACATTCATTTTTGATTTTACTCATCAATCTATAACATTTAACATAGAATCCAACAGCGTCATCAACGTTATTAGATGGGGCAAAAATTGCACTCATCTGGATTGTCAAAATATCTGGGGAGTATTGCCACTGCTGTGGTCGTGCATGAGCTGTGCTCCTCACTTCTTCTTTCCCCATTATTTTGCCTTCAAAAAGTGGTTTCTGTGAGGTGCTAGAGGAGGGTGTCAGAGTGGTGTTACCGCTGGACTAACCGTACGTTCCCGGTGAGAGCTGTGTGATTGTGACGCAGAACGACAGACCTGGTCTGGGGGCTGTGGGATGTTTGGCTGACAGTGAAGGTCTCTACTGGAAACCCGCTGCAGAGACGGTGGCGAAAACACGCACGCTGGAATTGACAGCTGGTGAGCTGAACGTTTGAGTAAAGTCCAGAAAAGAGAATGTTGCGTTATACAACTTTGCTTTAAAAATGAGTCCTTGGGTAAGATCCCTCTCTGATTGGAAACCCTTCCAGGATTTGGAAGAGTTTCAAATAAAATTAAAAGAAAAACAAAGCTCAGGCTCCTGAGATCACTCAACTCCATACTGAAGAGTGAGTGTGAGGGTATGTTTTGTCTCTAAAGAAAATATCAGAGCCTAGAGCAGTCAAGATAGTTTATAAGCATGAACATAACTTTGAATAGCCCTAGCTCCGATTTACCGTGACCTCTGCAACTCAACTCTGAATAAAAGGTAAAAAAATATTCCCTTAATACTAACTATACACCAGAAAAGATACTAAAACTCAGCAGATTTGACAATCACAGGCATGTCTTGTTTCTCTTGATGATGCTGATTGACCTTTTCATTTTATTTTATTCATTATAAAATAGAGGTTTTTACAGGAATCTAAGAAAATAACTCTCCTTTCCCTAAAGATGCAATGCATGCACACATCAGGAAACACATGCAGATAGACTATAAGGAGCCTTTTATTCAATGTTTGAAAGCTTTCCTTTGTTTCCTTTCTCTTCAAGTTTTAACTCTTGCACATTTCTTCCCTTGCTGTGAAGTGGTTAACGCACAATCTGATTTTTTTTTTTTTAATTTATTTCCACAAAGGCAAAATGGGGCTGCTCTTTCCCTACACACTAGCTCTTTCACATAGCTCTTCTCACCATCTGAAAACTTAACTAATCTGCCAGCATAAGCTTCCCTTTGTCCTGCCCATGCTATCAGGTACGGTCAGCGGTGTTAGGAGTTGGTACCAGCGGAAGGGAATGATCATTTTGGAGGATGGATGGATGGAATGTGTGGTCATGCCCTGGCTGCTTGCCTTGTCCTGTTCCACCGCTGCTGTCATCATACCTCAGCCATATGTTTTCTTTCCCCCGCACTCATCCTGTTGAGTGGGCTGTGTACTCTAAGCAGCCCAGCAGACACCTTTTCTGCCTGTGCTGAGCCATTTTGACTGTTATTTTGCTTTATTTGCAGTGCAGTAGATTTCAGAAGTTCATAATCTGAAGATTTATTGAAGTTGAGCATTTTAGGGTCTTAATCTACTCTTCTCTCCAAATACTGACCTTAAATCCTCAGGTCCATCTCCAAAACATGTGGGATGACCAGCCAGGGACCTGTCAACCAACACTTGCCATGGACCAGAGCTCCCCGTGGTCTGTAGACTCTGGGATGGGGTGCCATGAGTCCCCATGCCACTAAAGTCACTCCAAAGGCTGACCTACTGCAGGGACATTGCTGTGACCCAAAGCGGGATCAATCCAAAGCTTCTCAACCATGTGCATTTGCACAAGACACATGTTATAAAAGTGAAAGCTGGTACTACCGTGAGCCATCATCAAGGTCAGGAAAGTCCCCACGAGGAAAGGATTATGGTGGGAGGTCTGTGCATCTGGGAACCGAGTGCCAAATCTCCCCTTTGAGTCTCTGTGGGATTTTAGTGAATCTACAAAGCGTGGTCCTCCAAGTCCCCTTGAAAGGAGTGGGCAGAAGCTCACCCTTGGCAGAAAGGTCCATGCTGTGGTTGTGGCTGACCACAGCTGTTGGAAAAGGAGCAGCCGAGGCTAACTGCACCACAGAGAAATGGAGACACCCCCACTCTCTGTGCCAGCTCTGAACCATTATACTGAATTTGGGACTATTTCTGAAGCCGTACAGTGTGTACCCACATGCACATGTTTGTATCACAGTGAAATGTCTGACCATTACTGTGTGTGTTTAAAATGCCGGTGAGATGTGGAAGCCCTCCAGAATGATCGGTTCCCCCGAATGATCTTTTCCGGCGGTTGGACCTCTTCCTGTGCTTGCATGCTCATGTCCTGCATCAGTAATAGCAGAAAAGACACAATGTTTAGCAGCCTGTTCCGAAGGACTGAGAATTAAATAAAGATAGGATGGAAGGAACTTGCTGTTTTCTGTGTTTAAAAGCACGGGAGACTCTGAAAAACATCAGGTGGCATTAGCTGAGGATGTGGCTCATCAGTGGCTGAGCCAAGAGAAGGAAAGGTTCAGACATTGTCTAACACATTAAGAAAAGGGTCCCGTTGCTGAGGGCTCTAGTAAAAGGAGCTAAAAGGCCAGAGTATCAAGGAGATGTTGTTCATTTTGGGTGCCTGAACTTAACGGACTTTTCTGGCTGAGCTGTGTAGTACAGAAACAAGCACAGCACTGCCTGCCTTCGCTCCCCGCGCTTGTCTGGGACTGTTCATGTCATAAATCATTCACAGCTCTACTAAGGTGATTCTTACACAGTCAGTCTAGATTATTAACACAAAATCAAGGAGGGGAAAAAAAAATTTTAAAAATTGCATATATCCCATTTTCCTGAACCAGATCTTCTCTCTCAGTAAGCAAATTGTGATATCCAAGTCCATGTTAGAGCCAGCTAGAAATGCCAGAAGTATATTTACTTTCAGTGCACATGCCAGGAAGTCCAAGGCTTCTTGTCCAACATACCACTTTGGGGTTTTGTCCACCAGCTTCCTTCCTCCTCCCGTCTGGTTGTCGTTTTGCTTCATCCCCGTGCATCTTCTCCTGCCCTGCTCCTGACTGGCGGCTCTGCGCTGCCCTACCAGCATCTTCCCATGGGCACTGCCAAAGCCTCGCAATGGGTAGACTGGTCTTTGGAGCAACAATTACCACGTCAGTCATTTTTACTGTTCATATTCCACCGCAGCGTGGCCAAAATGTGCACAGTGGCAGGTTTGCTGTGAGTCCCTCTCAAAATGATCTGGTGAGCTGTGCTGAGTGTACTGTGAAAAGTGGTCCTCTCCTCACACGTTCAGTGTCTGTGTGTCTGTCTGTCTATATACCTATTTATCTATCCATCAGTAGATAGTTTATTGCCTTCCAAAGATGCTTCCAGTTATTTTTTTTTCATATATGTGTATATATACACACACACTTTTCCATTTATACCTTTCTGTGTGTATAATGTTGTTTAAAATTCTTTCCCAACAGGATTTTCCTGCCACAATGAGATCAAAACCCCAGTAAATTTCGGACCTTTTCTGTTTTTCAAAAAAACTTTGTTCCATTTAACGTGGGCTTTCGGCTGAACGCAGTTGAAAAGAGTCCTGACATTAACTTCAACACTCTGGATCAAGTGAAACGGCAGCGCACTCTGTGATTAGATATAACCCCGCATGGTGTGGTGTTCTGTTTGCAAACTGATTTTCAGATATGTTTTAAACATATTGAATTGTATGTTGTTCAGCATGGAGTATAAAAATACCTTATGTACCAACCGTAGTGAAATATTTAAGAAACGAGGTTAAGAATGGCAAGTGGGACATATGTTACCAAGAAATGAAGGAGAATGGATTTTTTTTTTTTTTTCTGGAAAATCTTCCAAAAAAGAGCTTAGCAAGAGCTTGCCAGATTTGGTTTTTTAAGACAAAGCTGTCTTGAGCTGAGTTCAGAAAAAGGTCTTAGTGTCAAATGTTTTCAATTTTTTTGCATTAAATGAACTGAAATTCAGCCAAACCAGATTCCTCAGATTTGGAAAGGAAAAAAAAAAAGGTTCCCTCCCAAGCCCAGGAGGAGCAGGCCAAGTTTCATCCTGACAGGGATGTTTTTGCCAAAGTTATAAAAACTGAAGTGAAAGTAATGGTGCTGTATCTGGCCTTTATAAAATAGCTTCATCCCCAAAAAGGTCCTAAAGCACATTACATGTAGCAGGCTGGGTTCCCCAGTCCTTAGTTATACCTTGCTCATATACATTCTCATTAAAATATACAGAATTTGAGAGCTCAGTCCTGAAGATCCCACGCAGGAGCCCAGAGTTTTGAGCCCTTCTCGTGTCTCTTGTGGTGGGAACTCGATGGCAGTAGACTAGAACCTCGGCTTTCTGGCAGTTCAGTCTAGAATGAGTGCAAGTGCCAAGCATCAAAAACCCAGCTGGAGGGCCTGTGCTCCAAAACGGGACTCTGTGGTTCCATAGCATATGCTCTGCCACAGGGTTGTGGGTACCAAAACCAGGGGGTGCCACCAGCTCCGTCGGCTCTTGGTGCCAGCTGATGCTCTGCTAACACAAATGAGCTCTTCTGACACAGAGTTTTTTTGCTTAGTCCTGAGCTATCGAGATTTTAGTGTTGCATCTTCTGCATTTTTACCTGAACTCAATGCTTAAAGCTTTCACTACTACATTTTCCCAATGCTTCTTTTGGCTTTAAAGTAACTCAGTTTTCTACATGAGTGCCTCCCCATATTATATATATATTTCCCATAGATGGCACTGGAATTTCATGTTTCCTTTTTTATGTTTTTACCTGAATATTCCTTATTTTGGGCACAAGGATTGTTTCCCCTATATTTAATTGAATAGGTTTTGACTCTTAGTTGTTTTGTTTTCCACCTCCCCACCTAGGAATCTTGAAGAGTTCTCAATGCAAAAAAAAAAAAAAAAAAAAAGGTTTTCCTTCTATTCTCTCCCTGATTTTCTTCTACTTAGAATACGTTGTTCAAGAAATTGCTTTTGCCATAGTATATGAAGAATTGAGTCAACGAAAAGAACATTTTAAAGGTGACTGCGTAACCCTGACCGTTGTGAAATCTGGAGGGGAGGTGGGCACGGCATCCACGGTGCCTGATCTCCCTCTCCTCCTGCTTTAGGTTCACTCCTTACTATTGACTAAGGGTAGAGCAGGGCAAGCTGATTCCCTGTATCCACATTAAACTGAGAATATCCACTTAAGTAATAAGATTTTAATTACCCAAGTCAGAATTTCATATTAAACTCTAATCTGATACATTACCAGCCTAAATTAATGTCAAAAGGTGTCTGTATAGAGACTTTCATTCCTTTAATGACGGTTAGTTTGGGGCCTAAACAAATTATTTGCAAAAATCTCCAGCCCGCTGTAGAAATGGCATTTCCAATGTTAATAGACTTTTGATTCTCAATTAGTCCTCTACTCACTGCAAAGGGTAGCGTTGCCGTGATCAGTAGCTGATTTGCTGCAAGCATTTGAACAAACGGGTGTTGGGAAGACGTATCCTAGGAGTATTTTTGTAGCACGTCAACGTTAAGTGTATGTGTAAGGAGTCAGTAGCACTGTAGCCAGAGTGGGATGTGGAGGCCGTATGCTTGGCTTTATGCCTTTGTTGTGTCTTAAAGAAAACTCTTGAAGAAGCACAAAAAAAAAAAAAAAAAGATCTTATTGTCTGACTCAGAATATGCAAATGCTCTTCTCTCTTCTTGAAGCTCTTTTCTCCAAAAATCCACTCTAGGAATTCTTATGATGAAAACCATCAATTCACACTTTTTTTTTAATCTTTATTAATAGTTTCTTCTTTGTCTTTGGTTAGACTCCTCAATCATGCTATAGGAACCAAATCAAGCCCTTTAAATGTTCTTTTATTAACTAAAACGAACCTTTCCATAGCATAAAACCCCCAAAGTCTCTTAGCACCTTGTAAGCACAGGTCCATACAGAATTAACTACAAAGTCCTGAGAAAGGGTTAATGTTTGCCGGCAGTTTGGCCATATTAGAACAATTACAGTGATTCATTGTCTATGTCTAATGGCATAATCTGATTGTAAAGACAGCAGAGTGGGCGTTGGAAAATATACAGCAGCCCACTATAGTCAGTGTGAGGCATAACAGGAAATGATTGTGGGTGTTAACCATGTCACAAATGGCTGGATTAAATGCTGACTCCACTGCTGAAAAGCCAAATAAAGATATGGGAAAGCGACCGTACATGTTTCAATAACAATTATGACTCTATCTAATATTGTTTTTAGCAACAGAAAGGAAAGTTGCAGTGAAAAACCTACCGCAGGTGATTCTACTTAAAACTGTATTTACTATCTTTCTAAGTTGTTAGCCAATGAGTAAAACTGCTCCGAATAATTTGCTATGATTCGTTCAGAAAACAAGGTATTTTATATTGAAATAAATAGGAAATATAACTCCTGATTATGATATTGTCATTAAGGTACTTATTTTCAATTAAGAATTTTTATTAGCTCTCATCAAGTTGAGTAATGAAAGTGCCATAAAATATACTTCCTTTCCCACCCAGCCCGCTCCCTCCTGGCCCTTCTGCTAAGGCCTCACCTTTCTGAAAAGGCAACAGAAGAAAGGAGAAAAGGGAAAGGAGAGTAAAGGAGAGGAGAGGAGAGGAGAGGAGAGGAGAGGAGAGGAGAGGAGAGGAGAGGAGAGGAGAGGAGAGGAGAGGAGAGGAGAGGAGAGGAGAGGAGAGGAGAGGAGAGGAGAGGAGAGGAGAGGAGAGGAGAGGAGAGGAGAGGAGAGGAGAGGAGAGGAGAGGAGAGGAGAGGAGAGGAGAGGAGAGGAGAGGAGAGGAGAGGAGAGGAGAGGAGAGGAGAGGAGAGGAGAGGAGAGGAGAGGAGAGGAGAGGAGAGGAGAGGAGAGGAGAGGAGAGGAGAGGAGAGGAGAGGAGAGGAGAGGAGAGGAGAGGAGAGGAGAGGAGAGGAGAGGAGAGGAGAGGAGAGGAGAGGAGAGGAGAGGAGAGGAGAGGAGAGGAGAGGAGAGGAGAGGAGAGGAGAGGAGAGGAGAGGAGAGGAGAGGAGAGGAGAGGAGAGGAGAGGAGAGGAGAGGAGAGGAGAGGAGAGGAGAGGAGAGGAGAGGAGAGGAGAGGAGAGGAGAGGAGAGGAGAGGAGAGGAGAGGAGAGGAGAGGAGAGGAGAGGAGAGGAGAGGAGAGGAGAGGAGAGGAGAGGAGAGGAGAGGAGAGGAGAGGAGAGGAGAGGAGAGGAGAGGAGAGGAGAGGAGAGGAGAGGAGAGGAGAGGAGAGGAGAGGAGAGGAGAGGAGAGGAGAGGAGAGGAGAGGAGAGGAGAGGAGAGGAGAGGAGAGGAGAGGAGAGGAGAGGAGAGGAGAGGAGAGGAGAGGAGAGGAGAGGAGAGGAGAGGAGAGGAGAGGAGAGGAGAGGAGAGGAGAGGAGAGGAGAGGAGAGGAGAGGAGAGGAGAGGAGAGGAGAGGAGAGGAGAGGAGAGGAGAGGAGAGGAGAGGAGAGGAGAGGAGAGGAGAGGAGAGGAGAGGAGAGGAGAGGAGAGGAGAGGAGAGGAGAGGAGAGGAGAGGAGAGGAGAGGAGAGGAGAGGAGAGGAGAGGAGAGGAGAGGAGAGGAGAGGAGAGGAGAGGAGAGGAGAGGAGAGGAGAGGAGAGGAGAGGAGAGGAGAGGAGAG
>NW_020799105.1:24658037-24670242 GCF_003259725.1 Athene cunicularia
AGGAAAGGAAAGGAAAGGAAAGGAAAGGAAAGGGAAGGGAAGGGAAGGGAAAAAAAAGGAGAGAAAAAAGGAGAGAAAAAAGGAGAGAAAAAAGGAAAAGAAAAATAAAAGAATGGTAGAGGAAGAGAGGGAGGGAGGAAAAAAAATACAATTTACCAGTGTCCTGAGCTTGTTTTCCTTCTGCCCTGTCCGTTGGCCAGGTTTCAGCCATAGAGGTGCAGCTGCCGTGTCTGGGGGTCCATGTCCTGGGTGAGCCCCTGATGGCACTTTGTTGCTTCTCCTTTCCTTTCCCTAGGGGAGGGCTGGCCCCCACCCTTGCCTTTTGCCGAGGTCCCCATGTCCAGGCTGTGTACCACCATGGGCAGTGCGTCGTTGGGGCTGGGGGTCCCTTTCAGACTCCCTGCAGAGGCAGCCGCCCCACTCCCCGAGAGGAAAAGGGGGGTCTGGTTTTAGACTGGCCAGTCCAATAATTTAGTAAAAATGGGCACATTCATTAACTTTTTTTTTTTTTTTTTTTAACAGTTTTGGCCTCTTGGAGGAGCTAATGCAAAGCAAACACTTTTTTTTTTTTTTTTTTTTTTTTAGGCAAAGGCTTTAAAATCACAATAAACCCATTTTGATTGTAAATATATTTTCAGCTATGTTTTATCAAATAATCTTACCAAAAAAATCTGGTTTATGAAGTTATGATGATTTAAATTGTTCTTTCTCTCTCTCTCCTTTTTCACACATATTCTCTGGAGGATCTAAAAATAAGCCTCTAGCTATACAAGTCAGTGCTCCAGGTTTATCCCAGAGACTAAGCAGTATTTCACAAAATACCTTTATTATTTTCTGGGGTTCCTCTGCATTGCGTGAAACCTCCAAGGTTATTTGAGATCAGATGTATAAGGAAAATGGACACGTTTGAGGCAAGAGTTGGATGGAGGGATTTTTCAGAAGCTGTGCTGTATAAATTAAAAACATGAATTTATTTTTTTTCTGGTGCTTGGGTGATAGTTTGAGTGACTTTTGTTTGCTTCTCAGCAATCTAAAAGGTGTCACTGATGAATGTGAAGGTAGCCAGAGTTGTAAAAAATTCTGTGTCTTGTCTCTTAATAAACAGCTTCAGCCTCAAAAACATGAAGTTTTTGTATTCCATATGTAAGGGCCTGATTCTATACCACTGACCTTAATGAAAGGGAAATCACTGAGTTCAGCTGGACCATTAAGACCATTAAGAAGAGTGTTGAGTTAACCAGGTTTTTGGAGATAACATAATAACATTGTTAGATTTTTTTTTTCCCTTATGAAATTTTATACACTCCTTGGGTAAGAATTTATGTAACACAATGTGAAAGGTTGGTAGTGATGAGGTAAAGAAAGGAAGATCAAAAGGCAGGCAGGAAAGGCTGACGGATGCCCAAACGTCCCCTGTATCCTTAAAACGATATTTCACCTCTGTCCAACCGCAGCTTCCTATGGAGGTTGGCTGCCAGTCTATGAAAAAAAAAAAACAACACCAAAGATAACCCAGCCACGCAAGTTGGAACCTAACGGAGTTATCTTTATTGCTTGCAAACATGAGCAGTATGTATTTCCTGTGCATCTATCTATGTCAGGACCAAATATCCGAGTGTAAAATGTCGCATGGCTGAGGGTATCGATGTAAGACACTGCCTCGTGGTAACCAGCACTGGCTCGCAGAGGCACAAAGCAGGAGCCTTCCCGGCTGATGAAACCACTCCTGGAGTTTTGCAAAATTACCCGTGGCCGTGGGGCTGTGCTCGTCCCTGGGAGGGACGGCGGGGGCCACACGCTCCTGTGCTGTCCTGCCCCCCGCGCACGGGGCGTGACACAGCCCCCCAAACACTTCCTCGAAGAACTAACGTGCTTTTATTGCAGGAAGAATAAAACAGGATTTCACAGTCACTTGTCTTTGCAGTAACCAGCTTCTCACTTCCCCCAGCACTCCCCGGGGGTTCATGGCTACTTCAGGTGCGCTCCTCTGTTTATGGCCCTGCAGCAGTATCAGTTTTCCCCAAATCCCCTAATTCTTGCGGCTGGGGTAGGTTTACGGAGCAAACGGTGGTTGAGGACGGCCTTGTGATTAGGCTAGCTAGCTCATTTGTGTTTTGCCCCCTCCCCGTGCCACACGTTGGAGCCCCAGGAGCAGGTTGGGTGTGCGGGGCTGGGCAGAGGGGACTCACGGCACCGGGTGGGTGGTGACGTGACCTTCCTTCCCTGCTGGAAGGGGCTTCTTCCTCACTCTTCTTCCCACTGCCACCCAAACAAGTGACAAATCAGGTGAGGTTTGCTGCCTTTTTGTGTTTTGGTTCTTAAATTCTCTTCTCTATGAGTGTACACGGTGAGGGTCTCAATACGCAAAATCCCTTCCCTGTCCGTAACGCAGCAGGAGAAGGACAGAAGGTGCAACACAGCAAGTCCATCAAAACCCAAAGGGCAGGGTGGTGCTTGACTCTTATGCACCCTTCCGGAAAGATCCCGCTGGGACAGGAGTTTGTCATCAAAACCGGCAAGGGCGATGCTTGCCCCTCGGATAGCGTGTCGAACGAAATAGAAACTAATTTAACCTAGATGCCCCAGCTCAGGTCTGCAGCATCCCCGCACGAATGGAAAAGAGAGTTTGTTGTTTTATTCAGCCCAAATGCAGCGCAGAGACGGCCGTTTGCACTGCAGAGTTTGCAGTGTTCAGAGAAGTAACCATTTATAACAGCTTTAAAGTTCCCAGCGGACGTAGGACTATTTTTCAGGTGGGAAGAGCTGACAAGCATGGATCTAGCTGCGAAACAAAGCCTGACTTCTGCCTTCTGAAGCAGCGCTTTGTGCAGGTTTCTTGCTAGCACTGAATCTGTGGCCGCAGCCTGATGTAACTCTGCCATCAGGAATAACGTATCTCTCCCAGAGGTGTGAATCACCTGAGCAGAAAATTGGCAGAAATTGATTTCAGAACTCCCAAAAATATTTTAGTATTGGGAACCAGTTGTGCAAATTCTGCCCAAAATTTGTTTTTCCTACGCGGCTCTTGTTTATAACACTCCGAGATACTTTTATTGTCTTAAATTGTCCAACAGCCAGCAAACGGCATTAAAAACGGGCCGTGCGTGAGGTGTGCCCCTTAATTGTTGCTCGTACAACGGAATGAGTCTGTGTTTTGTAAATGAGCGTGCATACCCCTTACGTGATTTACTATATACCTACAGTAAATTTTCTTGCGGGAGATTTTATGGTGCCTCGTTGAATAGTGAATGTTAAGTCAAACCTTCCTATAGCCGAGGAAAATAGAAGCCAGATCTGCAGAGAGAAAGTAACAAGGAGTTTTTGTTAATGTCTATTCCTGCTCGTAGTAAGAGAACAGTAATTCTACCCTAATGAAAATTAAATTTACTACCTTTTGTTTGTAGTTGTATCTTAAAAAAAAAAAAAAAAATCAACAACCAAACCCGCACACTCTTGTTAATCACCATGAACGGCTCTCTTCAACCATCAGAATGACAAAAGAGCACTAAAATGCTCTGGCCAGATTCCAGGTGGGGGCTTTTTTTGTGGTTTGGGTTTTTTTTTTTGGTTTTTTTTTTTTTAAGACTTTCCGAAGAAAATTCACATAACATGCTTTTTTTTTCTATGGGAAGCATGTTTTTCCATGATTCATAAACCCGCTTTTATCCAGTCCATGAAAGGACCTCTCTCCATTATGTAGACCAGAGCTGACACATTTATGTGCAAAATTGCTGGAGCATTTACACCATTATTCATCAAGGCTGTGTCTGTGCTCCAGGAATATTACAATCACCTGGCACAATCAGTTTAACACACACGCACAAATTCTTGGAAGACTGTGTTATTATAACACATAACAAAACGTAACAACCACTGCACTACTGGGCCACGTATAGAAAAAGTTGCTTTCGCTTTCTTAATCGTAGACACGAATATGAATTAACAAATGTCATGATGTTATTGATGTCATATTGAATAATAACAGATCTGTGTGAAACAGAACATCAAGTGCTTCAGGAAATTGCTAATGAAAAATGTTTTTTCATCCCCAGAGTGACCAGCTGAAATCCAGCCTGTGCTGCGGTAGGTGGAAGTTACCTGACTGGTTGTATGTGGCCTGTACAAGGTGAATATTTGGTTTTCTCTTTTAATTATAAAATATTTAATCACCATCCCCTACTGCTACCCTCCTTTGTCTACGGGTGATGTCTTCTGGATCTGTTTTCCAGTCGGTCCACAATTCTGTGCCCAGGTTTATGGGTGCAGCGTGGGTGCCCACCGGATCCTGCGCTCCACAGGCCGGTTCAAGGCGCTGCCCTACCCGTGGGAAGGTGCCGGAGAGCAGAGCCTCCCGCCCTTTGCTGCTGTCACACCTTGGCATGGCCTCTGGAAACGGCACACGCTGTCTTCTGCTGAGGACAAAGCTTATTTCTTACTCATGAGGAGCTGAAAGAGCTTGCCGTGGTGCTGCTGGCCATCTTCCTAACTCAGAGGCAACACCTAAGACATGAGCTGTAGCACACACCAGAGCTTTTTTAGAGGACCAGAGCCTTGATGCAGCTCCCACTGGCCGAGCCCAGCTCTGTTTCAGACCCAGGTACCTCAGGCACCAGCTCTCCCCCACACCAGCTCTCCCTCTGCTCCGGGAGCTGGGACCACCCTGTCCCATCACTGGGATGTGGGTGGCTGGCCTGGGGCACCCAGGATGCGGCCAAGGATCGTGTGGGTGCTCTCTGAACTTGCCCAGGGCTGTTCTGGGATGCTGCCATCATTCTCCCCAGCACCTGGGAGTACAGAGCTGCTTGCCGGGCAACTGTAAAACATGCAGGATTTATTCTGCAGGCTTGGGGTGGTCACCACCTCACTGACAGGTGATGTTAAACCCCACAGAATAAAGCTTTGTCACCCCCAGGTAGGATGGGCTGGGTTTTATAAACAGGAGAGAGGGAGGTATTTAGCTTTCAAAATCGCTGTGGCTGTCAGGTGAGAAAAACATTTATTTTCATGAGGATTTTCACTGACTGTGCTAGCGAAGATTTTAAAAAATTGCCTAAATAAGTATTTACATGATACTGTAACCCAGAATGGTTTCAAAGGAGCCTTTATGATCTGTCAGGTCAATAATCTGCATTTTTAAAAGTCCCTGAATACATATTTGCATGATCTGTATTTCAAAAGCTCTAGTAAATATGTATTTGCACAATAGACCATAACAATCTCTTTTAAGCCATCGTGGTCTATATATAGTGTTAATCCTCATATATTCCAAAGGAGTTTTATTTCCAAAATAGCTTTTATTAATAAGATGTTCAGATGCTGCGGTTCTGAGGGTGATAGAAGGATGTAATCAAAAGGGATGAGGACGGCTTTTCATGCAATTAAAAACTGATTTAAAAGTTAGGCCAACAGTGTAAGCAAGCGCTTGGTTTTACCCTCCCTTTTAGCTCGTGGAGTTTTCCCAGAAACCTCCCTCTTTGCAGATGATCTTCTCCCTTCTGCCCCCTTGCAGGCAGACCGTACCCTCCGGAGTAATTCTCTCTGTCAGGCAGCTGCAATCTGGGCCATGGAAAATCATTCCTCTGTGCTCTGTGGGGGAGGAATGGGGCAGAGAGAGGCTTTGAGTGAGGGATCGAAAAGACGGATCAAAGCAAGATGTTTAGGGACCCAAACGTTTTTACACCAGGTTCTGCTTTGGTCAAGGTCTTGTTGGCATCACCATGTTATCCCTGAGAGAAAGATGGGGCGTGTCCTTGTGCAGAGGCAAGGTCAGGTGTGAGATGCTCATATCTGACGTCCTCCGGCCGCTTTGCTTTGAGATCTCCTCCGCAACACGGTGGGTGTGGCCCTGGATGCTCTGATACTCGTGTCCCTGGGTCACGGCCAAATACAGCCACCAAATTCTGTGGCCATCCGTTCTCAACAGCAGTTCCAGACGTGTTCCTTCGTCTCCACCATAGCTGGCTTTGCAAGATGCTGTGTGGCATCATCTGGTGCAGTTTTTCTCCACATATTCTGGCTGGGCATGAAGTAACAAGTTAATAATTTTTAGTCACAGCTGGAAACAAGCTTCAGAGGTGGGGATGGGAGTTGGGGTTTTCTGGGAGAAAACCACATATATTAAAGTTGGACATTCTTCATTCCAGTTACCTTTGCTGTTGATACGTATAAGCCTCTTAAACACAGAGACTGGTTTTAGTTGTTTGTTTGTTTGTTTGTTTTTTAAAAAAAAACACCCACATTTGGACTGATTTTAAAATTTAGGGTCTTTCCCTGGCTTCATATACTTGCACAGAGAGTTTTCTGTCACTGTATATACTAATTTATGTACAATTACACTATCAGGCACAGAGCAGAGGTGAATGTTGTTCGATCACCGCTAGGAATATTGCTGTGAAATTATCAATGTCCTGATCATAACAACTTATTGCTTTAAATACCTGATCCTGAACTTACACTGCCGTCTGACATGATCAGAAATTATCTGATGTATAAAACTACAGCGGGTTTGATGACTTTAGTTGTCTTTGCCATGAGCAGATACCTCATTTTTACAGATGCCTATGTTATTTGTGCAGGGTTTTTTTTTTGTACATCTCATATTGAATTAACTTATCTTAGTGGAATAGCTTCAATCTGAGACCTACGGTCCCAGCAGCCAGTAGTTTGCAGAGCACAACTTTTGGTTTGGATGTGGGAGGGCAAAAACCTAACTAAATAAACCTAACTAAATCCTCTGTCCCCAGATCTTGGCCACCCTGCCTCCACCTCGGCTGAGCACCCGGTGCAGTTGGGAGGTTTCCCTGATGCTTCTCCTCCTCCTCTCTCGGGCATATGGTGCAGGTAAGAGAAGGAGGCTGCACATATTGTTTCTGTTTGCGAAGGAAGTACACCCTGCACTTTCCCCGAACATAAATTCAGCCAAAGTGGTATGTCATTAATCAGGTGCAGAATCTGGAAAAATCATACAGAGACTTTGTGTCTTATATTAAAAGCAGCAACTTACAGCTGGTTAGTTTGTTTATTGAAAATGTTTTATTAACACTGTACCTTGCAGAATGCGAAGAATAGGACAAAATAAGATTATTTCTCCATCCACCTCCAGCTCAGATTTTCTGCATAAACAATTGGGATCATGAACTGTAAAAAATACACGTGTTGGTGCTGTAGCCTACATGGAGCCTAAGTCTCTCAGATCATGGGGAATGGTAAAACACAGTACTGGGTATTTCCAGACTTAGAAGGGTTCCTCACATAAATCTGAGTCAAAGATTAAACTCAAGCTTCATAAAGCTCACCTGGCTTTCTCCGTAGTGCTATGAAACAGCACCTTGCCTTCTACAGATCTGGCTCTGGATCACGTGCGGGTGCTTTGTGGTGGGGTTGCAGGACAAAGTCTCACCCTGCCCAGCATCATCCCAGCCCCAGTGCTTCAGCGCGGAGCAGAGGCAGCAGCCCCCCAACACACACACACACACACACACACACGTGCAAGATCCCTCATTTTTCCGACACTGATAATTGCCTATTAACATAATGCAAATTGAAACCCCTTTCCTAATGCTAGAGCCCTAGTGCGCCAAGACTTTCTTGCTCCATTAAAAAGACAATTTTGCCCGTGCAGTAATGGAAAACGTCAAACTCAAATAGAAAGTGGGTGCCTCTAAGTATTTCATATTTTACAGGAATATGTTTTAAATGAAATACTGCCTGACAGATAAATTACATTGGCTTTGCGTACGTACCCGGCTGATTTAGTGCTACCAGCAGTGCAGATGGTTGGCGACAACTTTGTAGGTGCTTAAACATCTTAGTACATGAATGCAATTTTTGCACTAATGCAAAACACTTGTGGAATGACCCCTTGGATGTAATGTTTTCCATTGAGAGAACTGATTTGGACTTACCGAGAAAAAAAAAAAAAAAAAAAGTAATATACAAATTACTTCAGGTAACCCGTAGCCTTTAAAAAGAAAAGAAATGCAATTATATCTGCTCTCTGCAACCACAGTTTAATGAAAACAGAAGACTGAAATGGTCTTTCTAAGTTTCAGAACTTACAACAGGTCCCTGCTTATTAACAGAGCAGTTGTACTAGCAATTTGTTTTTGTAATTATGTTCTTTGTGGTCTACACAGTTTTCAAAGAGTGATGCAAAAAGGACAGCTGGAAATACTGCTAGTTGCTTACCTAATCCCCAGTGAGAATAAAAATAGATAAGAGTAAATGAGACTGTATGTAGGAAGCTAAATTAACAGTCAGAGCTGAGATTTTTTTTTTAAAGACACAGTATACTTCTATGTATGCTTTAAAAGATGGAGATGAAATGTATTAAATATCAGTAGGAATACTTGGTCCTTTGATTACACGAATGAGGAGCAGAGCTCATTCCCTGGCTTAAAACACCCCGGTCTCTTAGAAAGCAAATAATGAGCTTGACCACAAAACGCTGATATTTCCCATGCAAAAAAAGTGAACGCTGAGGCAAAATGGTTGCTTGTGGAGTAGCGCTGGTTCTCCTCTCTCGGCTTATGTTTATTCTCAAAAGAAACTGCAGAGATTCATGTTTAAACTGCCATTTGAATAGGCTTCAAAGACGGTCACTTTTCTAGTAGCAGCGTTTTACCTGGCAGTGGGGAGCTGTGCACGCATCCTGGCTTGAGATGGTGAGGCTGAGTCTCACGGGAGGCCGGGAAATATTCAGTTTTGAAGAAACTCGGCCAACTTTAGAGAGTCTGGAAATATATAAGTTCCAGCTTGAGGTTTGCACAGCCACACAATCAGTCCTCGCTCCAATATCCTTCCTTTGGTTTTCTGAGCACAACTCTCCCCATTTCATTTTAATTTGCAAGAATTGTGTTGGCACTTGCCATCGGTATCTAAATCTCTTCAAAGCCTCAGTGTTGAAGGACAGAGGGCACCTGGAACTGCACGCTATGGATGCACCTTCCCTCCATGGATCAAGGGCTACTAAGGCTTTGAAATTTTAGATTAACAGGGATTTTACCTGCATTTGAGTAACTAACTAGCGAGCCAGACTACTGGCGGGTATCAATCAGCATTTCATTATGCCATTTTGCATTAGCTGAGGATATGACCTGCACTATTCCCTCCTGCAAAGCAGCATCTCGTAGCTGTCATTTTGTTGAAGCTATAAAGGTAAATGCATGATGGAGCAGGGAGCTGACATTTGCTAGGGGAAGCTCGCAGGAGCAGCGGGCAGCTCCCAACCTCACGCCCGCAGCCTCCCCGCTCGCCGCGGAGGAAAGCAAACCCTCAGCGCTTGTGAACTTCGTCTCCTGACATCCACTTTCTTCTTGAATATTCCTCCCAGATCTGGGAGCAAAGAGCTCGGCTGCAGAAAATCCGAATGCACAGAGCAGAGCCAAGAGGAAATTCACATTTTACCAAAAGCAAGAGCCAAGTGAGATCACTCTGCCGCCAGCTCGTGCTGGGGCTGCAGCGTGGGTGTGGCGGGGTTGCGCGAGGCAAATCTGGGGTCAAACAGGTCCAAGAGCTGCGTTTAAGGCCCTGATCTGGGACAAACTGAAATCAAAGGAAAGGCCCTGCAACAGGGCCTTTAAGTGCGTTATTATCTGAATGTGTCCAAAAGATCAGCGAGAGCGGTCGCCTTGGAAAATGATTCCTTGCAGTTGTGCAGTGGTTCTCTGCAGGTCCAGGTACTCCGAGAAGGACCTACAGGATTTACCTGTTAGCTGCAGTTTTATACGCCCTGCTTTCTCAAACCCAATGCATAGATTCCTCTTTATTCTGATAGTTAATGAACGCTCTGCTAACATAAATAAAATCCCACCACTACCCTAGAGCTGGGGAGGAGCGTGCTTGCTCCTACACCGTAAAATTTGGCTGGTTGAGAAGGGGATCTTTTGTGGTTATAATTTTTTTTTTTTTTCTTAGTACTGAGGGAGCCAATACGAAGTGCATTGTATTTTCCTTGAGGACTCAGTTTGCTGTATCTGAGGCCAGGTAAGAAAAGAACAAGAGGAAAGCCACTTGATTTTGTGCCTGGAGCAAAGCTAAGCAGTTCAAGGCCAGAGTAAACATGAAGCAAATGAAAAAAAGTGTGAGAGAAGAGAGGTGCTGTGATTTAGCAATGAGCAGAGCTTGGAAGAGCCAGAGGCTCGGTTGCCTCCCCCTGGGGATGCCTGGGCTGCTGTACCCGCTGGCACTGCCCATCTTCCCGGCTCCAGGCAGAGCTGTATCCCGAGCCAATTTTCATGTATTCCAGGGATGCTCCATCACAGGTTGTTTCCAGCTCCGTCCCACTGCACCGTGCTGGTAGTAGCTGGGTGTTTCTGATCACCTCCACAAAGCTGGTGCTGTTCCACCTCTCGGTCTGACTCCAGATGGCAGGATGAGGTTTCCTTGGTTTGATGTGTACTACAACAGACTTTTAAACACTGTTTTGTTGAGACCATTTCCAGTCCCGAGCTGAGCTCTGTGCTCAGAAAAGAAAAAACAACAACAAAAAACAAACCAAAACAAAAAACAAACGCCAAACTGTTGAGAATTGAATGTAAAGGGCTTGGGGGAGGCTACATTTGAGGTTTGGTTCTTGCTTCATCTCTGCATATTTTGGAGATATGTCTGGTACAGGCAGATCTGAATCAGTTATGCTGGAGATACTCAAAATTTGCCTGGACAAGACAATCTGATCTAGTTGGATCTGATGTGAGTAGGAGTTGGGGCTAAACAACGTCTAGAAGTCCCTTACAGTAAAATTAGCAAAACCTAAAAATCCATTATTGACAGGCTTAAAACTGACTTGTGAGATAGGAACTTCAATCATACCTTAAACAAGCAGGTATATGCAGAGCTATAGATTATGCACAGCAATATAAAGTCCCCAAAAGGCAGGGTTATTCAAGATATTTAGTCCACCAAGCCAAACTATTGAGAACACTTTGGGGGGAAAAAAACAAACAAACAAACAACAAACCCACATAATTTCCTTTCCTCTGAACTAAGATAAACAGAATAGAAAGAGTCAATAGTCATAGAGGATGGTAGCTCCAGAAGAGAGGCAGTCTGGACGTTCAAAGTGAAAAGGATTTTCAGGATTATAGACCTATTTCTCATTTCCTCCTTGCTAGCAGCTCCCCCACAAAAGGGAGATGGAAGCAAAGGTGACTTCTCCCTCCCTCTGGTTAAAGAACTGGTCGAAGTGCAACAGCTGCTGATGTTCCAGCGTAGAAAAACTAATGCACAACCCAAATACTCTGCAGCTGGACACCAGCATAATTTTCAGGGAAACCCTTTGCTGGCAGCATTACCGATATTTCTTACTTCTCTGTTACAGCCTTCAAACCATGATGCTGCAAGTTCGCTGAACAAAATCTGAAATCCCAGTCCCGTGACAGAGACAGAAATTGTCCTAAAGAGCTGGGGAGCTGCTAACATGTTAGTGTGGCACTATGCATCTCATTGTACATGCCAGGGAGTCTTAGGATGCTTCTGAAGTCCTTCAGTGGCTCCAAAGTTGGGGGCAGACTTCTCAAGACTTCTCAACACTTTTAGGACCATTGTTAGGGATGAAAGCAATATTGTGTTTGGTCTAATAGCAGAACTCTGATGTAAGGAGCCTGGGGGAAATTTAATGGCACATACACTTTCTACTTCTTTCACTTACAAACAGCTCACTCTGATCTCGTTGGAGCTGCTCTGAGCAGGAGATGGGTCTCCATTTCTTTCCCAAGCCCACAAGTCAGCCCAGCTCACCATTTTTCCTGCTGTCTGCCCGCAGCCTTCCACAGCTTTGCATTGGAGGTCCCCAAGGCTGCAGGGTAGGAGCGATGCCGTAGTCATGATGTCGGATATATGCTCTGAGGACAGTCCTAAGCAGAGCTCAGTTGTCCTCTCCCCTGAGAGTTTCTTTTCCTGTGCTTTCCTGCTGTTTCTCCTGCCCATCTTCTCAGCATTCAGGATATGGTTTTGATCCTCAGTGTCACTCCATCTGTGCAAGGAAAAAAGTAGGAGAAGTCAGGATAGGAAACACCTTCACAGATTACTCAAAGTCCAGGATGGAGTCTTTGTAGGAAAAGCCAGACTCAAACTCAGGTGTTGTCCTTGTGCACACAAATGAGGTGACAGTCATTATAAAAATATATTTTTAACTGTTGATGAGGAATAGTCTGCATGGCCGAGCTGCCAAGTGAGACCCGTTGCGTTGCTGGGGGGGGGGGGGGGG
>NW_020799105.1:24670292-24690083 GCF_003259725.1 Athene cunicularia
GGGGGGGGGGGGGTGACTCAGGATCCTCCACCCGCTGCCTGGATCAGACCTTGGTGTGCTGGTGATCAGGGAGCCGTGGGTCAGCGATTCCCATAGCCAACCCCCCCAGTGCTGGCAAGCCCCAAGCCCTGTCCCTGCGGCGGGGACTGCTACCCCGACAAAATTAAAGAGATCAGATTTACAAGGAGGATAAAGCCGAAACGTCCCCCGAGGCAGCATGCCTGCTGCCACCTTGGAAAGGGCTTGGGGACGGGGACAGGCTCTGCGGTTGAATGCTGGGGGGGCTGCTAGCGCCAGTGGAGGGCTCCCCCCCCCTCTTTATTCCCATGCAGGAGCGGCGTGCCATCTCCCCCAAACACAGCCTTGCTGGCAAGCGTGGTGCCAGCGTCTGCGTGCCAGCTCTGCAGGGCTGCGTGTGCCGCTTGCGATCCATCTGCAGAAGGCGGCACGTGCCAGCGGCTGTGCGCAGGGTGGGCTGCACCGCCGAGTCCATTAGAGGAAAAAGTCCATAGCATAATTAAAAAAAAAAAAGAAATCAGAAACAACATGGTTTTTTTTTAATCTTGTTACCCTGATTTTCCCCTCTTCACTTTAAAATTTCCTATTGGCTTTAATCAAACGCAGGCAAGATTCACGAGCTTGGTCAATTTAGGGAATTTTGGGGGAAAAATACCCACAGTGTGCTGGTGGTGGGTTTTTGTGTTTGGGTTTTTTTTGTTTGTTTTTTTTTAAAATCAAAGGGAAGAAAAAGGACTTTTTGCCAAGCAGGTTTTCCCAAGTTCTCATAGCTCTACATTATGTGGCTCTGCGACTGGAGCAGGCTCCAAGCCTGACTTCCAAATGACCTGGAAGGGGTCCTAAACCAATGTGGCTGCAGGCAACTGGGAGCTCAGCTCGGTGGAGAGCTGCAGCGCTGGAGAAGACAGACAGGAATCCCGAAATGTGAAATCTACTTCACCTCCAAAAGGCAGAAAAACTCACAGACTTCAGGCTTGTAGTTTTAAAGGTATTTAGGGACGTTGTTTTCCTGGAGATATCTAAGTAAGACGCGCCTTAAAGCCCCTACTGCAAAAAAACCTTCACAAAAGTGAAGCTATTTTATCATCTTGCTATCTCTCTGAAAAAAAAAAAAAAAGAAAAGAAAAAGAAAAAAAGTGATAAATACATGACAACAATTGCTTTTTACCTTCCCATCGCTCCAAATATTGAATCTAGCCATGGCTGAGTCCCAGATGGTGAAGCATTTAACTTCATTTTCTAACCTCTTTTGGGGCTTAGTTTAATTTATTAAGAGGTTATTCTCAGGACAGATCATGCGACACGTAAGTGTAAATTGAACCAGGTATATCTGTGATTTACTAACTGGGTGACTTGCAGGCTCAAAAAAAGTGGTCCTCTAACACATGCTGCAGCCGGGCCGAAGTCATGAGCGTGTGTCGGATGCCTGCGGAGAGCACAAGGATCGAGCCTGAAATTTTTAGTCTTTCCTTGCCTGCAGTGGTAGCATATCTCTTACTACCTTTCTTCTGTACAAGCGGTGAGCTCAAATTTCACCTCTTTCCATGGCCTTAGCCTTGGCCTGGAAGTGAATTTGTTCAGTAGTTACTGTGAGAAACACCGTTCGCCCCTCCATGTTCACGACAAGCTGTATTTCCACTTTTTCCCTTCCCGTTGCAATCATTCAGCATGTTGCCTGGCCTTACCGATGCCTGTTGAGCTGAGTATGCACCAGAGCTGGAAAGCCATCCTTATTTCCCCACTCTTTTTATGCTTCTTTAAATATTGCTTCCCGTGTCAGCTTCTTCTCTCTCAACACACCCTGGTATTGGGATGGGGCACTGCACATAGAGCAGGTAGAGCCGACACTGGCTCCACTGCCCGACTCAGGGTCCTTGGGCATCTTTGCTCCTCTGGTCCTGAGAGTCATAATACCTTGTGGTCACCCTGCTAGCTCCAAAAGCCAGAAGTTTTCACTTTATCAGCCCAACGCACACCATTTCAATAGCTGCCCATCATGAAATGAACAGTAAGCTCAGGGCAGAATCGGTGTGAAAGCACCGTCCCTCAGTCCTTGGTGCAGGGTCCGTGCCTAGCAGAGCTCTGAAATAAAAAGGAGATTGGGAACCTCCTAGCTGTTTCCCCGGTGAAGAAAGAGTGACCAATGACTTCACAGCAAGAGAAAGAGGAGGAACGTGTGCCAGGGAGAGATGGCGTACGCGATAGAGCTGTTTGCTGCTCGGCCGCTGTTTTATTGTAGCTTTTGGAACGTACCAGCGCTGCGGTTATTAATTTATTATTATGTGAATTCCAGCTGTTGATTGTGTGTTTTACCCACGAACAGAAAAAAGTGGCCACTTGCTGAGGCTGAGAGTCAATGAATTTCAGACTTCCCGGTGGAAGAGCATCCACCCGAGCTGGCGGTGGCCGGCGGGACGATGCCGACGGCGTGGGGAAAGGCGACTTGCAGTTTGGCACAGGACCGGCCTGGATTGCCACAGCTGGGGGGAGCTGAAGAGCTGCTGAAAAGGGCTTTGGTTTAAATAAACCTCTTCCTCTAAGGCAGGGGTAGGGGGTTGTGTCGGGAAAGGGGGAGTGCAAAGAAACAGCCATATGTTTTAGGCCGGTCATTATAAATTACACCCACTCTTGCCTCGGTGCTCTGTCAAAGATGATGTGAGCGTGTTTTATTAGGAACAGAGATAAAGCCGGACTCTTGGCTCTGTGGGATGGGAAAGGAGTGGCTGGCTAGGGAGGTCTTCCCAGCATCTCCCACAGATAAGCCGAGTTCTGCCACCCAATTCGAGCAGCACCTTGATCTGATATTTCGCAAGACGGCAGATCCTGCCCCTTTGGTTTTCCCTGTCCAGTGTTCATACTTGATGTTTAAATCAATTACACAGACATTTAAGTCTCTTTCACATGCCAGCACATGGCCCTTGTAAGCCTTCGGGGTTGGGGGCAAGGGGAGGGGTGTTGGCTCTTGTGAGCAGTATGTACATTAATTCCAACGTAAAGAGCTGCAGTAAATCACTTAATGCCTGAATCAAGTTAGTTGTTGTTGTTTTGGTGAATTGGGACCATATTCGGGACTATAATAACCTAATAATGGACAGTGCAGGCATAGACCACACTGTAAAGTATATTGTAGGGGAATATGGTAATAGTCTGAAATGGCAATTCTCCTAAATAAATAGCACATCAACTTACTTAAACCTAATCATAAATGGGACAAATTGGACCCATGTGCAAACAGAAACCTGAGCAGAAACGCAGAAGTTAAAGAAGCCATTGTTTCCCAGCCTGACCCTGGGCAGAGAAAGCCTGTGTCAGGTTACATCTGTTAAAATGATTCTAATGCCAGCCCAGTATTTTAATTATAAATATATAAAACATTTAATAAGAAGACATTCTGGTCTTACTAAGCCTTTAAAAACTGGATGTGGGCGGAGTGGGTAGAATGGTATTCCATGTGCCCCAGACAGAGTGCCAGCGTATAATGATTGAATGTTTTCCTGTAATAAATTGAAAAAATCTGGTTTGTAAGAATGGATCCAAATCACTTGGCATTAGAAAGGTAATTTGTTACCTAGCTTCCTCTTGGAAACGGACTGCTTCCAAGTTTGCTGGAACTTAGTTTCTAGGGACTGCAATGTCCAAAAAGAGAAAGAAAGAACAACCAGGTTGCTTATGGCTCTGATGTTAAAATACACACACACACACACACACACGCCGTTTTTTTCTGCCTCTCTCTCTCTTTTTTTTTTTCCTTCCCAGTTTTGCAGTCTTCCCTCTCATGGCTCCAAACACAAGATTCAGCAGCCAAAAAAGAAAAAAAAAAAAAAGAGGTTACTCAGGACAAAAGCCAGATCTATAGCCACCTTCTTTGTACCTTTCCAAATCTCAAGCCTGCTTAATTATGATTAATTGCCACATGGATAATCAGATACAGTTTCAAAAGGTTGGAGATGACAGTCCAAGGACACCAGGGAAGAAGGAAGGTTCGCCTTTGTTACAAGCAAAGGAAAAAAAAAAAACCAACCACCAGGTCCCTTCCTCAGCCCATAACCTTTTCTTATTTTAACAATTCCAAACGGAATTAATACCATCAGTATATTGTTCCTGCTCCTGGGAATTGAACTTCAACTGTACAATTTCTGCAGCTGTCAGTTTTTTCAGCCCTCCTGTCAATAACGCAATGTTGGGGTGCCCTTCTTCTTGAATGAAAGCAGTTTCAAGTTTCTGCTTTATGTCTGTGCTTTCTGGGTGGTGTGACATGATGAGAAAGTATAAAAAATAATAACAGCAGTTAAAAAGCTTCCACTCTTGACTTAACTGGATCAAATGTAATAGACTACAGTCTTTTCTCCTGATTTCCTTTGCTTGTTTTAGAAAACACTGTGAAAAGTGCAGGAGATTTTGTCTTGCCAGCTCTTTCCTCCATTTAAAATCCCTTTGGCTAAGTCAAGGATCACAGTATGTCATTTCCAGCCTAACAGAAGTGCTGGGCCTTGTTCAGCTCCTATTACTAGGAGGCAAATCCCTAGGTTGCAGGCGCCAGTGTTTCTGCGTTTGGCTCCTTTCCCAGTATTGTTTCCTTCATTACATTCCAGAGTGCCTCTCAGCCAGTTAATGTTTGCACTGGGAGGTCCAAATATCCAGCAATCAGCACTGAACTTTTCTCTTTTTGTTGAGAATTGCAGGTTTCAAATGCAATCACTGGCTTTAAAGAAAAACTTACAGGTGAACACAACAGCACTAATTTCCATTTTATTCACAAACAGTTAGATTTTCTGCAGTTTCTCCATGCGCACTCATAAAACGCTGTCAGAAAAACGTCTGGCTTTTTCAGGGCTTGTAGGGGCTGGAGTCGTTTTACGGATTTTGGGGTAAACGCTGCCCTCTGCACGCCTCTCCCACGCACGCCGCCGCACATTAACACAATAACTCCCATGCTCAGACATTAGCTCCGAACGTTGCTCCTAATCATGCCATTGCATCCTCATTTTTATTGGGAATGTAGCGAGCTGAAAATGGATGCAATAATTTGGGTGGCGCGAAGGGTCAAAGTGCTCGCACAGGCTTACGCCTCGCTCCTGTGAGCATGGGGTGGGAGGTTTGGTTGCTAAATTACTCCTGGTATCATTTAATTTGTGAGATTAAAAGCAAGTTGCAACACTTTCTGCTGTTTGCATCCAAGGGGCTAGAAGGCACAGGGAGGATTCACACTCCAGGTTTTCCGTGAATATTGATTTTTTTTTCCCATGTGTCAGACTGGGGGTGGCTCCAGGGGCTCCACCGAGGTGCACCCAGGTTGGATGGTGAGAGCAGCACCCCCGTTCTCCTGCCACCAGAAATTCCTGTAAACAGTGAGAAAACTTTCTCTACATTGACAGAGGATAAGGCCTTTTATTTTCAGAAGCTGTGTCAGGCTGTTCCTGAGGCAATTTGAATTGTACTATAGGAAGAATTTTGATAAGACAGCCCCTGTATAGTTCGCTTTCTATGGGTTTACTATTAAGTTTCAAGAACCAGCCACGGGTCATAGGCTCAATTAAGCAATTAAAAAAGTCCCTGCTATTTCCTTGTGGGGAAAGGAAAAAAAAAATGGACAGGTTGGGAAATCCTCAGTGTTTTCCATAAAGCCTCCAGCTATTCTTCCACCCATGATCATATGTCATATGGATGGTGTCATAGCGTCCTAAGGGTGCTAGCTCACAGCGATGATATCGAATTCATGGAAGTGTATATGCTCAGAGAGAATACTAATGTTAACTCAGTCTAAATAACAACACTGCCAAAGGAGGAAAGCAAAAGATGAAATACAGTGGATTTCAGGAGGCAACAAGCTCTCATTTATTAAGATCACAGGCATTTTACAGGTTACAAATCACAAAGCAGAAATAAGTTTATAATATACAGGTCAGGAATGTGCCTGGGATATTGAGGAACTATTTCCTTGGCAATAATCTGCCACAGATAGTCAGAAGCGTGCGTTTTCTGGCACAACAAATCATTGCTGATTAATTTTGTCTGCCTTTGTCTCAGAGAAGCAACGAGACACTTCACTGTGTATTTCGTACTTACTCTACTTCTGCGCTATTCTTTCTCAGTGCGTAATTTTTTTCCGGGATAGACCAAACACAATACTCTTTGTTTTACCTCTTTGACATCATTTTTGCCTGAACGCAGCGTGCCTGCACTCGGGGTGGTTAAGTGTGCAAAGCTGAGCTACAGCCTCCCCTGGTAGCCCAGCCTGAGGGCTGGCGTTGGTCCGAGCCCACCGGAGGAGTTGTTCAGTCCCTGGCAGGAGCAGGGGAGAGGAGCAGCCCCCTTGTGCCACCGCTGGAAACGTGCCTGTCTACGCAACTGCTGAGGAGGTGTAGAAGGGCACCTTAATGCTGGATACGGTAGCAGCAGCCACAAATTGGGATCTTTTTCCCTTCCCCCCTCTGATGGCGCTCAGGGCCAAGTCCCAGCACAGGTTGTGGAAATTACTTGCAAGAAGAAAAACTGAAGTTTCTCAACTGAGGAGCAGCAAAAGTGAGGCTGGGTGCAGCTGCAAAGTGGAGGGAAGGACTGCACGGCACTGTGGCATCCTCACCCACGCTTTATGTATTGCATCCGAGAGCCTGTTTATTGCATCCTGGGCTGGATGGCGGTCTGCCTCATCGGCCTCACACAGGAGCTTCACAGCATCCCCAGAAGGACAATAGATATGATAAATGCCAAAGGCAATGTCAAAACCCGTAACTTTCCTAACATTAACTTAATATTCACAGCTATTAAACATCAACAGATCAGAAACAGAGTATCTCCAAAGCAGGTGTAAACTCCTCGGGCTCCCTGTGCCGTTGGTGTGAGACAGCTGCGTGTGTTATTATTTTGGAGTCTGCTCTCCACTTTCTCAAAGTTTCTGCTCTTTTGGTAGAGATTCACGATTCCATATTGGTTATCATGAATCACTCCGAAACAGGCTGTGGGAGAGACTTTTCCAGAAGTGAGATATGTTTGGTAAACTAGGGCTCAGGAGAACCCAGGCGGGCAGGATTCACTGCTGTGATAGACAAACACCGAGCAGAAACCTCCAGAGGAGGCAGATTTTGGCGATTTGTTCATCAGTGATGGGTGTTCCCACAGGAGGAGGAGGATGGGATGAATACTGCCCTTGCAAAACCCTAATTGCAAGGGTAACCAGAACATTTTATTTAATGGTTTGTGAGCACTGTCAGGTTTGGAGAGAAGGGCGATTTCTGTTGCTCCCCGTCAGGGCCTCAAATCTCTTCCATAGCGCACCGGCTCCTCAGGTCACAACAAGGGTAAGAATTGGTTTATTTTGGGGAAAGGGTGGTAGCACCACCCTCTCCTGCAAAACAAAATCTGGTCATAAAAACCACCCACCATCTGCACAGGGTGTGTATTTAGGACATGACGGTTCGGACCTTTGAGCCCTTCAGTCAATACACTTGTGGGGGCTTATACCTGCCCAGAGAGGCTCCTGGTCTTTACTTCACCTCCCGGGCTGAAGCTGGGTTGGTTTGGATCATTTCAGATATGCCAGTGTCTCCCAAAGTCTCCCCCCACCTCCGTGTCTCCCAAAATGAGAGAAAACTAATGTGACCCCAACCCTGGGACTGGTGCCCTGAGAAGCACGGGTGGGGGAAGACTCTGCTACCCTTGTGGGTGGCTGCAGCATCTCCCGGAGCAATGTCTTGTGTCGGAAAAGCGGAGGAGATTTTCATGGAAGAGCTTCCTAACAGGGGCTGATCAAAACATGGAGAGGTGGCTTGTTTCTCTCTTTACCTTATTTATCTTCCATGTGATCGAAGTCATCACGGAAAACAGAACTGCTGTTAGGGCTTCTGTTGTCAATGCTCACCTCCTATTTGCATTCCCCGAGCTCCCACCTTCATCCTCATCACTTTCTCCCTTCAGAATCCTAACGGAACCAAACCCAGAGTGTTCATAACATTTCCTCCAAATCAAAAAAAAAAAAAAAAAAAAAAAAAAAAAAAAAACCAAACAAAAAAAAACCCACAACAAAACAAAACAGCTAGCAGATGCTGATTTTCTCACTTAACTGCACATATTTTATAGTAATTCTCTCTGATTTTCTCCCAAGACGCCCACCTGACCTTCCTTTCTCTCCAATTTCTCCCAGTAGTGGCCAAACGCTGCTAATCATGTAAGATTCAGCCCATGGAAATAGGCTGCAACTAAAAGAAATTTACCCTTTGACCTTAACGCCTTTGTGTGCACAATAGAGACCAAGAAATGTCTTTTCTAAAAGGAATGCATTTTCCTTGGCAAAAACTGATTTTTAGACCAAATGAAATTAGTGCCATGAAGAGAATTTTTTTTTTTTTTGCCGTTTCATAAAAGCCACACAAATAAAAACAAATCAGTGATTTTACAACCAAGAGTGACAAAATACATTTTCCAAGAATTTTGAAGGACCTAAAAATGGAACATCATAAATACTTTTGCTTCTCTCTACGTAACTGAAAGTGATTTACAAACAGGAATTAATTGTTAATTAATGCACTGCGATGAAGCAGGGATTAGTTAGCCCAGAGTTTTTCAAAGTTGCCCGTAAACAATTTCCTTGGAAGAATATCTCCAGAGCACATCCTTTTCCATTTCTGGTGGGAGCCAAAAATCTCTGTGGTATCTGAATCTATACAGAAGAGAGAAAGTTTGGAAAACTGTTCCAATGAATTGTAGCTGCCTTTGTTATCTGCACACGAGGAGTACGCTCCACATCATCTGAGCCGTCAGCTTTTCGGGCATCACCCAGTGCTTTGCAGGGCACCAGTTGGCCATGACCAGTTCAGGCACATTTTTAGCTGGACAGGCTGAGATGCAGCGAGCTGAAGTGTCTTGCTCACACATCAAGTCTGTTGCAAGACCTGGGAACAGAACTTTTCTGCTTTTCCCATCCACAAAGACCAAAGCTTATATTTTTCAGTCTAGATTATTATTTTCTTTTTCAGATTAAGGAAAACATAAATGAGAGAGAAAGCAAGCTGGTGACTCATTGCAGTTTCTTTGCCGAAACACAGCTGCCCTTGTCACAGGAACATGAATCTTCGAGCCTGCATCCAGAATTTATTGCAAAATAAAACTAAAACTTTTAAAAACAACCAGGCTAAACGATGTTTCTAATTCTTTTTTTAATATGTATTTGTGAGTTGTAGGTGCAGGCTCCAGCCAGGATCAAGGGTAGGACTTGGCAACTTGAGAGAAACTAAGTTCTTGTGAAATTTTCAGACAAATTTTGCAAACCCACACAGACTACATTGGCTGGCCAAGCTTCAAAATCAGCTTGCGCTGACTGAAGCTTCGATGCTTCTGGACCTTCTGGGATTACTTCAGTGGCAGGGCAATACAACAGCACCCACACCACCACCACCCAAATGTAATACTGCATTTTTTCTCTGGTATTGATTTTGAAAATGTGCAATAAGCCCTGAGTCCAACGATCCCAAATCAGGAAATAAAAGGACTATGTACATGTGTAAAACTACTCCAGACTTTAGTGGTGCAATCTCTTCATTTTAGGAAAAAACATTCCTTGCTTTACTACAGTATCCCTGCTTTCAAAACGCTGAGTCCTTACATCTGACTTGCTGAATTTTGAATCGCCACCTCTCTGCTATTAATAATTTACTCGTTAGCCTAGTGCCACACTTCTTCAAATGAACTTACACCTTGGGGATAAACCTGCCTCATTCAGGAAACCTGCTCAGAAGTGACATTCGCCGAATGGAGAAGTATCTCATAAGCCTAAAGCTTGAGCTTCTTCTTAAATAAGAATAACATGGTTGGCACTGAACAGTGCCGCAAAGAGAAGGGGGGGAAAATGATATAAGGGAATCAAGGAGTGCTCTGATGTGGGTTTTACTCATCCTGAGTAAAATAGAAGGAAAATTTTGCTATGTGAGTCGGTCAAGTGCGATCGATATTTGCAACCTCCCCTTCATTTAATAAGCGAGCTCGGTAAGAAAAACATGCAGAAGGAGTACAGGGAGACAGTGCAGAGGAAAGTGGGAGAGGGGAGGGAGAGAAAGATGACCTGGTTTTGCTTCCAAGCTAATTTTACATCGCTTTAACTATATTTAGTTACATTTCTATTTAATAGGGTTGCAACTGTTGGACTGAGATTTTTATTGTTGTTTTCTGAGTAATTTAAATTTCCAAGAGTTGTTGGTGGTTGTTTTTGTTTTCTTCTAAGACTTTGTGACCTTCTTCCACGAGTTTATTTTAGATACAGCAGAATGTCCCAGAGAAAAATTCCAAATGGTCCTTAATATATGAAATGTTTCCAGAAAGGAGAAAATCTCAGTGGACTATGAAACTATTTTTCAATCATGGTGTATGGCACACAAACCACATCTGAGTTTTTTTCAGTAGGAAACTATTGCCCAGTGGGTTAAAAGAAAATAAAGGGTAATGGGATTTTTCCGTAAGGCTGGAGCCGTTCGCAGGGGTTTCCTCCCCACTAGATGTCACTGGAACTGTTTGAAATGTTTAGAACAAACAACCCCAAATTCCCCAGGTTTTGAGCTTTCTTATAAACGTGACACTTGGAACAAGTTGCTTTCAAGTTCTGCTCTGCCTCAATGAGCCTGGCAAGGGAACGCGGACTAATGGATGGTTAATCATGGGGAGTTCATGGTTCAGTATGGATTTGGGGAAAACGCAGGTGAAACTCATGAAGTTTGGCCTTGTGATTGGAGGTTCTGTTCTTTGGGAAACCCAAATGGAGTCAGAGAAAACACCTGGACACAGTCACCATTTGGCTGGGAGGTCTTCGGAAAAAAGAGCAGGGTCCTGCAAAAAATGTGTCACACCTTCTCCTGAGTCCGCAGTGGCCCAGTGCTGGGATGGTCACACCATGAAGTGCAGCTAAGGTTTGGGTGGTCATCTCATTCACCATTAAAAAAAAAAAATCAAAGTATGACAACTTGTGTCGTGAAATTTTCCATGGCTGTGCTCCTCAGCGGTGTTGGCGTTCACTCCATGCCGCTAGGAAAGCGGCTCCTTCTCAGATTATTAGGTCTACTATTAAAATTCTCCCTGTAGTTCCAATTGACTACAGGAATCTTCTTCCATTCTTATTCAAAATTCAGTTTAGTGTGATTATGTGGCCATGCATCAAATATGGCAGTATAATATGTCCTTTCATCTACTTGCCATAATACATCCCTTTTAGTGCCACATAAATCCCTGAAAATATTGCTGTCTTCTGCTCTTGAGATTCTTCATGTGCCTCTTTGCCTTACTGCCTTCCTCTTCTATTGTTTCTCCAAGCTGAATTAATTCACTTTTTTTTTTTTCTTTCCCCCCCCTCAATGTCGCCGCTATGCTCTTCCTACTGCTTCTGAGCAGACACCAGTGAAACAACAGCCCTTCCAGAGACAGAGAGGAGCCCGGTGCACAGCACAGCACCCTTCCCAGCACTGCGGCTCTCCTCTTGCTGGAGGCGCCTGCTCCGAGTCGCTCCATCCCCTCCTGCGAAGGTGGTGGGGAGCAGCTCCTGGCTGGCAATGCGTCCTCACGGAGCTGAGGAAGCTGTAATTGAGGAATTACAGGAGTCAGCATGGGGCTCCTAATCCTCCCAGACCAAAGCATCACCCCAGAAATGACAGCGGGTTTTCTACTTTACCACAGAAGACGGTGTGTGTGCTGGGAGAGCCACGCGTGCAGCTCTGCCTTGGCTTGCTAAAAACTGCTGGTTTTCCAGTGACAATTTAACCCGTGCATACAGGTTACCTTACGGTAGGCTGTATTTATTTTACACAGGTAACTACAGGTGGACACCAAATACCGCGAGGCTCGTTCCGTCCACAGAAATGTAAGCTTTGCAGTGGCATCTGCTTCTCCTGATTGAAAATAGTTTTTGTCACACTTTCTCTAGGATTAATCATGTCTTCATCTCACTGGCTCCTTGCCTTGCTCCGGACAGGTGATGGAGGCACCAGCCTGGCCGTGCCCCGTGGCAGTGACAGAGTCCCACACCCCCCTGTGTTTCACAGAGCACGCAATGGCTTTGACTTTTAAAATTAATTAGTAATCTAATTGTACCAGTTCATCATAACCCTGTAGTAGACGTAGTTGCCTTGTGTGGGGCAAACACAACAAAAAAAGGGTTTATTCACTTGTATAAATTTTGGATTAAGGTGTTATATTAAGCCAGCAAACTTTCAATCTACTCAATATTCAGTAAATTTAAGAAAATGAATTGAAGATACTTGCCTATTTTAATATGTACTCCTGAAGACATTTTCCAATTTTTTTTATGGTTTAATTAAAGCCTCATGGCAATGGTATGCTGCTTTCTACCTACTACGCCGGTGGTTAAAAATTACAGGGCTTCAAGTACCCTGCATGTCTTTAATTGCTCTGCTGAAGATAAAAGAGCAGCGATATTTTTATCACAACCGTTACAGCAGGCAAAATTAAAAATGCCCCTTACCCACGTGAGTGGAGGAAGCCGTGAGTGGGGTCATGGTGCCCATCTCCCCCACCTTCCCCCTGCCCCACACCTGCATCCCACAGCCCCACTGATATCCAGACCTTAACTCGTGCCCTTCCATTATGCAGCCCGTTTGGGGGAATATTTCATCCTGACTCATGTCCCAACTAGGAGAGGAACTAAAAAAAAAAAAAAAAAAAAAAAGAAAAAAGTGTAGAAATCTCTAAATTAAGAAAGTACTGGAAGAGTACATTCAGCGCAGGACAATGCAGAGGAAGGTTACAAGTATATTAGGATAAGGGCACCACAATTATATGAAGAAGTCTGGAGAGAAAAGATTACATTGTTCTGACAACAACATTTTTCAAACATTTAGACCTTTAATATCATTAATTTAAAGTACAAGATTAAATATTTTATGCAAATATTAGACAACAGCACGGGGCTCCACATATTAGGATTTAAAACAAATTGAAAGCATGCAAGACATATTCATTTCTTAAGCAGTTTAGTTAAAAAATCGGTATTGTCTCTATTAGGATTAACTGACAGTAACTCTTTGTGCTCAAATGGATTTAACTTCACTGTGGTTTGTTTTCCAGATATCATTGTCCTCCAATAATCACGGATGAAGGGAAATGTAAAAGGACAGATCAAGTAAAAATATATCTTCACATCATAAACACAGACTTATGTTTAAATTTCATTACTAAATGGGATTTTAGCTTCATATACCATGCCTAATCCCGCGCTAGAAAAGATGTATAAAACCTCCTGACAAATTCTAACAGACTTTGTGGAAGTTGCATATATTGATTAAAACATCAAGCAGTTACATACAAACCAATAATGAATTACTTCTTGTTGGAAGATAAAACTTTGTGATATTTAAAATTACAGACTTGAAAGTAAGTAAAATTACCCCTAATTATGCAGAAGGGAGCAACACCTTAGCAGTAAACAAGATAAGCACCTCAAACAGCACTAATAATTTTAATTAACATTTTCTAGTTTCCTTTCACCTCCCTTCAAGGTCATCTGCTACCTTTTCCTGGTACAACATTACAGCACAGTGTTAAAAACTTACATTCCATTACTAATCACTTTGATAAGCCAAAAAAAAAAAAAATTACTTTCCCAGTCTAATTTTATTAAAAAATAAATAAATAAATAACTTAATTCGGTGCAAAAGAAAATATTGCATTGTGTAAAATTGTCGGGAAGGGTTGGGTTTGTTGTGGTTTTTTTTGTTTTTTTTTTTCAGGGAATTTCTATCAGAAGTCAGATTCCAGCTTCTGGGATTCAGTCGGTTATTTGGGACCTGATTCTGAACACAAGAGGCAAAATTATTCCCGGAGCTCTGCAGAAGCCTGTTAATATTTCAGGTACAAATTTAAAAATTTGGATTTTACCCAAAGTGTTGAATATTCAGATTGTACTCAAAGTTCAAAAGGCTCCTAAAGTGTGAACACTGAAATGAAAATTTGGCAAAAACATGATAATCTGCACAGTTATTGGCATTATTTTTTTCTTGAGCGCCAATTAATAAATGTATGTTCAAGATTTATGATTTCGCTACACTCTTTCTTTTCTTTTCTAAAAAGTCCAAAAGTTGGTAGGAAAAGGGCTTTGTTATATCAGTGGGTTTGTTCCATGCCACAAATTTAATGTACGAGGTCACTTGGAATATAATGTGTAGTGAAAGAATCTCATTAGGCTAAAATGAATGTAAAATGTGTCAATTTGATCCAAATGAGAACTGTAGTAAAACCATGTTTGATGTTCATGTGCAATAAATCTTTAACATTTGTCTGTAAAGTATTAGAGAACCCATAGGGAAATCTCTATTTGCGATAGCTGCACATTTTCAATGATTTTTTTCCTATAATCCTTTGTTGACATTTAGCATAAGGTAACAGAAAGGAAGATCCTAAAATGAGAATTATTACTGATTATTCTAAGGTAAACAAGATGGACACCTTGCATATAGGTTTTTGAGAAAGACAAAAATTATGAAAGCATCCCTCTGTCAGTAGCTCGTCTTGGAGTCACTCCGAGGTGAAAAAGTATGACATCAAAGGTGCCCTACCTGGCTGTTAGTCAAGGCAGTGTTAAAACGTCTGACGGCCCCATCCTGCCAGTTGGGTTTTATTTTGATATATTCATATTGTTAATTACTGTTGTATTTCAATTTTCTCTCTAGTATTTTTGTTCATTCATAATAGCTTTATGGTTCAGCGGACCGAAATGACTAAAATGAAAGATTTCCAAGATTTCTTCTGGGAGTAATTTACAAAAGACCACAATTTTTTAATTGCTCCTGATGTTTAGTTCAGGATATCTGGAAGAGGAGAAATCAACCCAACTCTTTTAGTTGCCGCACCAACCGTATCGGATATGGTGTGTTTTGTTGTTTGTTTTTTTTTTTATCTCTCTCGGTGGTTCTGCTCCTCGCAGCCCACCATCCCTATTTTGAGCCCTGTGTTATAGAATGCCGTGGTGTTTATATTTCTGCAGCTCACACTTGCTTTCGCAAGAGAATTACGAGCTATTTACGTCCTTTGAGGAGGCTCAGGGAATAATGGGTGAAATGTCAGAAACAATTAAGGAAAATAGAGGCATTTCATTTAACCAGTAGAAGAAATACATAACTTTTGCTGAATGACTGAACTCGAAGTGCCACAAGATTGCTACAATATGAGCTCTGGCTCCCGATTATCACAAAGTTTTATGAAAAAAAAACAACCTTACAACACTTGCATGCCAAAGGTTGCAACACAGGCTTTGGCAGGAAACACGAAAACGCTCCAGCATGGGAAAAGTCTTTGAGCAAACTTGCATCTGTGCTGATTTACGTTTTTACGCCAAAGCAACAGCAGCTTTCCGAAGCCAAGGCATGACTTTATGGCCGTAGTAACAATACTCGCTGGGAAGCTGCACAGCATCAGCCCAGCCGTGCCCTGACAAACCCTTTTCCCCATCTCCTCCCCCCCCCTCCCCAACCACACCAGCCATATTTTATAGCGTTTGCCCATCTCGTTATTGCTGTGCAGGCCCTTTATCAATAAATGTGGTGTTCTCGGGCAAGTTTTCTTTGGCTTGCAGTCTGCTTTACAAAACCGCTGCATACTTGACAGTTTGCCCTAGTTAAAAATTCTTTGGTCAGAGAAAGCCCGGAGAATGAAACAGTATCTGGTGTTGTAAAATCTTGACCAGATTCTGAAATATTGCCTAAGCCCCTGTCAACTCAAAGGTGATTTCTCCAGGTCATGGTTTAGAGGGGAATTGATGGTACAGTCTGCTGACTGCTCAGTCTGCACTATATCTTTTTCAGGAGCACGAGTAGTCACCTTTAGCATTCGCTGCTTTCCGATCCTCTCTATTTTTGACAGTACATTTACTTCCATACATAGATTACAAGCTAAACATAGGAAAACCAATCCAGAAAAAAAAAGGAAAAAAAAAAAAAGCGCCTATCTGCCTACTGCTTTTTTATTTCTGTATTTCTATCTGAGGGATTATCAATTACCTAATAACCCTGGGAAAAAAAAAAATCCACCTGAGGCTGAAATAGAGGTAATAATACCTAGTGCTACGTCGAACTGTTCGTTCCATCTCTCACAGCGCTTTCCTGATGTTGTCAGGTCCATTATCCAGCTTTTACAGCCGAAGAAACTGAGGCACAGACAAATGAAAGGTCTAGGAACCTAAAGGTAAATCTGATATAAAATACAAATCCCAGTGCACGGCCCTTCCTGTCCAAACACCCTCACAGGGACCAAACTTAAGCATGTCCTGCGACACTAAAATGAAAACCAATCACTCATGATAGAAAGTCTGTTATCATGGATATAGATAGCCTCTTCTGTTACAATTCCTAACTGAGTTTGCAAATTAAAAGATTGTGGGTAAATGTAAAAATTTTTTGAATATTCTCATTATCAGACCCGAGTAGTTAAAGTGCTTCCATCAACAAGTGCTTCATACAGCTTTAAGCATCTACTTAAAATCGTGCTGAAACAAAACACAAGCTTTGTTATTTCACCAAAAAAAAGAGTAAGATCTTGGGAAGAATCAGACTAGATTGTCCGGCTGTATAAACGATAAATCGTTGCATTAAAATAAGTTCCACGTATTTATGACACCAGCTCCGCAGTTTTGCAGAGTATTTTCCTGAAAGCAAATTACAACAAACCTGCCCCCTCCTTCATGTGGAGGAACTGGGCCGGTCACGATAATGCCAATAACCCTTCCAGTCTGGTGACAAATCCTATGGTCTTAATTAGAAAGAAAAAAAGTCTTGTTCTACATTTTCCTTATCAACCCCGGGCTTTTTTTTGTACTACATTAGTACTTTCCTTAAATTCTTTGAGCTTCACCCAGCTCTGGGCAAGCTAGGAGTGCCTGAAGGACAAACTGTGCAGACCTTTGGTGTAAGACATCACTACAGGACCGTTTGGCATGCGCTGCTTCCCCGGTGATTTGGTTGGGTTGAGATGGGTTGGGTTGATTTACTTTGGTTTGACTGCTCAGGCCGGATTATGACACTCATGTTGTTTGAACTCCTGGATCGGTGCTAAGAGAATTTTTGTTCTCGCTCTGGGTATTGACTCAGCAAAGCCACAGCATCAGTGTGGCCAGAGGAGAAGGGGCTGACCCGCACATCCCTCCCAACACCACCTCATGGCGGGGGGCAACCCGTGGGAAAGGAAACCTGCTTTGCTGCAGGAACTCCCCAACGGTGGGGTGGTGCTGCTGTCAGGGCAAGACATTCCTGGGGCACAAGACGTGCCTCGTTCGGATTGCCAGGCGCTGGCACTGATGGATCAAGCACGTTGCTTTTAATATTCTTAATAGTTCTTTTTCCTTGGCCTCACTTTATTCCCTCATTTTGCAACTCCTGACAGCCTTTCATCAAATGCTTCTGACAAACTCAAAGAATATCTAAAATGAGCACTAATAATTTAGTACTGTAATTTTACGGGTATTTTAAAGTTCCTGAGTATTACTATTATTTTATGGAATGATTTTTCCTCCTTTTCCTTGGTCGTTCTTCCTATGTTCTTCGGTGGAATTATAGGTGAAATGTATTTCTTGGCTGCTGTTTCATCTTTTGTTCATACAGTTAAATATTGCACTAGTTAAAGATTGCACGAGGCCCCCACATTAAAATTTTATTGTATTTTTGTATTTATTTTTGGCCCGGATCTGGGGGCCTCTCAGGTCCAGGTCTTGTGTAATTTTATTGGCTTGTGGGTGGAGGAAAGAACAAAAATGAGGTTTGTGGCCAGAATGTTATCTTTGGCCGTATGCATCTGTTTGGGGGCCTGATTCTGCTCTGATTCATGAGCATGTAAATCTCGAGCAGCTTCATTGAAAATGAAAAAGTTCAAGTGATGTAAACCCGATGTAAAATAGAGGAGAATTACCTCCCGTGGTGGATGCAATGTAAGCATTTTGCTGTTTGTGATTTAGCTGGGAGAGATGTTGACTAACCTCTCTAAAGATAAGGGCCACCTATAGCTCAGTTGTGGACATTTTTTTTTTTTCTTTCTTTTAACTAATACCTACAAACTAAACCAAAGATTAAAACTGTTTTTTTATGAGCTCTACTGGCTATGAGTAACAGAGCTGAGACTACAAATCTCATCATCGTGAGAACCGCAGCTAAATTTTGATGATTTTTGCCCTTGAGTGACAAGCACCTTATTCTACCCTACTTTCATGTTAAAAACTGTTGAATTCAAGTGCTAAAAACATAACTTTCAGCTTTAATCGGTTATTTTTATAAGACTGTTCATGTGACCACCACTTAGTGAGTGGTTGCCCATCCTCTGGAGTCCCCCGTGCGTGTTCAACAGCTCACCGGCATGAGTCATGGCCATCGCATCCCACATTCCTTCCTGCCTGGTTCCCTTCCATCACCACAGCCTCCTTCCTCCCCAAAACCTGTCTCCCCCTCGCTTCTTTGCACATTTCTTCATGTCAGGTCTTTGGCTTGGAAATGATTTCTCCTGTGAGCCAAACCTTCTTATTCTACACTTTAAAATCCTTATGAAATTTGGCTTGCCTTCCAAAGCTAAGCCTCAGCTCCCTTGTTACTCTTCTAAATATAAAACATTTTTATTACAGTAAGATATGTTGAAAAAAAAAAAAAAGAAGGAAAAAGAAAAAAGAAAATCGCTGCACCCAATGTGAAGGAAGCGATCAGCGTTACGTAGCAGCATATCACAACTTGTTGTTTTGTCTTGGTATCATCTCGCTTGCGCACAATTTGGACTCGCTATCAGTATTCCTCCTTCAATATCTCCCACATTGAAAAATTTCAGCCATCACTAGAGGAGTTTTTTTCCAGGAGGAACTGGAGAGTTTTGGAAATGGGAAAACCCGTCCCACTACTGATCATGCTGCATCACTTCCTAAAGAGAAAACTGTTCTCTAGGGAACTCATTTAGCACCTTTCAATTACATTAATCTTTGTTTTCCCACACAACTTGTGCAACCTTTAAAATTAGTTATTTATCTTCTTAATGTGTGCATTTCATTCATTATTTCAAAAGTCATTTTAATCATTCCAGCAAAGGAGTGTCTTAATATTCCCAATAATGGCTCTTGTCGCTTTAAATATTAAAATTCACATTAAGAATTCCCTTGGCTACATGGACATTATTTGCATTATAGGTTGTGTGATGTCTCAGTCTATATATGTATGTATCTATACACACATTTATACACATATATGTATTTTTAGGAAAATGCAGACACTTTTAAACGATCCTATCTGATTTGAAAAGCGCATAGCAAATACCAAAGCGATTAGTGATAGACAAGGTCCTAACGCTCCAAAATTAAAAGCTCCTTATTTTCAACTTTAAATAAATCCTTATTGTATAGCAGAAATAATTCCTCGTAAAGTGTTTCCAACATTCAGAGAATGCTTTTAGGACATACAGCATTAACATAATTTTTTCGACTGGGGTTCTCACAGGACATCTGATGAAGTCTCTACCCTTAATTTTAATTGCGTAGGCTGCATTCTTAATTAAAAACTGTACAAATGGATTTTATGCCATGCCAAAAGAAATCTGAGTTCATTAGTTACAAAACCTTTTAAAAATTGATGTAAATATGTGAATTCTTTAAAAGTTTGAACTCAGAGTCCTCATTTATGTTGAGTAGCCTTTTATCTAGAGAATAATAAGCCAATACAAATTAAGATAGTCTTTCTTTCTTTCTTTCTTTCTTTCTTTCTTTCTTTCTTTCTTTCTTTCTTTCTTTCTTTCTTTCTTTCTTTCTTTCTTTCTTTCTTTCTTTCT
>NW_020799105.1:24690133-24709072 GCF_003259725.1 Athene cunicularia
TACTTTTTTTTTTTTTTTTTTTTTTTTCCTTTTCCTTCTTTGTCTTCTGTTTTGTGAATGCAGGTGATGGGAGTCAAAGTGTTTATGGGTTATGACTCTATGTCATGATGCATTTCCATGAAGAATCAAATTCTTTTAAATCTAAACTGTGAATAAAATTAGTGGGAAATGCACTGACCCTTTTGTACTAGGTTATATAAATAAAAGTTCATATAGCTTTTATTAATTCTTCATATTAAAACACAATCACATCAGCTCAAGCCATCAAACTTAATGGAAATCTGTCAAACTGTAACTTTGGAGGAAAACTCTGGACATCACTTAAAGAAATACGTGTGCCTTGTTGATTTTTATTTTAAAATCTGTGAGTTGTTAATTAAAATGCTTTTCCATAACTTGACAAGACTTCAAATAACGAATGGGAAACTTTGAGAGGTTTGTTTAACCTGACAAACTGCTAACCTTTCATTTCACTGCTTGTTGATTTGGCTGCCCTGGACCTTTCCTCCTCCATGGCTGGTAGCCGGGTGATATCACTTTGCCTTTTCCTGTCGGTGGCACCAACCTGATACTGTCTGTGGTTGCGCAAAATGCCACACGTGGTCATAAAAAACATGGGAACGAAGGGCTGGGACTGAAGTCGACTTTTCCTGTGCTGTGAAATAATCTGTAACTTTTCACTCTTTTCCCCCAGCCTCTGTGCCTGCTGCTGGGCAGAGGCATCCAGGGCCTTTCGTGCCTGGGTTTCTGGCAACGAGCACGTAGAAAAAGTGAAATTGAAACAATGGTATTGCCACTTAACATTCAAAACGCAGATCATATACTGGTATTCTAGCAAAAAAAAAAAAAAAGCAAATTAAACAATAAATTAAAAAAAACTGTGCAAGGAACCTGTCTGTTTCTTTCCATCCTCTTCAGTGTTCTGTGCTTTTTGAGTGTCAGTGTCTCTCTGCCGCTGAATCCCGGCCGAGCGTGGCAGCAGGGGTGTTGAAATACCACATGAAAAGCTGTGTAAGTGCTCGTGACACTTACAACACAGGCTGAGGCAGGAAGCACCAGAAGTCTCACAGGAGAGACGTTCTCATGAGTTTCCAACCCGATTTGGCACAGTGAAGAAGTTAGGCAGAGTTTTGACAAGCATCTGATTTCCTTTTTTTTTTTCTTTTTCTTTTTTGTAAGGGTCATAGTTCAGACAACAAAACCACTCTACCTTTTGAGATTTACCCATGACTACATCCTACCGATCGTGAGAACATTATTCCGGTGTAACCGAATATTTTGTGTTAGAAACACACCAGATTGGGGCGAACATTGGCTATCCATCAGCTTTAACCTCCACCTCATCCCCCAAATTCAGCTACCTAGCAATCGATTCGGTGCAGGAGTAAGCTTTAGGGAACAGGGTGATTCATCAGCAAATTCAGGCAGACAGACTTCTCCACATACAGAAACTTCTTTTATTAGACTGTTTTACTGTTTGAAATTTCTGAACACATTCATGAAGCTTACCATGAGAAATGAGCCAGAAGGAATCACTGAATTTAGTGCTTTAAGGAAGCAGGCAATTGTAAATTTGCTTTAACAAGGTCCAACACTGCTGCTGATGCTGGAGTGAAATGTGGCGTTAGGAACATCACCATGATCCACTTTGAAACTTTTGTTTTACTTTTCCTAGCAGGAAGGAGAGTTTGAGGCCAGGCAAATTCAGAGACATTATCAGCACAAAAGGCCAAGCCAACAACTGCGGACCTGCAGTGAGCGCAAAGCCCTGGGAGCAGAATTCTGTAATATCTCACCTTCTAGAAAATTAGACCAGATCACTCAGAAAGTAGAGGTGAAGGAGACATGTAGGCTGTACCGCATCGCTGTGATTTTGGATAATTAAAACTAAAATTAATGGCGCTCTGGCCACTCACCAGCTCCTCACCACCGCACCAGAAATGTCACGTGCCATCCGGTAAGCAGCTTACCCTGTCCAACCTTGGCAAATGCTGGAGGAGGAGGAGGAGGAGGAGACTTCTATAGCCATAACTTTTGACTTTCACTTTATTTTATATGTCTGTGATTGGCATCGGACAATCAGCAAAATCTGTAAAAAGTTTTTTCAGTCTGAACAGAGTCATGTGGGACACACACCAGGTCCCTTTCGAAGTGCAGTAAGATGCTTCACCCAGAGCATGCTTCAACCTGCATTTATCTCATCTAGCTTTAAGACCTCTAACTTAAATTCAGTTAAGTATCATAAAAACAGGGATGCTCTATGGTCCCAGAAGAAGAAAATCCACTTTCCTAACACTCAAAATATTGCTTTCAAAGGACGGCAAAAGGATTCATCTCCAAAATGGCAGATGGATTCATAAACTCTTGATCCATGCACCTATTTCACAGCAGCCAGCCCCATTTCTCCTGTGATAACGGCTCTGTGAATGAAACCACAATATGTTTGCTAAGCAGATCTTTAGCCTCTTGTTTATAGTAGCATACCAGTTTTTATGCCAGCTCCATGGGCTACCCAGAAGTAAAGGAAAACATTTGTTCCACAGAAAAATTCACAGAAATGGACACAAACAGTCCTGTATAACTGATAGTTTTATGAGATTGAACTCTGTAAATTTTTTTAATCTTATCCCTCTAGATCCAGTTTATGTGCACATTTGAACAATGACTTCATATCCTTTCCAAACAGAGATTCTGGGATTCAGTCTCGTCATTTGGCCAACACAAATCCCCAAGTGCCAAGAATTTCTCGTTTTGTTTTGCTTTATGTTTGTCTTTTACTTGTTCTTTTACAGGATTCTTAGTCAAACCAGTCAGTCATTGGAATGATTCCAGTTTGCACTAGAGGAAGATGTGTAAACCCCTGGAACAGTTTGAAAAACTGAGCATTTTTGTTATCTCCGTCTCTTGTGGTGCAGATTCCAACTCTAAGTCTTAAATCCTTATCTCCTCGAAAGGAGTGAGTTTACGGGAGAGTTCAGTGACTGAACTCTTTGCTTTGTGAGCCATCTTCACCAGCAAACTAGAAGGAAGGCTGCTTGAGTTTTCAGACACCTTTCCATTTGTTAAGTTTAAATTAGTGCCCTGCTCTTTCTGAACCGAATGACTTCCACAGCCGTGCGGGGAGTATACGATATTTAACGCACTTGCTAGCCAAGCATTTTTTCACAAGATGATTCTTTTTGTTTTTTTTTTTTTTTTTTTTTTTTTTTTTTAAATCTAGAGGCTACTTTTCCAGCTGAATCCTATCCCTGAAGATGTATGCTGACTCTGGATATATTATATTGTATTACGTGAGTTATAGTCCACTAAAACCAAAATCTCCTTTAAATTAAGTGGTTCTTTTCCCCTTGGCTACATGGACATAAGATCTCAATGCCTCATTACGAAGCTTATGGATGAACTTGTAGAGTATTTTGGCCACTCGCTGGAAAACATGCCCTTGTAGCAGTCCTCTTTCTTCCAGTATTGTGTTGGGTTGGGAAGCGGAGTTGCTTGCAATGGTGCAGAGCATTTTGCAGAGGGGAGGCCAAATCTCTACGAGGGGTTAAGGATCCTTTGCAAACTCTTGTGAGAATTAATATTCTGATGCCAATTTTGTGTTTAAGTTCTGCATGTTCCTCTGCCTGTGGAGAGTAGTGCCGAAGGGAAAGGTGGTGGGGATGCACACCAAGGGTAATACAGACATATTAGCATGGTGTTAAATCTGAGATAATTAGGATGCGGGATATGAATGATAGAACACATCTGGAAGGTAAAAATAGCTTGGAAAGTATTCAGTTTGACTCACTTGAGCATGCTGGTCATTTATCCTGCTGTCTTTAACAAAGCTCAAAAGCTTCATTTTTCCTTACCAAAACCATTCCAGGCCCAACAGGGACCAACAGCCTCTCCATTTTTCTTCTTAAAGCACTGGGTAATGTTTTGATATGCTACTACGCATCTATGTTTCTCATACTAATTTTATCTTCCCCACATACATAGCCGAAAGGAAGACAGAGGAACCAAACCAGATGGTACGACAACAGCAGGCTGGGGCAAGGCTTTTCCTCAGATGGATTCATGTTGCCTGAGTAGGGCCTGGAGAAAACAGGGAGGACTGTCAGGACAGCAAGGACCACGGGCTGACGTTCGTGCCAGCAGAGCCGATGTGGTTGCTGGTGGCTGTGGGACTGCATTTTGGACACCCGCCGCAGCCTCTTTCATGCCGCCCGTCGCAGATCCACGAGGTGGTAACGGCTTCTGGTGAACATGACTAATCCCAGCAACACTTGAACCAGTAACCCTGAGGTGAACAACTTCGCAGCTGCTTAACATTTTCTCAGACTGCCTAGTTTGATATTTTAGTTCCCAGACCACCCTCCACCCCCCTCCTGGTTATAAATAGATTTTTATTTTTTTTAAGATTTTGCTTATTTTGCGTAACATATCTTGTCTGGAATACAATCTATAGTTTATCACAAGGAGCAACTGTCCTATTAAACTCGCATCTATTTTTCCTTAGGTAATTAACGTACGTGCCAATTTTGACAAGAGTTATGTGGTGCAGTTACAGGACGTATCTTCATGTAATTAACTGTATTGGGTTCCAGAAATCATAAATATAGAATTTCAGTACTTATACATCTGTAAACTGCATAGCTTTCTGAAAAGGACGCGTTACTTATTTTCTCCTGCTATTACTTTAAGCAAAAATAACAATAAAATAAAAAATTTTTTTTTAAGATAGGTGGAAATCCCGGTTTCAGCCACGAACATTTACAAATATTAATTGACCGATGAAGCCGCAAGTTGCTTACCCTGAGAGCAACCCTGAAACTGTGTGAGAAAACCTTAATTACCAGTGGAGCGAGGGGCTATCTCAAAACAAGCAAAATTTCCGTTCTCTTATTTAACCTCTTTATTTCGTGGTTGAAATTGGCACAAGAGCCAGGCGGCTCAAGAGAGTTAGGAGAGCGTGGCCACGAGAGGATTTTAATTTATTGACGGCTCTTGCCCTACTGTACAGTCACCGCTGCTATTTGAGTGTAATGGATGAAACAGATGTTTGACACTGCAGCACCTCTTCATAACTTCACTCTTCAAAAACAGTTTTACAAGTGCTCGCTCGCGTTGGTTCCCATTCAGCACAGGAAACTGAGGTCATGGTGAAACATGAGGCCCGGGCAGGAGCTTGAACTCATGTGCACTGCAGCTGGGCCCACGTCTTCTGAGCACGTTAGCAATTCATGGAGCAGCCATAATTTTAAACTTATGGACAAAGAAATAAAAGTGTTGACACCCTTATTGTAACATCTGCGAAGGGAAAAATATGAGCCCACTGCTAAATGTATGAAGGACGGAGGTTTCTTTACGGTTAATTTTGTTCATTATCAGAGGTGATTATTTTTAATGTGAAAAATTTCTTCACGTTTCAGTATCAACACTGAAAACTTATTTTCTGGACCGTAGTTTTCTTAGTATTGCTTGGAAGCAATAATTTAAAAGGCAAGCGACTTTTCTGATATTCTGAGCTTTATTTTTCTAGATGATTATTTAAACACATGCTCATATCTGAATATGTCAAAAAATCTTCCCAGGCATACAATATAGGTAATTTTGTGGCTTGTTTTAATAAAGATAACATGAGGTTTGTGCAGTTAGATATACTGATTGCCTTCTGTTACCTTCCCTGGGAAAACAATTAAGGCATTTAGGGACTGATATTTCGTACCCAATTTGGAAAACGATAGCAGGGCACCTGCCTGAGGAAGCTGATATCTGAGTGGTTCGAAATCCCATATCAGAAGTTTTTTTCTCCTACTGTAACTTCAGCTTCTTTCCAGTACGAGCGCCCCGACAGCCTCGGGGATTTCTCCAGCACTTTCATGAAAACTAATACCTGCCTGCAGCAAGCCACTGCTCATCTCCCAGCATCAACACGTGTGCTATGAACTTTGTGCATCTTTCCTCTCTGTCTTCCACGTACCTTCACAGATAACTGGTTTTCTGGACTTGCTCTTAATTAAAGTCAGCCCTTTAGTGACTGAGCAGCACGTTCTGAAAGGAACTGCGGATGTACGGTGTTAGTTACACAGCGCAAAATTATTGTTTAAGGTTCTAAAATAGCGTCAGCAGTACTAAGAATAAAGGTTTCTACAGTTAGGTGATGCCAGAAACTCCAAAACACAGTTTGGTCTGAGACAGTCCCGTGAGGTTGGAGTGGGCAACCACTTTCCACCCACCCCTCACACCTTTCCAATGCAAGGGTTTGGTGGATTTGCCCAGGTAAAACTGTGCATTTGTTACGCGGCTCTTCAGAAGCACCTGTAGGAAGATCCACAGAAAAAGAAGCTTCATTTTCCTGCCCCAGCTGCTCACATGGGCTGTTTAAAATAAAGGCCACTAATTCCTTCAGGCAGCTGTAAACGCTTCTGTCAGTTATAACAGAAAGTGGCCTGTCACATGGAAATCCCTTAAACTCCTAAAAAATGTATAGTTTTGTCTTTACCTGTCTATTTCCACCGTAACATGCACTATTAGGAGCAAACTATCTTTTATAGTAAGATAATCTGAATATTTTCACAGCAGCAGGAGGCTGGGGCGGGCGATCGCTGCCGTGTTGGTCCCCTCTGCATCCCGAGCCATCAGCAGGGGAGGCAGGAGCTGGGGAAGCCACCACGTCAGCTCCGGCTCCGCTCGGTAACGGCTGTGACACCCTGACGGAGGGACAGCCACCCACCCCAGGCAGCCCCGCTGCAGGGGGGTCTGACCATGGCCCAGAGGCTGTGCTGAGGGCTCTTTGCGTTAGTCTTTACAAGATGTGGAGGGAAAATCCACAGAAGGCTTCCTCTGCCAGCTCAACTTGATCTAGGTGGGGATGGCCCTGCCTCATAGCAGGGGGGGTTGGACTAGATGACCTTGGCAGGTCCCTTCCAACCCAAACCATTTTATGATTCTGTGATCAGCTGGCACATCCTCCGCTGTACGGTCACTCTTGTTTAACGCAGTGCCGGCAGTGGTCCTGCTTTTCAGGCAGCCTGATGTACACGGAGAAGTCTTTGCTGTCTTTTTCAGTGCTGGTACAAGTTCTCTTCCTGCCGTGCCCCAGCGCACGGTCACACTGGCAACAGAGCTCGTCCAGCCTTGCCCAACCATGTGGCTGGAGAAATCCTTACACCAACCCGTCTACACAAGAGGGGAAAAAGTCACACGCGTGGTTTATGGCTTTGTTTTCTCAATCCTTAGCAATTGCTTGGTTGTTCTGCGTCTAACCACAGTCCCCAGCCCTGTATGATGAAGGACAACCAGAGGATTTTTTTCCTCTCACTTTCTTTTGTCCTTTTGCATTGATAAACCGTCCTGTCACTGGCACGGAGACAACATCAAGTAAAGCTGATGGAAAGTTTCCTTCATGTCTGGGAGTTTTCCATAAGGCTTATGCCAATTTACGGCGACAGTGGCAGTTAGTTAACTTGAAACATCTATGGAGCTCTTAACGGCATCCAAAGGACAAAGCCTGCAAATCCTCACATTTCACATTAGGTGGCCTTACGTCTCTGGAGCTGGAAAACGCATGATAGGAAAAGTTTCACAATTAAAGACAAGCCTACATAGTTTGGTTTGTTCATAGTCTTGCAAAAGCAAACAAAATAACTCCTTACCAAGGTTTGCTAGAAGCCCATAGTTTTTTTCCTATGGGAAAATAAGGCTGTTCCATAAAACTGTGGGGAAAATTTGAGCTGACAGCCCAAGATTAAATTCACTTTTCTAATTCTGAGATGGCGACAAGTTTAACTATTCTGGCTTGGCTCAGACGGCTTGGGTTGTGGGCTGTGTCTGCAGAAGAGATGAGCGTGCCTGGTGTGACGCCCAGGCCTGGCTTTCAGGGGTGACCGCAGGGTCCCTCTTTCCCAGGCATCGGCAGAGCAAACATCACTGCAAGCAGCAATCCCCAAAAAAGGCAAATTTTATCGTGTTTCTGGCAAAACCATGGCGTGGCTGATAAGCCCACTTGGATGTGTGCTCAGCTAAGCCTGTACTCAGGCAAATGACCACAGGAGGCAGAAGATGTCCTTTCCCCCATTTTGTTAAGAACATTTTGAAATATGAGTTCATCGACAACATTTTTTTTTTTTTTTTAATAAATTGAAGACAACACCTTTCTAACCTCAAATTTTTATTGAAGGAGGGAAGGTCCCATGAAAACTGTGGCTATAGAGGCTGTAGATACCAGAGCTGGAGACACACGGCTGTCAACATCCTTATCCCTCTCCCTCTCCACTCACCAGCAATGGCCTGAACTGTGGGTTGTTACTTGCTTTTTAACCATTTTTGTTTAAATACTGGAGATTCTTCCATTTAGGCATGCCTGCAGACCCCGGACTCTCACTGCTTATGGCCACTTGTGATATTACGTCTTGGTTTAAGTGAAATAAGATGTGAAATAAGACTTCTGTGCTCTTTGGAGAAGTTATTAGGATTACAATTAGTAAACTGAAAAATGTCAGGCCCTGTGTAAAGCCTACAAGTGTGAAATCTAGTTCTGGCAGTAAATTGCTACCTTTTCTTTAGCATTGCAAGCCATGCTCTCAAGTTTATTTGAACACATAAAATATGCTAAATGTTTAGCAGCACCACTGTGTAAAGAAGAGTTGGATGAAGTATATATTTTTAAATACAGCAAGTAATAAAATGTTGAGTAAATTCCCAAGAATATAATTTGGGGGCAAGTACAATAGAATGCTTAATGGGATATATTCCCAGGTCTGCTGTTTTTATTCCTTTTTGTTTCTCTTGCTTTAATCTCCTTGCCCAGCCAGTGGTTGCTGTTATGGGAGCTGTGAGGAAGGGGGTTCATCCATAGACACTTCCAATATTGTAACGATGAGAGAAGGGGCGTGAGGTGTTTGCAACCTGCTGATACAGCTCATCTCCATGGATGCAGCTGCCCTGAGTGCCCGGCAGTGCCCGCACAAGCCAGCATCCAGCTGCAGGAAAGAGCTCAGAGCCTCTCGGCACGGGGCTGGGTGGTTATTTGCAGAAGGACCACAGAAGACAAAGAAAATTATAAAACAAATTGTAAAAAAAAAAAAAAAAAAAATCATCAAGGCAAAGAAGACTCTATCTCAAATTCCGTTTCTCCAAATTTATTTCCTTTTCATTTAACTTGGTTGAGTAATGTCCCCCGTGGCCTTCATCAGAAAATCGATCTCTCCATTTTAAGTCCTAAATTTAGTCCTAACTGGCTAACCCTGATACGCAAAACTGCGTGAGCCATCCAAATTCTCATCAAGGCCGTTCAGAGAGGTTGCTCAGAGCCGCTACTGCAGGTCGAAGAGAAGAGCTGGAGTCAGTATTGTTCTTTCCGGAGCAGTGCTTTTGGTCTGAGCCAGGTGATGCTGCCTGAAGCTCTTTCTCATATAAAGCTTTCTGCAGTTGGGTTTATTTATGGACAAGAGAACCCAATTTAGGATTATGCCCTTCACTGCGTAGCTTAATATTTAAAATGTGTTGTTTGGTTTTGTTGGTTTTTTTTTTCCTTTGCTGCAGATTTTGCCCTTTTGCAACACAATTACGCCCCAGGTAGCATAGTGTTCTCATCTCCCTATTGGTTAGCTGGTTTATACTGCTGGTTTCCGGATAACTATTTGTAAGTTATTTCAACATTAAAACATCTCTGCTCTTTTGTACATCTGAAATGATGCTCCCAAACTGCTCTGTTACTGCTGCCTTTCAGGACTATCCATTCTGGAAGTGGGAATCTATATTCCATGGACTCCCAGCAGGATAAACATACATTTACTAATCCCAGGAGGCATATTAAGGAAAAAAAAATCCCGAACAACAAACAAACTGACATTAAAGTTATCATATTTTATTTCTGTGTGTGCTTTCTACACAGTTTACAAAGTTATAGCAATTGTAACTCGGAAAGACCTGTTACTTTTGTCTTGATGCATCAACCAAATACTTTTATAAAAATGGCTTAATTAATCCAGTTTATATTTGTGTGTATATATATATATATATATATATATATATATATATATATATATATATATATAATATCGGTGGATACTATTGACCAGTATATCTTCTATAATGTGTTTGACTCATCAGTTTAAATACTGCAGTACTGATAATATTAGAGATGCTCAAACTGCATCTATTTGGCACTGAGCAAGAAGTCTTTGGAGTATTGAGAACAACTTTCAGTGCAGTTTGCTGGCTTTGCCCACCCAGCAGTATTTTTGGTGGATTTTATCTGCATACACATGTTCATCTCCTATTAATTTCCATAGACTAGAAGACTGCCCTTCTAAAGAGAGAAATCTCAGCATCTTTAATGAGGGGCAAATTCCCAAGCCCCACAGCATCTCCAAATTATATTTGGCAGAGATCTGTCTTTTTGGGATTTGTATTGATGATTTTTTTTTTTTTTTCTCCATGCAGCACAACACTGGCAACATGCAAGGACTGCAATTCTCTTTAATAGATTTTCCTTCTAGGAGTGCAGAGAATTTTGGCCTGCCTACCATGTAATCCTGCCTGTGAGCAGAAAGCCCCAAGGTAACGCTGCCTTTCTGCCTCCCTTGGCCACCTTCTATATGACTACAGATATCAAAGTCAACAAGTCATCATGCAAAGCACAGAGAGGGGAAAAAAAAATAAATTCCCTGTGCTGGCCTGGCTTGCAGATTAAAGGTAATCTGGTAATGAGGACCTACCAGATGATAATTAATAAGCGTGGTTTTCTATATCTGATTTACCTGTCATGTAAGAAGAAATTTCCCAGGGCAGGAAGGTCTGTTCTACATGAGTTTAAGCGTTGCCCTTTTTAAGAGTAATCAGTTCAACTTGATGGGATCTGAAGCCTTTTGTGCGAGCAGTGCAGATGCTAAAGATGGGCTTTCAGCTCTTCTTCTCCACAGGAGCTTTGCAATTATCCCGAGAAAAACAAGCCAGGGTGCCTAACCCCCTGCTAACGTCACACCAAGGAAATAGGTGGAGCTAGACACGGAACACTGATAATCTCTGTTCTCTACAATTCAGTAATAGATATTTTTCTTCTTCAGGAAAAAAAGAAAAGTAAATATTATTTTTTTTTAAGGAACAATGGAACTGAAGAAATTAAAAATTGTTAAATGACAGTTAAACGACAATAATGTCAAGCAGTCTCTTGAGGAAGAGACTCTTGGTGAGCATCAGATCAGGTTCTTCAAGGACTTCTCTACCCACTCTCCTACATGTGAACACTGTCAGGGCAACAGCAGGGCTAGGACACAATAAATAAGTAAATTATTTTTTTTAAAAAAAGGGAATTTATGCAGGTTTATAGACATTGTAGGGATTTATTATGTGCCTGAAAAAAAAAAAAAAAAGCCAAAGGGCAGCTGAAAATATCAACAGGTTTATTTGTTCTTACAATCATGTTGACTATAACTCTTTGCTTAACTAAAGACAATTCATAACTCTGAATGTGAACAAAAAAAAAAAAAAAAAAAAAAAAAAAATACACTTTTGTATATGAAGAGAACCCTTTGGGTTAACAGCCAGTGTTACTCATTTCACACAGAGAAATACGTGTTTATCTCTATGTATGAAACAGGAACCACACAGATTGAAGGATAATTTGGGAAGACTCTCTTTTTAGTAGCTAAACACACTGAATTTAAATTCTAAATCTTGTGAGACCGTTTCCTGCGTTCCCTGTGAAAAAGCTTTCTATAAATACGTGGAAATAAAATCATTAAAATGTTAATATAACCAATACAATCAAACAAAAGACCTGTTGGAGACTGGGTCAAAACCAAACCATATAAAAGGCTCTTTCTTAAAACAAGCTCCCAGAGATTTTCATAATTTTCCTTTTAAAACGTCAGTACAATCTTTTGGTTTGGTTCGGTTAAATCTACAGCAATTCTACATAATGAAAGGAAAGAATGAATACAAACATATTTCAGGATGACTTCAGGATTCCCGATTCCCATCTCTTTAGGGAGACTGTTTTTCCTTACGGCCCGGGTCTGCGCTGTTAAAGACCTCACTAGGAAATAATGAGAAGTTGAAGAGAGAAGGGGTACAAGCATGGTTACCCTGGAAAATTCACTTAATTAGAGACACAAAATGATGTGTCCATATACTTGATGCCACTCGCTGTTGTTCTGTTTAGCCAGAAAGATTACCCAGGTAAAAAAGAGGAAAAGAAAAATAAAGGAGTCTCTTCCAACCACTGATTTTTTTTTATGAGAACTTGTACTTTTCAAGGACATCTGCTGCCTAAGGTGCTGGGAGCTCCCGTGTTCAGTGCTGTTGCATCATAGCGGTGGGTACTTTTAACACACATCCCTGTATAAGGTATAATGAATTTAGTGATTAATTTGTGATCAATACATGTCGGCAGCTTCTAATAATGGGTGTTTCCCATGTCGCAAAATCCAGTTTGGCAGATTAGCATTAGCTGTTAATTAATTCCCTGTGATTGGAACCCCCTTTCGCTGCGTTGGGACACCCTCCCCTTCCCCTGCAGGGTTTCCTGACCGTGGAAAGGACTGAGACCTGCTTCCCACCCTGCACGCGGGCTGGGACAACATCTGCAGCCTGGTGGCCACAAAGAGGTGGGGACGTGCCCCAAGAGTGACTAAATACCTGCGGGTGGCCGATGGCCTCGATGGAATCGAGAAGAACCCAGGCTCCTGCAAAGCTTCAGCTGGAAGCCCTGAGCTGGTGGCTCAAATGAAAACATTCGTGTTTACTTTTTGTGGCTTTATTCCATGGTAGGCTGCATTGCTATGTGGCATGTTTTACGTGTATCTGAAAAAACTCAGGTTCTCCCCTTACACTGTATTTTGTTTGGATACGACCCATTCTCCAATTTTATGATAAAATGAGAACATAATTCACATATTAGCATTTCAAAACCTGTACAGCTGCAGAATGAGTAAACAGTGGAGTGAGTAATCGTTAGTAATCTGCACTGGAGAGAGAGATTTAAAAAAAAAAAAAAAAAAAAACCAAAGTTTTGCACTTCTTAAAACATCTGAAATTCTTTTTTTATCTGTGTCTTAGAGGTGACAGAGAAAAATCTATCTTTTAGCTGAACTAATCTCAAACAGCTTAATATCCTTTTTTCCATATAAATTTGTTTGTGGAAAGTTGGAATTGTAGCATAACCTATTGATTACATTATTTGAATTAAGTTTTAGAAATCCTACAGCTGTTTGCTGTCAAAATTTAAACCTACTGTCTATTTTCAGCTGTGCACTTCATACACATTTCACCTGGTGACTCAATAACATTTTAATATAAAAGTACATGATCATGGAACATATGTTCAGTGTTCATATGAGGCTTAATAGCGACAGAAGGGGTAACAATTAACAGTTCTGTTTTTCTGGGTATACAGGGTCCAAGTTTAAAGTTTTTCCTGGGCTGCTTCCAAAAAATCTTTGTTCCTAGTGCCTTGACCTTTGAGGAGTTTGGAATCAATGAGCCACGTTGCCTTCCATAAGGGTGTCAAGTGCAGAATAAAAAACTGCGTCACATCATTTTTCACCGCGGCCAGATGAGGTCTGAGTGAAGGAACAAGGAACAGGAAAGCAAGAACATCTGAAAAATTGACTCTGCAAGCTGGAATGTGATTCTGCAATAAGGGGCAACTCTATCTTTTTTTTTTTTTTTTTTTTTTTTTGTTTTTTTGCCAGAGTAGGCAGGTTGTAGACAGATCTGGGTCTCAGCCTCCCACCCCCGGGGCCCCCGTGTCAAGGAACAGTGATAGAGCGCCGTTCATTTATGCAACATCTGTAACGCATATAGCAATGTATTAATAGCTCAATATGCCAATCTGCCACTGTGCATTTTGACCTAGCAAGGACCAGAAGCATGGAAGGTCTGTAAGGCAGATGTGGGAATGGCAGCGACGGTGAAAATTAAAGGCAGACACTAAGAGTTTTGCACAGCATTGCGGAGTGGTAGTTCTTCTGGAAGAGGCTAATGCTTCCAGCTCAGTTAGGAGGTTAATAGAGCTAATCTTCTGTATCACTATTATTTATAACATGTTGTTGGACTTAATGTTTATGAAGCTCAAGCTGTATAGTGCACATCCAATTATGTTTTCTTACAGCCATGGAGGGTTTTATGAAAAGGAATATTGAGTGAATGCTTTATTGCTGAAAAATATTGTATGGGTTAGGAGGGAAGTTAATCCAATAGGAGGTAAAAACAGTAACAAAGGCTACAGCAAATACGAGATGCTTTAAATTCATTGCATGACATTCTCACCCTAATTATTAGCCCACACTGGGAATAAAAACAGCACCCTCATCTTCAAGTTATTATTTTTTTTTTTCCTTTCCTCATTTTTATTGCACATTTACATAAGACTTGTACGCCTTGTACTTCTTCCAGGCAGGCTTATAAGGTTTCTTTTAACCCTTCGCTACTCTTTACACAGCCCTGCAGGAAGTCGAATTTGCACCCGCGGAGGCAGTGGAAGGCAGGTGGCAGTGGTGGCGGCAGCTGGGACAGAGGTGGCCACACCACGATGGGCACAGAGGTGGCTGCAGCTTGAACAAGAGCCCGGTGGTTCAGACGGTTATCCAGCCTCAGCCCCCAGAGCCTCTTGGGCCTGCAAAGCTGGAACGGAAAATCTTCGAGGAACAATTTTTTATTTTTGTTTTTGTAAGATTTCCAGTATTTCCTGCTTCTAATTGGACCGGAAATATTGCAAGAGCAAATCTTTCTCATGGAAGACCAGCCCCACACCTGGCAGCAGAAACATCCACTGGATGGTTGAGTAAGGAGAAAAAAAAAAACAAAAAACAAAAAAAAACCCACCTCTTTGAAAAATGCCCTGGCTCTCATGAAAGACCATTGTTGTGCAGTTAGGGAGAGGAGAAAGAATGAAGTGGGGTTTTGTGGTTTGTACTTTATGCTTAATGTAAGGAGAGTTAAAGAAAGTATGACTGAAGGAAAAACAGGGAAGGAAGGAAGATTAGTCAGTTAATAAAGGAGATTTATGTTAGTGACGGTAGGTAGGCAAATTGCACTGCTAAATGGGGTATGGACTTCTTTTATGTGGACAAGAGAATTTATCAATTTTATTTAACTGAAACTGCACCATAATCGTGTCCTCAGGGCCTTGGCTGGAGGAGACACCCATCTCACAGAAAAACAGTCTTGGAGGCACCCGTCCTGGCTGGTAGTCCCTGGGCCAAAAATTTGGGCAGGTTGGGAACAGTGCAGTCCTCTGCATATTTTTCCAACAAACACATTGGACTATTTGATGGTATTTTTATTGCGATCAAGGCTTGCGATTTTTTTAATTGGTACCACAAGTCAAAGGTGCACACAGGTTGCTGCGGCAATTCCACTTTTTCAACGTGCAGCTTCGGAGGACTTTGAGGGCCGAGCAAGGCCCGCTGAGATCTTGGTTGGTGATGAAAGTAGTCTTTCCTGTCATCGTTGTCAAACAGACTGGACAAAAAGATGCAACCACATGGAGCATGGGCAGATAATTCATGTCTGACCCATGTCCAACTGGCTTGCATGAGCGTTTCTTCCCAGTGTGCTGGAAGGCATCTGTGCAGCCAGTGGCTGATGAATTTCCTTGCAAGCATTCATGACTTGAGCTTGTATTATGTATGTTCCTGGTTATATATGAATTTCCAGAAACACATGGGTTGTTCTGAAGTTCTGTATGCCATTATTAAATTTAGTGTTTCCAGCAGGAATTTAGCTCCTCGTGTTACAGACGATGAGACCTGATGAACTGCCATGAATGTGCTATCTGCCTGAAGTTGAGCAGGATTTGTGGGGCCGTGCCCAATCTACGACAGGAGCTACAGGAGCAGGCTTTTCCTTCACCGGCCACATCACTGTGGCTTCGCATCTCTCTAAAACCTGACACAGGTGTAGCTACAAGATCAGGGTCTCCAACAAGCATCAGAGTAGAACAAAATATGGTTATTCCTCTACGGACAGAAATAAATAATACTCTGTGGCTGATATTTCATTCATCATCTATACACTTGAATCTATACTCACCTAAATCCTATACATATGTCCTTAAATGCCTGCAGAAATCTCAGATTTCTCCTCTTCAATTACAGGTACCATGCAAAATCTGCTTTCTATTAAAAAAAAAAAAAAAAAAAAAAAAATTCTTTCTCAATCCCTAAGCCATTTGGTACTTCAGAAAATCATTAGAGAAGTGTGCTTTGCAAAGCCAAATCTATCTCCCTCTCCAAAACCCGCCCTCTTTTCCAATGTCTTCTGAGAAAGTAACATAGGCAAATACATGTGCAGGACTGAAGCGTGGCCAAAGGGCCAACCGAGGCTCAGATGTCTGCAGAAGGTGAAGGTGGCACCAAAAGAACCAGGAAAAGGAATTCTGAGGATTTGTGATGACCACAGGTTGAACACTCCATTTTATTTTTTTTTTTTCTTGAGTCCTGTAAATGCACAGAAGTTGGCCAAGGACCGCCAGCAGCAAATATGAATGTCTCATGCTTATTGTGAGAGAAGATTCAGTGCCTATTCTTCAGATAAAGCTGGGGTTAAGATTCAAAAGGGTAGAAAGTTGGCTGACTTGGTTTGTCATTGGATTTTGGGACATTTAGTTGGCCTTATTGCTAGATCTTCTTTACCTTTGCAATGGCAAGATGTGTATTTACATTTTGTTTATGTGAAAATGTTTACTTTTGAAGTAGATGGATTTAAACTGACAAAAAATGAAGTGAAAATTATGGGTAAGGTCTGGAATAAAGAGCTGAATTTAATAATTTATCTTCTTGGACCTAGAGAGATGAAGTGGCATGAGAATCAGTTGAAGTTGAGTTATTAATTGGGGAGATAAGACTTGATTTGTCTCACACTGAGTCTAATATTAAAGTTGGGATTAAGATTTGAAAAAGAAGTGAGACAGAGCTCATTATTACTGTCTATGTCTGTAATAGAAAACTGAGTTTTAAACTGGCATTGGAATGAGTTTAAGTTTATTTGATTTGGTGATAATTCTGGAATATCTGAAGGAAGGATTAGAAAAACAGATTGGAGAAAATAAAAAGGCTAGGAGTCATATTTCTACTGTTGTACTCACAAAGTGGAGTGTCAAAGAAAAACGATACTGGTTAGATCTTCAAACTCTTTCTTTGGGGCGTTTTACCAAACCTGAGAGAGTTTGGGTCTGTTGATACGAATAGATTACACTTTGGAAAAAGAACATTCAGAAATTTAGTTGTATCCCTGGGTATTCTCAGACACTGAAAGATAAACTACATATTTTACTAAGACTGGGCTAGGAGGAGCCTTAAATTACTTGTTTAGTTGGAGGACAAATATATTTGAAATTGCTAAGAGCAGGATTAGGGCTATTTAGTGTTGCCCCCTATTCCTCCCTATCACCTAACAGCATTCAGAAAATTGAGGCTGCCTTACCATGAGAACTCAGACTTCACACTGATTTTTGAACTACCTCTGTTTTGAGATGCTCAGTGAAAACTAACACTGCAGGGAAATGTTGTTGCACTTTAGGATTATCCAAAGGTCAGATATTCCGAATAATCTAATAGGAAACAGTAATGTTCAATTTAATGGAAAAAAACATTTAATTGGAGAGGAAAAATATTCTAAACTGGAAGACTCCATCATAAAAAAAAACCCATCAAACAAACAAACCACCAATCAAAAACCAAGGAGCATGCAAAAACCTCAGAGTCTGTGCTGTTTCATGGCACTATACATCAGCAACATACTGGACAAAAGGTATCAGGTGTTCAGGAGGTCCAGCGCACTCACTTCAATGTGAGAAACTATCCTCTTCTGGTTTCTGGAATAGGTCTCCACTTGTCCATGAGTGAGCACAACATGTAGCACTTTATTTTTAGTTCTGTCTCCTCCTAAATCAGACTCACTTTTGTGAGTTTTGGTTCTTTCGCAGATCCTCTGTGTGAACCCTCTTTGTCTGAAATTCGGTGGGGCAGCGAAACAAAAGAGGATTCAGAATGATTTTTTGCTTTGTTGGTAGATCCATCACATTCCAGACGCCGCTCCACCTCACGGCGGGCAGGCCGTGGAGAACACGATCCATTAACAACCAGCAATGCCCGTTATGTTGGCTATTAAGCAATATGATTTTGTATTCAGTGATTCCGAGTACAGCGTAAAACACTCGGGTGTTCCAGAATAAAATCATGATTCTGAACTGGTAGATGCTGAGTTTCAAGCTACAACACATACGGACCAGTTTGGAAAGTCAATGTCAACTGGAGATTCTGCTCATGGAGTGAGCGAGTTGTCTTCAAATCTACTCTAAAATGTCTGTGAAATGTGATTGTCTGAATAGTGCTAACAAAAGGCATTCAGGCTTACTGAAGTTTTACCCGTCTGCTGTCTGTTTTACATCAGGAAACGAAGGAACATGAGTGCGTAACGCAGGGTAATGTCTGCCATCCCGCTGCAGAGCCTTATAGCTAGCTATACGTGTGCCAACCATATTGCTAAACGAAGGAAATCTTTAAAGATTATCTTGATTTTCACTAGTTTTAATAAGCATTGTAAGCCGAGCTGTAAAATATCTCCGTTTCCTCCTCTCCATACCGTTGGCTTGCTGTCTGCAAACACATTGTGAAGAGGCGGCGGGTTTCTCCAGCCAGCTCCATCCTCCCATCCCCGAACCCCTCCCGGCCGCAGGCAGGGTTGGAAGTCGGCAGGCAGTGTTTGGGCAGGTCCTGGGGGGAGCAGCGCCCGCGGGGCAAGCGGGCAGCAGGGTCCAGCCGCCCCGGCCTCCCGCCGCATTCCTCCGCCTTACCGGAGGTGTCTGGGCAGGGGGTCTGTGCCGGGGTTACACAGAACCACTCTCCCCGCTGCAAACAGGAACCTCCAGCAATGCTAAACAAATCAGGCTGCCAAGGTTTTTTTTTTTTCTTTTTTTTTTTTTTTTTTTTTTTTTTTTTTTTTTTT
>NW_020799105.1:24709122-24719122 GCF_003259725.1 Athene cunicularia
GAAAGAAAGAAAGAAAGAAAGAAAGAAAGAAAGAAAGGAAGGAAGGAAGGAAGGAAGAAAGAAAGAGAGAGACGTTTATTCCCAGTTAATCATCCCCATAGGACAGATGGCCACCACCCATTCTTGTTCCCAGATACTACTGGTTAATCACAAAGCACACAGTGAAAAGGGCTCGTGTTAGCTCCTTGGCTGCTGAAAGCAATAGCGTAGAATCCGCAAATGTTCTCCAGAAGATTAAGGTGACGCAAATACTGGAAAGTTTCCTACGTTAGCAAAGTTGCCGTTCAGGACAGTGAGGTGGGGTGGGTTTTTTATGCTCACAATGGCACTAGATGTGGTTGAGGGAACTGTTATTGACAGCAGGGTGCTGCACGTGTTCGCACTGGCTCCAGATCCTGCTCGCTTTACGATGTCCTCAGTAGCTCAAGGCAAATATTCTCTTGGAGGAACGGGAACCTCAGCCGAGTACATAAACTCAACATACCCCTTGGCTGCAGCCAGCAGCCTTCGGCTACCTCGCCTTGCATTACAGTGGTGTCTGTAAAGCAAAGGAAGCAATGCTGCAAAACCAGGGTCTACGGCGTTGTCTGCCTTCTCACTTGGGACCCGAGTAGCAGGAGACAACAGAGAAACAGGGAAGAGAGCGAATCCTGCCAGAGCAGGGCTCGGGGTTTTATTCAGGCTCGCACAATTGGTCACAGACCAGCAAAATGCAAAGGATCAAACCCGATAAGATGGGAAAGAATATGAAGCTGGGTCTGATTTACCCCTGATGAAAATTAACGTACTTCCACTGAAAACTTTCGCAGAGCCGAGCCAACTCCCTGCAGCCGAGAATCTGGCCCTTTTGTCTTCAGATCAGTTATAACAATTAAAGATATATTAAGACAGCAGAGAGCACAGTATAATCCAGACTGGGAAAAAAATCCTTCAGAGTTATTTTAGTTTTAGTCTTGATGTTTATTTTTTTGTGACTGAGATTGTTTAAATAACGTGTCTCCAGGGAATAGAGTAAAAATATAGATTCTAATTTGAATATAGATAAACACTGGATTATATATCACAAAATATGCTGGTGTAGCATATGCAGTACATGCTACATGTTAACACCAAGTATTACGTAACCACAGCACCAGGCCAGTTTACTTTTATCGTGCTAATGTATTTTTTACCTCCAAACATTAATATTTTTATATCTATATATATGTACTGCTACAATGCCATATTCTCAGGTTTTACAGTTCCACTGCATTTTTTTCTGGCGGAGGTTACAATGGAGGAAAAACGCCAACTGGAACATGTCGAAAAACAAGATCATAAGGTTTCACTCAAGTTGCTTAAATTATTATGTAGGAGGTATATTATCGACCTTTTAATAAAAACCTTTACAGTCTCCATGGAAACATTTTTACATTGACATATAAAAACATAAATGGAAAAAAAGAAATGTTGTAAAAAAAATGAATCTGGTCTCCTGTTCATAAATTAAAGGCTGCCTTTACCGTGCGGTGCCTTATCTTCCATCCGTTATGCAAATGTAACTGCTCGATGATGATTCATTAGTTGAGCATCTTACTGTAACCTGTGTAGTAAACTGAGGTATTTGAGAGGTTTAATCCTAAAATAGCGGTTACTGTTTCTGTAATGCAGCTTCCTACCTACTTTTAAACCAGGACAGCACATCAGTGCATTCGGACTCAGGTTAAACGTGCAGTAGATGGGACAATGCTCGGAAGTACCGACTCATAAAAACTGAAGCTCACAAGAAAATGCCCTCCTGGTTTTCTTTTTACTTAGAATAAGATACTCTCATCCTGACTGGCCTGAATTTCCAGGACTTTAGAGCAGAGGAAAATCCTAAAGTAAGCTCAGCCTCACGTACTGGAGCCCAAGCAAGTTTGGGAAGGGGCGAGGAATCTCGCAGCACATCATTTGAGATAAGGATCAGTCTCTCTTGATTTGAATTCCAGAGCTCTCAGCTGTGGTCTGCTGACATCTCGTCAGCATCCGTGACATTTACCAGCGATATACCGTTTATATCATTCTCAACTCCAGAGGCCAGATGACAAGATGCAAAGACATTAGAATTCTGATTATAATAAAAAGGAAGAAGTTTTGTGGTGTTAAAAGAGGAGTGCAATGAAAAGAGCACAGAGATTGTTTTCCAAGATGCAGGAACACTTTCTCAGTTTAAACAGAGTCCTAAATGTGCTTTTATTTACAGATAATTCTCTGGCATGACTCTCTTCTAATCTCTCAATTCCCTCCTTAACCAGTGCAGAGTTTTGCCAGCCAGTTCTCTACACGAGCACACACGAAGTGGCTTTTAGAGGAGCCTGAAGAAGTAAAATTGTCAATGTTTACTAAAAAAAAAAAAAAAAGCAGTTCCAAGAGAAGCACTGGTCAAATGTTAGCTAATGATGTATTTATCTGTCTCATATACTGAAACAAAGACCAAAAATTTCTCAGAGTGAATCACTTAGCTTTCCAACAATTTGCAAGTTAAAAAAAAAAAACAAAAACAAAAACAAAACCAAACCCAAAACAAAAAACAAAAAAAAAAACCAAAAGGGTAATTAGCACATAGATTCAGAAAAGTTATATGAAGAGTTTATAGGTGGGTAAATGTCATTTTCTGAATGCAATAGATAATACAGATGAATCATACGGGTTTAAGACACTCACAAAGCCCAGTGAAATTGTTGAATGCCTTTGCAGCAGCATGAGAGAGGGTTCAGGCTGAAACGAAATAGATATTAACTTTTAAATATTATTTAATAGCAAACCAAACAGCTGTCCTCATGTATGCAACATAAGTAGGATATGGTTTTTTATATATATCACATAACAACAACAACAGTATCTTGTTGGATTTTATATATATATATATATATATACACACTATATATATAAACACACTATATATATAAACACACACTCTCGTTATCCAAACACATTTTTAATAGCTTTTTTTTTTTTTTTTCAGTTCCTATCTAGTACAGTTGATTCTTTGGTTTTCAGTGATTTCTGTTGCTGATTCAAACTTGAAGGAACTTCCCAGATTTTCATACCTGGATAGCAGTGCCTTGAGCTTTGTGTTAATAACTAACATTGGAAAGGAAACGATTTTCACAAAGTCTTCAGCACCAATTCTCTAAATACCAGAATCTCCCGAAAGTATCTCAAATTCCTCTTGGCCAGGATCACGAGAGGAAATAGGTAAAGGGAGTAAGTCATGCTAAAGTGGTTGTTGAAATGAATGCAGAAGAGTGTTGAAAATGTGGAGAGTGCATTGTCCGGTATTACTGAGGGGGGAAAAAAAAAGCTGTTATTCAAACCTGGAAAGATCAGAGGAATATATACGTACATATAAAAACATGAAACAAGGTTTATATGCACACACATGCAGAGAGGTAGCAGTACAGAGCGCCGTCACAGTGTGTCACAGTGTGAACCCAACACCCATCTTGGGGCTCAAACCTCCAGCCAACACTGCAGAGCAGCACCTCAGAGCTCAGTTAAAATCTCTCTCTTAGATAAAACAGCCAACGATTTCCTCAGTCGTATTCGTAGTTAAAAGGAGCATTAGTTAGAAAGGTGCTGTTGTGTGTTTGGAAAAGGCAAGGGCATGAGCTGACTCTCCAGCTCAGGGTATAATTCATGAATGCCTACAGTTTCCACGGTCTTTAATAAATACTATGGCACGTCGTAAGGACATTTTTGCACGTGCATGTGGAGAGCCCTTTATTCACTTGAAGGACCGAACGACCCTATGATGAGACTCCCATCTGGCAAAGTACGTTGAATCCTAGACAGCATGGTTTAAAAGGAAAGCACGTATATTCCTGCTGATTTAATTAGCTACACTTTTCAGGTGTCCACTTATTTAAATTGTACCTTTTCGTATGTGTGTTGTCTGCTAAAAACTACCTAGCATGGTTGAACGTTTCATCTGGGAGATGATTAAAGATCAGTCTCGCTGTTCCCACTCGCGGGGGATGACAGCCTTGTTCGTCTCCCCGCTGTGTTTGATGTCTCCGGTAATGCTGGGTGACCACCCAACGTGGCAAGTCCCGCCGCGCTTTACGGCTATCGTATTTCTCTCAACTGTATTTCACCTTTCCCTTTGCTCTTCCTTGCCAGGAAGCTAAGTGGAAAATATTCGTCCTGCAAAACTGGCCAGGAAGTCAGAGGCCACACAAAAAACCCCAAACTATTTTGTTTCTTTCGGCAGGGACAGAGCTGCAGCCCCAGGTCCTTCCCCAGGGACACCACAGGGTTTCACGGCCACCAACGCTCCCCCCAGTAGCTCCTGCAGATGTCACACCTCATCTCCTTTGTTCTTCAGAACCGTTGTTCCCAACACAGACCATGGTTTGTATCCACAAATTGGCCCCTAGCTATGATCTTCGTATGTGGTTGCGGGGCCAACAAAAATGTGCCAACATTTTTGGCAAATCTTCCTGCAGTGTTTGTGCAGATCTCTGCAGGTCATTAACCTTACATCGCTGGCGATAAGAGGCTGGGCATTGCAAATGGATTTGCATGGTCTCCAAGGCTCAGCCCTTGTCAATCCAAGCATCCAGTGCCAGCACAGCAGCAGTTAAATGAAGAATCCTTTTGCCTATCCTTCTGAATGAAGTGCAAACATTGCACTGTGATGGCAACAAAGGAAAAAGAACCATTAAAAAAAAAAAAAAAAAGGAAAATTGCCAAGGAAAATCGCTGTGAACTCCCAACCCCTGCAGCACATCAGACAAGAGCGGCCGCCAAGTCTCCAGAGCTTCATGAGACTCCCCCATGTCTCATACCCTGCTTCTGCCTTCCCAGGAGCTCATCGCCTTCTCCTTCCCCGGACACAACAGCAGATCTGCTCCCTGCCCTGATGGTCTTAACTGGAGACAGTTCCAGAGCTGGGGAGAAACACCTCCAAGCAGGACAAACATCCTATTTTTTCTTAGAACAGCCTACACTTTGTCCCCTCATATTGTGCCTTCAGACACAAGGATGCACCCATTAGAGGATCTACACTTAAGCACCAGTAATCTATTAATTTATCCCATAAACTCAACATCCATCTAGCAAAGGTTTATTCTTATCTCTGAGAAACATAACGTGGCTTAGGGGATGAGTCCCTTGATACATTTCTATGTATATATTTTAAAAAGATGGAATAACTATTGGAAAAAAAAAAAAAGTCTAAAATTCATACATACATGTGCAGTATTACCAAAAAAAAAAAAAAAATCGTTCAATTAGGTTTATGATGTGGCCATGGGGCCAAGCGACACAAAACCCCATCCACCTGGTCTGTAAGCATAGCAATACTCAAAATGCCCCAAATGGGAGATTTTGGCGGTGCTTCTGGAACGCCACCATGCCAACAGGGTTACCTTTTCTCTTTCCCTACAGAACCTCAGATGGGAAGACAATTGTGGAGAAGAGCTGATTGATAGAAATAGCTTGTAACCCTGGATGTGACTGGGTGGTGCTGGGGACAGCTATAGATTTTGAAAATTAATATGGGACGGCTGCTTCCTAATCTCTGACTTTGAGGGGCATTCGGTCAGCTAGCAAGACCAGTTCTCAACAGGACATCAGCTGGTGGATTTTGGTTTGAGTTTTGGAGAGAGAAGAAAATAAATTCTGGAGCCTTTGAACTAGATCTTTTAACTTTTTACAAATTATATTTTTAAATAGTCCAAGAGATTTTGGTATCTTTGATAACAGGTCAGTGTAAGCTTCCACGGATTCTGTGAACGGCTACGGTTGTGAAGTCGCATCTCTGTGACTGTGTGTCTGAACCAAATATAAATCAAGGTAACTGAAGGGGAAAAAAAAAAAATCATGGCAGCAATAAAAGTTCACATTCATGCTCAACAGTTGATGTGATCGCCACCAGGATCTCAGCCTTTGCTGTCCACTAATGCAAGAAATTTTCACTTATCTTGCTGTAGGAAACTGGTAGGCACCTGCAAGTCTGTTAACACGATCTCAGCGTGCAATTGTCTGTTTAACTGTCTGCTTCTTATAGGTCACCTCAAACTTTATTTTACACCTTCTTCCGACACTGACTAAGATAGTATAAACCCTGTAGGCATTATTAAACATACCTAAACGTGTTCCAGAGGTATCCTCTATATCAAGTTGCACCAGATTTGAATTTGCCCGTGAAGAAGCAATATGTTTTTATCCCACTTTACGCCAGCTTGGAAGCAGTTCTTACCCCGAGCAACAAGCTCCATGTTCACCAGTCCTAAAGTCACAGGACTGCATATTTCTCTGCGTGTGTATGTGTTTGTGTCTGCGATTTCCCAATATTCCTGGCTACTGCAGCCAGAGCCATTGAACTGCTCAGCGCTGCATGTAATAAAATGCTGAAGGCATCTGGGTTTTTTTGGACACGTGTCTTGGCATGAAGCTATGCTTGAAGTGTTGGATTCTCTTTGCACAGTTTGGAGACCAGCATGTTTCCAGTGGAGCTGGAAACCTGTAACCACTCATATCCTCTGCTGGGTATTTTGTTATAGTTTAGCGCTGTTTGGGTTTGTTTTCAAGTTGAAAAAAAGAGAAATTTAAGGGGGGAAACCTAAGAAAGAACAGATGCTAATACTGGAATATTAGAGCTCAGAGTTATTATCGCAGTTTTGGGAGCTATCTAACAGGCCTTTTTAGACAAAATCTGGCTTGAAAGTGGCATGAAAGCAAGTGTATTAAGTATTGTAAAACCAGTTTCTCCTCTCCCCATTCCTCTGACTTGTGAAATCGTGTTTGTGTGATATCCCCAATGGTTCCCAGCCTCTTGCTCCCAGTACGCTGCAGTCCAGGACTGCTCAGGCTTCCTCCAGCAGAAAAATATTAGCAGTTGGCCACCTGTCCGTTAAGGGGATGTTTTACATTTCGGTGTGTTGAGCATCTCCATTGATTATGTATTTTCCATTGTTCGGGGAAGCAGGAAAATCCAGGAGGCATTCTCACTGTATAAATATAAAAGACAGATATAGATAACCCTAACACCGCTTAGCTTTCTTTCGTACCCAGAGCAGGCAAGAATCTTGCACCATTTTGCAGGTCCCCACTGACTGTTAGTCTGGTTTATTCCCAAAATGCTTTGGAGAGGTTTTGGGGGTTACTCCCATGGAAACGAGATGCCCCCGGCCCTGTTCCTTGACTCACCGGGAGATGCTGCTCGAGCTGCGGGTGAGGAAGTCAGCAGGACAGCTGAGATTTCTTCCACACTCACAGTCCCAGCTAAAACCCACCGTACACCACTCCTGGATTTCCAGAGCCGGAGCAAATGGGCAAGGAAAATCCCCCCCAAGCAGCCCTCTAGTATATCATCAGCTGATTGCAATTTCTGATGGCACTGATGGCAATTTCTTCCTTTTTTTTACACAATTTTCCATCTATCTGGTTAACCAAAGCCATGCACATGACTAGAAGGAAACGCCAATTCTGTCTACTTTTGTTGAAATGACTTTCACCCTTCTGCTATCGTATTCTCTGTTACATTTAATTTGTTTTGGTTTAGCACATTTTAGCTGAGCAAACAATTTGTATGTTATGACTTGAGCCCGTTTTAGAATTGTTAAGGAATTTTTTTATTTTTTTTTCACAGTTTTTTTTCTAACCTGTCTGTATTCAGCTCACACGCTGGGTTGTATTTAAACAGAAGATCAACTGATAATTGCAACACCACTGCTGGCGTCGTTCTAGCAATGAGGCTGCCAGCATTTCCAGGTTGAATTTTGGCATACGACGTTGCAGCCTGGAAGCCAATTTTATTAAAATGAGTAGAGGGGAAAATCTGTTTGGCCTCTTTTGCTTGATAAGAATATAAAAAGACAAAATTTTAAAAGAATAAATGAATGTTGAAAATACATTCCCTGACCTGTGGGTATTTTTGTGATATCTGCCACTGAGCTGAGGTGTCCAGGCCAACAGCTGTAACTGGGATCACCCTCCACCAGAGCCACACTGCCCCTGACGAGGGCGTTGACCCTGCATTAATTACAGGCTGGGGCATCAGGGACGTGCCCGACAAGTGTCTGGAGCCGGGTGCCCACTGCCCCAGCTGAGCCCAGCATGCTGGCCCAAGCACCTCTGTGCAGTCCCACAATGAGGCCAGCACAGCTAAAAAAATGATCCCCAGTTCACCCCAGGAAATCCATATTTCTCAGGAAAAACACAGCCATCTACACTTGGTATTGTTTGAGGGCCTGTATCCTACCACATCCTCTTGAAAATGTAAAACCACACACCAGCAGAATACAGATGAATATCTACACTCATATAATTTTATATTTAAGCCTATGGGATGGTGATAATTACAGTTTTAGAATGGGATCAAAAAGCACAGATCTATAGAGACTCTTTGAAGTCAATATCTATTTATTATAATTACACAACATCTTCCATTGGACCTGAAAGCATTATTCAGGAATTAATAAATGAAATTTTGCAAAGGAAAGACAAGCTTCTCCTGCCACGGTTTAAACCCATTTTATGGATAGGCAATCTGAGAAACAAAGCTTTTAGGTGAGCTGCCTCTGTACCCAAGCAGCACCCGAACACGGCTGGTCTGTAGTGGGTGCAGGGGACCACAGGCTTTCAAATAACAACGCATTCAACTCATCAGAGCCGCCAGATTCTCTTGATGTTCCCTGTATTCTCACACCTGGGACTTTCCTGGTTGGAGACGCCAAAGGTGAAACATTTCGGTATCTAATGAAGCTGCTTAGTTAACAAAATTTATAAAACTTTATATTATTATGACTTTTTTTTTTTTTTTTTTCCCAACAGTTGCACTCATTTAGCGACTGTGAGCTGTACAGAGACTTTTATTCCACTCTTCACATATGTGAGAAGAAGACAGAAGTCAAAACAGGGCTTGTACAAGTTGGGAACCGAAGGTTGAGTTGGGAGAACTAGGAGCCAAAGCTCCCTATCGCCCACTCCTCTCCTTTAATTCCTGGATTAAAGGTCGTTCTTGATGGGTAAGGAAGTCACAAAGCAATGCACAGCCACCAAACAAAGAACTCTGAAACTATCTGGACAATCTTTTTAGCTAGGCATAATAGTTGGCTCAGCAGCTATTGCAAGCACAATCTAACAAGGAAATATTGCCGTGTGTCCATGAAGTGGAAGTAAATGTGGGTCTGCATGGAGCAGATTTATAACCTGTGTTTTATTCAAAATAACTTCTCTGGCAGGAGGAATAGCCTGAGCCGGTGTTTTCTGGAGAACTTTGCCCTTCAGCAGAGGTGCTCCATGAGAGCGTGCTCACCATTGCTGCGCTCTACTGTGCCAGACTAGAGGACGAGAGTGCCATGGCTGATGCTCCAAGTGCTGCTGGGCTCTGGCTCCTGGCCCAGGAGACCCAGCAGGTCCCTCTCAATAGCTGGGGTCAACCTTGTGTGGGACCTCCTGGAGTTTGGGTTGTCCACCCTGACTCTCACAGCTGGTCTTTTGCGGGTCTTAAACTCGAGGAAAGCAGGCAATGTTTTCCTTGGGTTGGCAGAGGGCAGTGTCTCTCCTCGCAAGCTCAACGGGCACCTCGGTGGAAGGAGACGCTTCATGCAAGTACGGGGAGCAGCGTCAGCAGAGGCACAGTGCTTGGGTTTGCTCGTGAACCAAAAGAGCCCGTACACCCTCCAAGACAGAGACCCTTAGGAAAGGCTACCACCAACTTCCTCTGCTGTGATTTTCCCTTTTTCATTATGTTTGACATTTTTGAGACTGAGCTTTGTTACAGACTATTAGCCTATGGCAGTAGGCTGGGGAGATAAGACTTCATCAAGCTATAAATCACACAAAAGCATGTAAAAATGTGAAATTCTGAGGCTGCACCGGCAGCCGTTGTTGGGTTCGCCTGAGCGTTGTTGTACTGATTGCAATATTTCAAGTGACTCGCGGTACAAGCCAACGTTGCAGCTTGCAGGGAAATGAGTTTGGTGCCTTGTGTCTGAACAGCAACACTATTAAAGTTTTGTACTTAGCA
>NW_020799105.1:24724122-24728174 GCF_003259725.1 Athene cunicularia
CTGGCTACCAGCCCCCTTGCTCAGCAGAGCCAAATGCTCTGAGAAAACTTTGTGCACCTTTGGCTGTTAGTTCTGGTTGTCCCATCCCATGTCCTGGGCCTCCGAGCCAGTGGGCAGACTGCAAACGTGGCAGGAACAAGGTGGAAAAACAAGAGTAAAGAGGGTTGTTGGGAAGAAGAAACAGGGAAAAAAGTGGAAGAATGTGGTGAAAAGAGAAAAGGAAAAAGACTCTGAAGAAGATTGATATTTTGGAGACCAGCAAAAAGTAATCTAAATGTCATCAGTGAGGGTGAAGGACCAGATCAAAAGGAGAAAGACTACGAAGCCTGCAGCAAAAAATAAAGAAGGGATTAAAAAAAACCCAAGAAGAACTAAGGATAAGGAAATAACATCTATGTTTAAACGAATTCAAGGCCTTAAGGAAGACAAGGCAAGGATGCAGCAGGGCATGGAGCACAATAGGGGACACAGGGCAGCAGGAAAGATGAGAAGATGGCAATGGGTGGACAGAAAAACAACAGAAAAAATGTCTGCTCTCAGAAAGAGAAAAATAGACAATCTGAAATTCGTAAACCACAATTACCGGAGCCTTAGATATGTCTAAAAGGGAGATCAAGACAATATTTTTTCTCCATCGGGACTCTCTCATTAATAATAGAAGGGGAATTTCTTTTTAAGCGTGACATTAGTCACCTTTCCTTCTGCTCGTGCAGGCAGGTGGTACCAAGACATGGGGTGCACTGGGAGCATACCATGCTCCCCCATACCCCCGAGGAAAGCACGCTGGGCTCTGAGCTCCTCTCGTGTCCCAACAAAGGTGATATCATGCTTAACTGAGATGGAAAATGCTCTTGCCTCTAGCGGGTACCCTTTTCACAGTGAAACCAGGGCCGAGTAACACCGAGACTCTGGTAGAAGCTGGCCAAAGAGGTTGGAGCCATGCCGGGACAGTTACTCTAGTGACCATGGGGAAGGAAGGAATTGCCCAAAACCATGCTGCTTCCATGGGGCCGGAGCAAGCTGGGAAGGCTCCTGGCAGCAGGCGTAGATTGAGCAGCCAAAAGCTGGCCCAGGGTTCATGGGAGCTCTTTGGTACCTCACCCTCTTGCACCAACACCCCCTCCCAGCCTCTGCGCATGTCTGGGGCATCACGGGAATCAGCTCACAATTTCCTTTGTGCAATTTGCACGAAAATTTCTGTAAGGCATAGAGGAGAAGTGAGTATGTCTGATTATAAGCATTCAGAGACACTAGAGCTATGCAGATACGGGCAGGTAAATGTGCATGTCTCTTTATTCTACACAAAGTGATCATTAGAGTCAAGGCATTAAATAGGAATTTACCAGGCTGGTCCTGATTTCAGAGACGACAAACAGGCATATTTTTAATTGATGTCAGAGTATTACCAAAGTCTTTCCATGCCCCTAATGCTCGAGGCACATACCTGGAGCAACAAAACCAGGACAGAAATAAATCTTTCACCTGGTTCACCATGTTCCTCTTGGACCATGCTCACGTGTTATGCACTGATTCCCATGTAACCCAAAAAATATACAACCTCTATTATAGCATTGAATATGACCTCAATAACGGATTTAAAATCAGCATCCTCGTTACACATCAAGCTGGTCTTTGCAAGAACAAGCTGCTGGTTTCACGAGGCATTTTTCGATGGAAATGAGCTCCGAAGAAGGAAGCTGTGGGAGTCTGTCAAGCACGCAGTAAACTCAGGTTTGAAGCGTGGCATTTCCTGATGCAGATCCTTAATTACAACAACAGAATAGATAGTGTGGAGGAGGAACTTTTACAGCGTATTAAAGGAAGGAGTGATATGTGGTACAGCTGTCTGGATTTCCTTGGAAATATGAAGCAGTATCATTTATTAATTATGCTGAGGTAACTCGGAAGAAATTTAAATATAGAAGTACTTGAAACTAGTAATTGGCTGGAATATCACACACACACACACACACACACATACCCCCCCCTTACTCAGCTGCTGTAGAAATTACCAACAAAATCTATTCCACTTCATTTCCCATGATACTAAACACTTGGAATATGGTTCCACGTCTTAATATTATTGAAAGATAAAGTGACATTATGAAAAACTTTACGCAGATCTACTCCCTTCGTGAGCAGGCAACGATAGCTGTGTTTCCTTAAATATGAAGGCTCTTTAGCCTGAGCAACATAGAGGATCTGCTACACGAAGCTGGCCTCAAATTCATTCTTCTCCTTATGCTTTTGTCCCGTGGTTGACTTGTCAAAATAAGAAATCAGTGGGCGTCACTGATTTTCAGCTTGTAAGATGAACTGCCGGACTTCAGAGTTGTAGGCAAACATTGATAAAAATCAAACAAAACAGTGTAAACCTGATCTGGCATCACACAATATTGAACAATGTAGGAATAATACTCAAATAAGCCTGCAAAAGGCGAGCATGTTCATAGCACAAATGCTCCAGGATAGCTGTCCTTAGATATAGGCAAAGCAACAAGGAACGGGGCAACTCCTCTCCTAAAAATTCACCCGAAATTTCCCTGCCGGGTGCTACACTGAGAGGTGCCCCCATCAGCCTTGTTCTCACAGAGAGGTGGGCACTGCTGGTGCAAAGAGCAGTTCCACATTCATCACATACGGACCGCCAAACTGATATGGAAATTCCCACCAAGGAAGCAGTATAACGATGAGACAAATTGCATTGTTCTTAAAACAAACAAACAAACAAACAAACAAAAACTGGTTTGATGGACCAAAGTTGGAAAGCAACTACCACTGCTAAATTACAATTTTCATTTTAAATAGAAGATTTCAGTTATCGGTACAACATATTTCTCTAGCTGGATGTGTAACCCCTACATTAATTAAAATAGAAAGTTGTAGGTCTTAAACATCTAGAATTTAGCCGTCAAAACAAAGTAAATTCCAGGTTAAATCTGTCACTCCAGCCTTATAGTCCTGTGGGATGCAGATACTTGACAGATACCCAGACATCCTAGATTATATATCCAGTCCCACTCAACATCCTGTACCAGAGCGAGCTCACACTTTCTCCAAAGACTTATGAAAGACACATATTTATTTCTATTTTACAAGGCATAACGATCGAGTTAATTTCGTTGGTTGACCCACTAATATTTTCTTGAACACACAGACAGGATATATCAAAAAATGATTCTTCAAGAACCACCGTGCCAGGCGGTGTAGGAAACAGGGTGGCTGTTAAAGATAAGTTCCTTAGAAGTTTGACTTGGCATTCTTCAATTACTAGTCTAATTATTCTTCTTCTATTATTTAGGCAGTGAGCCAAAGGTTTCCTGGGTGCAGAGGAAGTTAATAGGGGAGATGAAGCAAGATTGCGAGGCCATGTCAGCATATGTTCATTAAAACCCGATTTCTTCAGCATTAAATTTACTCACTGTTTCAACAATGTACTACTGTCTCTATGTATTTGATGATAAAAATATACAAGAATAATTATTTACAATATTTCCTGACCCCCCCTTTTTTTTTTTTTGTTAGTTTTTCAAAGCTATATCTATTTTAAAAAAAATTTTAAAAAAGACAAATTTATTGGGAAATCTACAGAAAAGAACGTGATGTCTCCTGTTCATTGCTAGAAGGAAATTAAGGGGTTTCCAAAAGCTTGCCAGTAATCCCCACTGCTTTCTAGCATTCAGCACTGGATATATATAATTACATCTGAAAAAATTACATTTGAAGAAAGTTATTTAAGTTGCAAAGCCAAGTACTTGGAAGTTAAGAAATGCCATTTTTACAATTGCCCATGCAATCCCGATTCTTCCCGCTTACATATCCAACTTTTAATATTAAAAGAGAGGCAATGGGAAAATATTACGCGATTATGTAGTTAAAGATTGTATCGTAATGCATGCGCTCATGGGAGCAGAAATAAGGTTGCAGACGTATGTAACCGTAAAACTGGCATTCCTTAACATACAGATCTTGCCTATACAAACTAAATAACTTCCTTTTAACATACATATATATATATATATATATATATATATATATATATATATATTTGT
>NW_020799105.1:24728224-24731893 GCF_003259725.1 Athene cunicularia
AATTTCTACGGAAATATATAAACCAAAACATCTTATGCACAGCTATATATATATATATTTGTCATTTCCTGTTTTGTTTAATTTCTACGGAAATATATAAACCAAAACATCTTATGCACAGCTATATATATATATATTTGTCATTTCCTGTTTTGTTTAATTTCTACGGAAATATATAAACCAAAACATCTTATGCACAGCTATATATATATATATTTGTCATTTCCTGTTTTGTTTAATTTCTACGGAAATATATAAACCAAAACATCTTATGCACAGCTATATATATATATATTTGTCATTTCCTGTTTTGTTTAATTTCTACGGAAATATATAAACCAAAACATCTTATGCACAGCTATATATATATATATTTGTCATTTCCTGTTTTGTTTAATTTCTACGGAAATATATAAACCAAAACATCTTATGCACAGCTATATATATATATATTTGTCATTTCCTGTTTTGTTTAATTTCTACGGAAATATATAAACCAAAACATCTTATGCACAGCTATATATATATATATTTGTCATTTCCTGTTTTGTTTAATTTCTACGGAAATATATAAACCAAAACATCTTATGCACAGCTATATATATATATATTTGTCATTTCCTGTTTTGTTTAATTTCTACGGAAATATATAAACCAAAACATCTTATGCACAGCTATATATATATATATTTGTCATTTCCTGTTTTGTTTAATTTCTACGGAAATATATAAACCAAAACATCTTATGCACAGCTATATATATATATATTTGTCATTTCCTGTTTTGTTTAATTTCTACGGAAATATATAAACCAAAACATCTTATGCACAGCTATATATATATATATTTGTCATTTCCTGTTTTGTTTAATTTCTACGGAAATATATAAACCAAAACATCTTATGCACAGCTATATATATATATATTTGTCATTTCCTGTTTTGTTTAATTTCTACGGAAATATATAAACCAAAACATCTTATGCACAGCTATATATATATATATTTGTCATTTCCTGTTTTGTTTAATTTCTACGGAAATATATAAACCAAAACATCTTATGCACAGCTATATATATATATATTTGTCATTTCCTGTTTTGTTTAATTTCTACGGAAATATATAAACCAAAACATCTTATGCACAGCTATCTAAAAAGAAGAATTTCTTGAGCCCAGGTCCTACTCTTTATTTTTCTCTGTCTCGCACCCTTGTTCACCTTCTTTTCCTGGCAAGAGATGGAAATCTCCCCGTTAACAGACACTGGGGCAAGACTCAAGGTTTAGGGTGATGGTGGCCTGGTGGGGCCACGCTGGCCCCGGTGACTTACGGATGTCCTGCCCCAGGGTCATGGTCACCCTCTTTGGCATTTAACCAAATACCACCTGCAACCTGGGAGCCAGAGGAGGAAATTTTTTTTTTTTTTTTTAAGAAACAGTTTATAGCTCAGTTAAACCCGAAAGACATTTTGTGGCACCCAGAAAAGGCACTTCTCTGGCCTGAAGGCTTTCTCCCTGCCAAATTTCAGGAGTCTGCTGCAAACCATGCAGCTGCTGGCACTTATCCAGAAAAAAAAACCCAAACCAGCCCCGAGAATCTCCCCCAGCGTGAAGGAGGAACGAACGGCTCCTGCTGGGACACCACGAGGGGTACAACGGCTCTCCTGTGATTTTTTTTTTAGTCAGAGGAGTTTGCCATTGGAAATAGAGGGAGAAGAGGCAGGTCCCACCTGGATTTCCAACACCAAGAGGTGTCCCGTGCTGCTGGCACCAGCCCCTGAAGGTACAGACCCAGACCAGACCACACCAAGCCAGCGTCGACAGAATGGGACGGGGCGTCAAAGGATGGACAGAAGGAAAAAGTTATCGTAGGCATTGGAAACTAATCCAAATCCTTCCTGGCAAATCTGCTTATTTAATATGTTCATTTAAATTCATTTCACAGTCAAGAAAAATGAGATTTTTTTTTTAAAAAAAAATGTTTATTAATGCATTGCCCGCAAAATAAATCCACTAGCTTCCCCCAGCCCAAACTCAGTGCACAGAGAACCTGAGCTGCATTCAGCATTAAATGTAAAAATCTATATTTATTTATTTATTTTAAAAAGTGGGCTTAACAAAAGCAGGATTCCATGGCTCACCAATGAATAACTTCTTGAAAAACTTTCCCATTGAAATTATGGAGAGGAAAAAATAAAATATATTTTTTTTAAAAAATGATATTCTAAACTCCAGTATGTCTTACAGCATATTAGGAATATATCCAACCTCAAAGAATTTTTATTAACCTCTCACTGCTTCCAAATTCAGAAAAATGCCCCCAAAGCAGACTTCATAGTCTGACACCAGAAGCTGCCAAACACCTCAACGCAACGAGCGCCGCAGACAGTGCTGCTCTGCCTCTGGGGTAGTTTGGAGAAGCTTCCATCACCTGATGGGAGCTACAACAGGGGAGGCACGGTGCCTTGCGTGTCGTGCAGTGTGGTTATTTGGAGGTAAAGTCTTGAGTCCCGTATCCTTTCTTGAATCCGCAGGGAATTGTGGCAAAGGATTTGTGCTTGAACTTCACTTGACAAGTAGCTCACTACCAGGAGAAACCGTCCTCACCAGCTGGCATCTCCCGCCATCAGAAACCTTTTTCCTGAGCCGTGAAGTGGCTTTTCCACACAATATTGGCAACCTGTCTTAACCATTATTTCATATGTTTTATTCCATTTGTTTTCCCACAGATCACCCTGCTTTAAACCACGGCTATGCAGAAGCTAATGGAGCAGGGACGCTTGTGCCTGACCTCTGCCGCAGCCCTCGCTGCTGGGCGGGGGGGATGCAAAATGCTGAGCATCCTCGCTGGAGGACCTGCCTCTGACTCGGGTCTTGTCAAGAGCTTTGAAACGCAGGATTTCAAGAAGGTCGCTGGAAGTGACTGTGAGAGCACCCGCAAACCAGAAGCCTAAAAGGAAAGAAAACAGCTTCGTGTTAACGAAAAGCTCTTGCAGAAACCACACGCCATGTGCAAGTGATTAGATTATGTTCCGCAAGAGCCTGATTCTGAGCTAATTTTTTGGGGCGCTGATCTCGTAGTGCCAAGAGGGACCTCAGCCTTCTCAGATTGTGATGCAAACGGGAGCCCTGGTGGAAAAGGACTGCAGAGGTGTGCAGGGCGCCGGGCAACCGCCCGCTCACGAGCTTCACCTGTTCCTGCAAACCCCAGTAACATCTACTGCTCAGAGCAATTCCACCTCCAAAACCTCCCAGCCTCGCAGCTGTAAAGCAGCACAGCTGCCAACATGTCAGGGACACCTACCAGCTCCTAAAACACCTGCTCCGAAATATCTGCTCTCTGCAATTAAATATTTAGATGATGCCTCATTTATGAAAATTAGATTTTAGGAGTGAATTAGGACTAACTTAATTATTATACTAAAATATGAAAATGATAGTATATTATTAGAAACATATTTTTCTTGCAAAACTGTGTTTGCGATCTAGCCAGGAAAAAAAAAAAAAAAAAGTTATGAAATAGACTTTTTATAGTAGGTGTTAATTCTGAATAATTAGGATTAGGCACTGGGGATTTGCAACCCAAATAAAAATTACCTAATTAACCCTTATATTGGCCCTAACAGAGAAGCCAAATAGTTCAGCAATTAAAAAAAAAAAAAAAAAAAA
>NW_020799105.1:24731943-24761271 GCF_003259725.1 Athene cunicularia
CTGTAAAGGGGGTGAAAAAACCCAGAGGTTCTCATGGCCACAAGCAGGACTGCATTGCTGGAGCAGAAAATAATTTTTTGTTTTGGTCAAGGACAAGGCTTGATACTATAGATTCACAGACACCAATAGTGCTGAAGAGAACCTCCGGTTCATTTCTCTGCCCAAGGTGTAATATTCACTACATAAATCCAAGGTAGAAATACTCTGCTCCAGTTCCGTATGTTTTAAATCTTCTTATATTTTCATTTCGTAGACAGACTTGGCAAACTGCAGAAATATGAGCTAGCACTCAGGCTGAAACAAGAACTGGCCAAACTTTGAGGTTGCTAGGGTTTGAGATGCATGCAAAATCAAGTCAGATCCCTTTAGACACAACCATATTCCATGAGCTAAGAAAACACAGAGGCGTCTGTCCAGTTTTTCACACCACCGGGTGAAACATGCCGAACAGGTCCCAGATTGCTACAAAAATGTGGCACCAGCCTCACTCGATACGTGAAGATTCTCCTCTCCTATTACGTGTGGATCTCTATATATATACCCTTACCTAAATTACCAGTGTAAGAAGAGCATGATGCTATCGACAATCTAAGTGAATTGTGTGAGATGGCTGAATGATGAACAACGCTGGCATAAGTCAGATGAAGTTTCAAGTCTGAAGAGCCTCATCAGACTTAATATTTAGCCAACAGTAATTATCACCCTCATTAAGAACGGTCTGAAACATTGGTGAGTGTTTATAGACACACACACAGTGTACATGAACATCGATACAGTCAGGAGCAAAAGAAAGCGTAAGATTTCTAATTCCTTTTACAGGTTCCTTGCATTCAAGCAACCATGAACAGCACCGTTTAAATAACTTCAGATACACAATGTTTTAGCTCAGAAAAAAATATACAGTACCATTTACTTGGTGAACTCTTGCTGCCTTAACATTACAGAATTCCTTTCCTTCTCCATTTTGTTAAACCCTGGCTCTGACAAGTCTCTCCCGGAGGGATGCAGGGCGGTGACAGCACCATCCTGGACTTGCCCTGCACCCTGAAGCGGGGAGCCCTTGGCTGCAGGTATATGTCAGGGAGGTGCAGGAGGGGTTTCATGCTGTCTCTTGAGCAGGGTGAGCATCCAGCCCATCCTGCAGTCACCGGCTGGCAGCCATCAGATGCTGTGCTTGCTCTCCCTCCAAGGCTTCCTCCAGCCGCCCTTCCAGGAAAGTCGGCGAGGTGTCCCGAATCCCTTGGGGTGCCCCTATAGCACCCGCTGCTCTGCAGCACCCGTGAGCAGAGCCTCCCCGCGGAACCGTCCAGGCCCACCGCGGCATCACCACCGGGCTGCTAACCGCAGACCGCGCTCTGCCTCCCAGGAAAACGGGGATTTTGCTCAAGGTTTATAGATTCAATCAAACCTCCTCGAATAATTCCCATGGAAGAACTCTATATACATGAGGCTGAAGCCTTAATTTTTTAAGTTTGCTTTTCCCCCGCTGTACAGATCAAATGCGTAATTTGATTTCATCTCATTCAATTTTAAAATGATTAATCTTATCAAAAACCCACACTAGTGGTCCCAGCTCCGTCCTGCTGGACAGGTGCATCTCAATGGCAAAGCAGAGCCCCATCGCTGACCGGGATTTCCTCCTCCCTCCATGCACACAGGCACCAGGAACACCAAGTCCTGTACCCAAAATATTGACCCCAACAGAAAGAATAAGTCTGCAAAATCCAAGTCCCCGAAAGCACCATGGTGCCCAATGAGAAATGCGGGACTCCGTTTTCTTCTGCTGGAAAGTTGCCTCCTCCAGTGTAGGCTGGATTTCCTTCTTTTAAAATCTGGAAACAATATAAATGGGAAGATAACCTGCAATCCTTAATGCTTTCCATCCTCTTTGCAAAATCTTTTTATAATACTCAAATAGTTGGCTTCCAGTGATGATATTATAATGATCCTGGGGAGTAGTGAGAAATTGAGAGTAAATTCAAGTCAAATACATTTTAGAAAATTAATACAATATCACAGACCTTATATTGAATAATTTTCATTACAGGATATAATTCTCTTACTGGGGAAGAGCAATAACATGGTGATTGTTGATGTTGCCAGTGCTCTTTTGTATTTTTTTTTTTTTAAATCTGCAATACTTAGGCATTAAATTGTGCCGTTATAGTTGCTCGGCAACCATAACTTCTGCATACGCACCTCCCATGGTTTTGTAGCAACAACAATCTTATGATAACAAGGGGATGGGCATCTATTTTGCAATCAAGATTCTTCTTGATATGTAAATTTATGCAACATTTTATGTATTATGTATGGAAAAAATTAAAACAATTATTTCATTTGAGTAATGAGCCTTAAGTGTTGATTTCGGTTTTAGAATTGCAGGAATGGACCTCCTGAAAATTTGATACCAATAAACAGAGGAAATCCACTGGCATATAGTAAAACAATTATATTCTCTTTGGAACACCTGCTATTTACATATTTCAAATGTGAGATACAAAGGAGGAGTGGGGAGAGCAGTCAGGGTTTGTGGTTTTGAGTTTTGGAGAGGAAGAGTACATGGCTGTGTAAGACAAAAGGAAAAAAAAACAAACAAAACAAAAATTAAGAAAAATAGACAAAGTCAATTCAGTGCCTGCAGAGCAGGCCAAAGTTGAGTCAATCTTCTCAAAAGAAACCTGATGTTCCTGGGTATATCTCCAGGATTTAGTGCAGGAGACCGCTTCGATATACAATTTCCCTTGAAGGTTTTAGAGCCTGATAGAATCTTGGGCATCCCCAGGGCAAGCAGCAGATGCAAGTGCGTGCTGCGCCCCCATATGGAATGGAAGCGTGAGCCCTAGTGCAGTAGGGAGAGTCTCAAAGGGGAAAAATTCTCAGCTTTTAACACGTTTTTTGCCTTACGACTCTTCCGATGGAAGAGGAATTGGCTTGGGGAAATGCTGTTGTTGGACCTCATCAAGACTTTCTTGAGAAGTCCCAGTCTGGAATAGATTTCTACCTCTGCTGTATCAATGCTCCCTGTTTAGATTTTGCCTCACCCAGAGGATGCCTGAGCCTGTGCCAAGGGGCAGTGGCGGAGCCAGTGGGCACAGAGCTCTGCTACGGGACCCAAAAGCCCTGGTGCCATGGCCACCACCAGCATCACTGGCTCAGCCCAACACACGTGCCCGGCAAAGTCTCAACTCTGGGCATCCAGACCCGGGGAAGGCGGGAGCAGACGGGGAGAGTAGCAGAGATCCTGCAGAACGGACAGATGAAGGTGTGGGAGAACACAAAACAAATGTGAAGGGTGTTTCAAACTCTGCGTAGGAGAGTTTTCCAGCACAAGGTGGCCAAGAGTCCCCTCCACTCTCATTGAAAAGCTTTTCTGATGTGTTCAGACTGCTGAGCCTTCACAACCTCCTCCTCCCCTGTGGAAATTCCTGGGAGGAGCCCAGTGACCTCAGTGTAAAGGGCACGGGCAGCAAAAGCCTGAGGTACCTTTACATCAGTTCACATAAGGGCCATTAGGGCAAAATTAGGGCCCTAATTAGGGTAAAATACCCTACATGGAATAGAATTCAGTTATATGAATTTTCTTGAAAAAGCATTTTTCATTACTTTCAATGGTTTTTGGAGCTTTTTGTCTTCAGAATGATCTTATACTCATGGTATATTTATTTTTATTCTCGTCCTCTGTACAAATAGAATTAAAAACTGAATAAAGAAGATCTTAGAACATCGTGCAAGAATATCAATGGACAAAAACGAGTATTTTCTTAATTGTTTTAATTAAGGCCAAAAAAAAAATCTACATTTCCCTTTCAGCTACTAGAGGGAAAAAAATAATTCAATACTGGATACTGAATTTGGATGAATCTGTTGTCAGGCAACACCACTCAGTGATTTTAATCATTTAATACAATAATACAAGTTTATTTCCTTTCAACTAGAACAGACTTCGACTTTTCACACAAATACCAAGTCAGGATTCAGCTTTATTCTCGTTGACATCACCTTCTCATTCGAACCAGATTTCTCCACGGTAAACACGATGCGGTTTCTTCCTTCTTGGCGTATAACTGGCAAATTTATGTGGCACTGCAGAAGAGGGAACCGCTATGTAGATCGAAGCGGTAATTTTCCCTGTTTCATCTTTCCCTAATCAGGATATCCTCCAACTTCTGGGAAGCCTTGTAAGCACCTGAACATCGTCTCTCTTTATTCATCTACGGATACTGTGAATGGACCCTCCTGCCTTGCGGACGCTGTTGTTGAGTGTTGTTGGATGCTGTCGAGTACGGGGTACGCCCGTGCCCATGCAGCATGATCCATGCAGCCTGCTTTTGCATCAAACCACACTGCTCTAAGAGTTGCACTTTTCTACTGCCCTGGGGGCCACCACAAAAATTTATCTGCCAACCAGCAAGACTGTAAATAGAAAAATAAACAAATCCGCCCCATACTCTTTCAAGCAATGACTTTTTTTCGAGCAGTAGGAAGGAAGCCCCTGATGACAGCAGCCTCTCGGTCCTGCACCAAGACATTGCTGTACATCTTTCCCAGGTAAGGAACCCTACCTCACCCAGCCCTCCCCACTCCCCAGAGCTGAAAGCATTTAAAAAAAAAGCGCTTTGACTCAGATGCGCCGTCAGAAGTGGCGGTGCAGGGAAGCCGCCACATCACTGCCACGCACTAAACATTTCCCCAAGGACGTTATCGTCCGGGTTCCAAATATAATTAGGGGAAATTTCAAACACTGATTTAGATTACGTATACAGTAACATGCAGTACTGACATAACTATAGAGAATGTTTCTTAAAGTCTTTAATCATCAAGTCATATTTTGTCTTCTTTACTTATAGGTCATTTCTTTGACAGAATAAATTATGATTAGCCTCTTAGTTTAAATGTAAAATTTAGCAGAACTATAGTGTCACTGCTCTCTGTGTTCTTTCTTTCAGTATTTCTCTTTCATTAAAACTGCCTTTGAAATCTTTTACCCTCTACTATATCTGAAGCCCAGTGAGGACACTCTAATTTCTGAAGCCCTGTCTGTGCTAAAGGAAAATGTGGAGGCTTAGGCTCCCGCATCGTTTGGATTTTTTTTTTTTTTAATTTTTTTTTAAGGATACCAAGATCACAGTACTTCTGGTATACAACAGCCAGGGAGAAACCAGCCAGAATATGGGATGTGCCGGGAGATTTTCTACTGTGCAAACTCTGCATTTTCTTAGAGCACAGTTCTTCTCTTAATATCCAAGGAACAAGACCAAATAAAAATAATCATTTTTGTAGGGCACATCTCTTTCTGATCCCCAAAATTTTATATGTCGTAGATGTATGTGCATATATAAAATATTTACTCTGAACAGAGACAACTTATGAAATTCAACAGGCTCAGCCCTTTTGAACATCCTAAGCTTTGCTGGCCAGGCTCATGTATTCGTGTATAATTTTCACTGCCTCCAGAAACCTTTTTTTTCTGTTCAATTCTCTTTGCTGCTCCGAAGCGTTTGTAAAGTGCACAACTGCTATATGCACATCCCAAATGGTGCCACGCACCAAACCCGCTGTCTAAGCACTCCGACTGTCAAAGTGCACGCGAGAGGCGCGCCAACTTCCCGCCTGGGATTGTGCCAGGAATCAAACCTTCACCAGAGTTGGGACAGAGCTTGGCTCGTGCTACCACACTAAACTACATCCAAACTACCACGGATAAGCACTTTCTCACAGTGTTTTCACAAGACCCTGGGTGCACATTAAGAGGCACAGTACATTTGTTAAAGGTGACACCAGCACTGAAGAGAAGAAAAAAAAAAAAAAAAAAAAAAAAAAAAAGGAAAAGGAAAAGGGGGGAAAAAAAGAAGAAATCACAACTGACCAAATATTACATTGCTGGAAACAGACTCATCTACCCTTGCAGTTCTGCTTTGAGCACCACGATGCCAGCAATAAGGTCATAATAAAAAGTGTTAGACTTGCCAAGGCAATATTTCACTGGGCTGAAACATCTTATTACACAGCCAGTGAGATTGTTTAAGTGCTGAACATTCTGCAAGTTAAATCTCTATAAATATGACTGCAACATGCAAAGAGTAACTTAACCGTAATGGTTAGCAACTGCTATCCGATGTCATATAGAAAACTACAATTGCATCAACATTTTATGAAAACGGGAATTTAAAGTCTTCTGGAGAGGGTGAGGTTATAATGCTGCTGGACCAATACTATAAAACATGAAAGATTTCATCCTGCTGCAATAACTCTGCTAGTCTGATGCGGGGTTTCCTTAAAAATGTGCATCTGCATTACAATGTTTAGAGATGCTCATGATTCTTCTTGATGTACTCCCCCCAAATCAGAGGTTTTCCTTCGGCCAGTGGCTGATTTTCAGCTGGGAAAACTGGAAAAGTTTGCTACTTTTGAGCAAGGGCCCCTGTGATCCTCTACTTGGCAGGACAATAGAGCATCCACGGGAAATCTGTGCCATAAATCTGAGAGGTCGATGCAAACTGGGAAATGCGATTCGAATTCCCCAACTCCACAGCACCTCAGAGCCAGAGCAACATCACAGCAGGGGAAAACTGGCTCGAGGTATATAAAGTTGCAGATCTATAGTTCCCACACACTTCCCCTTTCACACCTCCTGCCTGTCTCCAACTCTCTGTCCAGAAACCCCCTTCCCGAGTAGGATTTCCAGTAAACACAGGGTGTGCAGCCCTTGGGGGTCTAAGCCATTAACTCTGACCTCCCCATGCAGTAAAACTGCAGTAGATCCCGTAAAGCCCTTTAGGAAGTTAGGTGTCTAATTCAAAAAAAAAAAAAAAAAAAAAAAAAAGGCAAGCAGTTAGGGAGTGCAAACTCCCTCTTAAATGTTTCATATAAGATTCCTAAATCTGTTTTGAATGGTCAGATCCTGTGGGAGGACTTTTATCTTTTAGAGGTTCTCACTTTGTATTTTGAGATGCAGAGCAGCTAGAACATGGCTTACCATTGTACAGCATAGCATGAAAAAAAATAAATGCACAACAGAGCAGATACAACATCAAATAATTTTCAAAATCCCTTGCATGGAAAGTATCGTGTTAAGAAGAGGGGTGAAGAACTTTTTCCTAAAAAAAAAAAAAAAAAGGCCAGAGGATGAAATTTCCATTGTAAGTTCCACAGCAATTTGTAAATAAATATACCTAGTAACTAGTAATTAACATTTTATTAGATAAATGACTCATGCTCACTAAATTACCATGCATAAATATGCCATTAATATGCAGCGGAACTTATAGTTCAAAGCTATCAGCAATGTAAACATATGTTCACACACTCCATCTCGGTGTACTCGTGTATCTACATTCAAGTGCTGCCATGCAAATATATCAATGATTTAGGGGGCTTCAAACTATAAGGGAGAACTACATCTTTCAGCTGAGCTTAATCTGATGATGGGATGAATTTGCTTCAGCCCACAAGAAGGCAGATCCATCATTGTGGAGCTGTTTTGCTCTCTGCTGATTAGCAGCGGGCAGAAAGCCTCATTTTCTGACTGTTACGGAAACGCCGGGCTATCTAATGACTGAAGAGGAATAAAGCATTTTATACACAGGCAGGAGCTTGCCTTCAAGCCAATTATCACGGTGCAATGGCAACGAGGAGAACGGGCCCCATTCTGTACAGATGAAAACACAACACGTGGCTCCCTTCCTCTCTCCCATCCTTCTGCCCAGTGGTATAGGCTAAATTAAATACTTCATCTGTAAGACAAGGTCTCATATTACCACTTTGGCTCATTTTTCTACATCCTTGTGTGCCCATATCTCCATAATAGCAGAGCGCTTTCCCATCATTAATGAGCCCAGCAGTGCTCGGCAGCAGAGCAGGGTTGCGCTGCGCCCATTGCCCAGATGGAAGTTTGAGGCAAAGCAAGATCAAGAGCTTCGCCCATGACCACACAGGACATGGTGTCAGAGAGGGCAATAGTCAACGTCAGCCCTTCAGCCACAGCACCGTGCCTTGCTCTGAACAGAAATATGTGGTAGAGCATGACAGACTTCAAAGAGGTTTAAAAACACATCAGGTTACCGTTTGTTACCTAGAAATATATGAAATTAATTTCCTTTAGGTGCCTTTCCTCCTCTCTGTTAGAAATCTTTTTTTCCAGGAAATAAACAACAGTGCTTAGCGTTTGGCTTTTATCCTCCTGTCAGGCTCTCCAAATACACAATTCACGGGAATTTCTGTTAGTACATAAAATATGACACATGTGAGGAAAGGTTAACCTGGACACCTTAGAACCCAGCTCTTGATCAATTCTAATTTGAGAACAGAACAAAACACAGCAAGTGGTTTTAGGGTGACAACCAGAGAGCAGGACAGAGCAGGGATCAGGGGGACATTAATGCAGAACCTCACTTGGAAGGAGTGTTTAGACCCACCTGCCCCTCCAGACATAAAGTTGAAAGCAACTTTCCTTCCTTCAGGAGCAAACCTGCATCAATTCAGACTGAAACTGTGTCCATCCAAGCTGAAAGAGAAGGAACCCAAGGAGCGTTAGTGATTTGGGGAGGGATCCCAGCCCGGCACCCCTCCTCTGCATCCCAGGCAAGCAAGGGAGGCTCGACGCTCCCCTCTGCTCGCAGCCACCTCGAACCTCCCCCAGAGCCAGGGCTCACCTGGGCACGCAGGAGCAGCCGGTGATGCTCAGCGCCTCCTGCACCTGGTACCGCTCTGTTATATCCCTTAAACACATTAATGGCTTGTTAGAGGTCAAAAAGGAATCATGGCTTGGCAATTCTTTCCCCAGGGAAGTCCTACCTTCAGCCCCTTACCTGTAAACACAAGGGCTTGAGGAGCCACCTGGTACTTTTCATTCCGCTTCTAATTTAAATGCATAGTCGAACCAAAACGTGTATTTTATTGTTTCCTCAGGCCGTGATGAACCTTCTCATCCACTACCACCGAGCACTCATTTTGGCTGACAGGGTATTTTGGCAAACAATTCCCTGTCAGGAAGAGGACAAACATTGCCCCGTCGTTCCTCTACCTCTTCTCCAGGTGCCTCTGGAGTACCCAGTATCATTTATTAAATGTGTTAAAAGGCTACACGGGGCTATACGATGTGCATATAAAACTTTTTGGTTAAAATCAGGCACGCTGCACGATTCCATCTCCATTCCCCTTTACAGAGCCTACAAGGATACTGCCTTCTGCTACCACAAGTGCGATGTTGTTAGAGGGGCTGTACTGGAAAAATTAACCTTACAAATCTCCCAAGAGCTTGTTTTTCAGAAACGGGGAGGAGGAAAATACCCCTGAAGTTGCCTGTACGCTTTTACAAACTAAGCAGGAATTTTAGTAAACGTGTGCTATGCACCAACAACATGAAATGCATGTATTATCCGGGTAGATGTTTTCCATAACAATGCTCTGAGAAATTGCATTAAATCTCAGATATTATCCCCGGTTTTATAGAATTGCCCACAGATACAGTCACCAACAGCACTATTAAGTATCAAGAAAGTACCAGGCTTGTTACAGGAGCTTTATGAGAGCCAAGGATCAAATATTTTTTCACAGTTTTATGTGGATAGTTTCATGAAAATTGATCAGGTCTAAAAAGTCACAGTCCAAATGAAGCTAAGGTTAAAGATAATTTATACATGATATTCCTAATTTTATTCTGAGCCCTTTTATTACTATGTAGGCCTTTATGACTTTAAAGAAAATGTCAGTGGCAGCAAATGACATTGTACTGAATAATCTAGTTATGAGGGAAAAGACATTTAAAACTATTCCATATCAGCTTTGCTCTGTTCTGCTGAACTTACAGTTTTATCCCACACAGCTGGGCAAAACTCCTCTCTGTATTTTTAAATCCTCTTCACGGTTGCTTTAAGAACCAATGTCTATTCTTCTTCTCTTTTCAATTCGTTTGAAATTTCAATGTTTTTCTCTCTTTTTTTTTTTTTTTTTCCTAAGTAATTCAAGGGAATTCAGTTATGAGCTCACATGTGCAGGGGTTTATCACCATGTGTGTTGCCTCCTCAGCTATCCAGCCCAGACCTGGATGTTTAGGACATGGGAAAATTTGCTCAGTTCCTGATGTTTGCGCCGCTTACCTGCCCTTGAGAGCAGCGACTGTACTCAGATCAGCTCCACAGCAGGAACATCATTCGGAGACACATTTCTGCAATTCTTTAAGTGGACAGACAAGGTATTTCCTTAAATTGTTGCCTGCACAATACTGGGAATGGGGATGGGTTTGAAGGGCATCTCTGGCCCTTTCTGGGAGCAGCCCACTTTGCGGTTTTCAGGATTTGTTCCCACGTCTCCTTTTCCTCCTTTTAACCAGTCTCCAAATTAAAAAAAAAAAACAAAAACCAACAACAACAAACCTGCAAAAGATGATGAATATTTAAAGTGTTATTATAGACCCAGCTTGATTGTCTTTTGGACAGACATCTGCCTCGTGCCAGCAACGTTTGCATTTTTTTTCTTTTTTTCCACCCAGAAAAAAATGTCAGCGATGCAGAGTGACGCATCAGGCAGACTGCTGGCACCCCTCCGAAGCCACCAGTTGATGCATGGAGCAGGTCCAGAGGGACACCTTTTCCCAAGGATGTTCCCAGGGGGTTCCTGGAGGAACACCCAGACCAGAGCCCTGTCCCTGCCGCTCTCCGGGACAAGGTCTCCTCATGGTGGGATGCCATGGGATGAAAGACCTGCCCGGTGAAGGATGGCCAAGAACTATGGACTCTTAAATTACTGACATGGACTAGAAGTACCTAAAATCCATCAGAAGGATTCTCCGAATATTTAGGGATCTTCATGCAAACTGTGTTCTTGAAGCATTTTGTCTTTGATGAAACAGAAGGATGAACACATAAATCTGGCATAGGTACAGTTCTGTCATTGTTATAAACGAAGATGATCCATGAATATCAGTCATCGTGGGTATTTACTGGAAGGAAACGGTGTTAATAAATAAAAATAAAGAGTGTTTTCATATAACCTGTTGGGACTGTATTTAATTTCCTTAAAGGAACCTCTGGTGCTAAACAGCTTGGTGGTGGTTGTTGTTGTTGTGATTTCTTGCACAGGGAAAGAAATTGGAGTTCTTATCATTAACAGTCTTTCCAAATTCTGCCACTGTCTGAATCAACACTACCCCTGGTTTTCCAGATGCTTGTTTGAAAGGCAACTGTTATTGCATGTCATAATTGTGTTCATAGCTGAGTAAACACCTTCACAGGTGCAAAAACATCCAAAGGCGGCAAGAGCTGTAAGGCTGAAAAAGCAGCAATTTTATAGCTATGTCACGAACAAAGAAGATGTAGAAGTGAAATGCAATATTTTCCTGTGTCTTAGGTGTAACACTCGATTAGCTTGAAAAGCAGCTAGAGTCTTGTGTCCATGCACAAGATTTAATCAAAAATGTAGTCTTGTTTGAAAAGTGATTAGGTAAAAATGTCATTGATTTCTAAAGCAAATCTGCTCAACGAGTATTTCAGAGCCACAGACTCCTTCTTTCTTGATGGTATTTATATTTTAACTGTTTTTCAGCAGTGGCCAAATTTAGCTATCACGGTATAATAAGAGTAGAAATTGTTATGACAGTTGTTTGTTTTTTTTTTTTCAAAATGCAAAGCCAATTCTTAGCCGCAGGATTTGTCTCTCCCTGCTTTCTCTGAGCGCGTCTCTCTTTCCTTATCACTATCTTTCAGTAATATTTCTTTTAATCAAAAATCAGTCCGATGAAGCAAACTTTTCTTGGGTCAACCACCCGCCCCAGCCTGTGGCAGCTTAGCAGAGAAGGCAAAGGATAACAGACCCGAGACATGCAATAACCTTTCTGTGCTACAGAAAAATAACAGCAATTTAAAGTCCTATCCAGCTTAATACCCTGCAGAAGAAGATGTTGTGACTCTATTTCCTGAATCTCAGCATTCAAATTGCTGTGTCTTTTTCAAAAGGCTGAAGAATCAGTTCTTGGTTATTCTTGCAAAAATTGTGGTGTCTCTGGCTGATGAGCCAGTGTGAGCGTGTTGGGAGCTGCTGTAACCGACCCAGAAATAGAGGATCTGCAGGTCTCACAGGGCAAATTCAGGGCCTTCACCAGGGGATATTTTTGATTTTATAAATAAAAAGTCATATGCAACACATGGCAAACTATGAACATTTCTCATAACTGAGAATGGTTCTATCTCCTGAAGTGTGTTTCTCTGAAGGTAAGAAATTTCCTATTTACTATAATTAGTGATAGTCTTAGTTACTACCCAATATATATAAATAAATATTAACCTCCTAATTATTATGCAGTTATTTCATCCAAGGCTTGTTCAGATGAAGAAATGTTTAATAAATCTCGCTCCATAACATTGAAGAAATTATCAAATCCCCCTTTACCTTAACAGGATTTTTTAATATGATTTTTAATGAGACAGAAGATATCACAGAAACCCTGGAAGGGTCCTGTAGAGATGTTATTGATCTTTGGAGTTAGATCACCTTCATCATTATCTTTCATAGCAGCTGGAATATTTTGTTCCTTGTCTGGCGGAAAGAGACACATCTGAAGGTTAAATACATGGGATGCAACAAACTTTTGGCAAAAGTTCATAAATCCATCATGTGGAGGAGGAAGAGATGATTATTCCTCATTTCCTTTGCTGTAAAATTTCCCCAAACCTCTTTTTGCCCCCTTCACAAAACTCCAGGGAGCACAGGCCCAGGGTCTGAGACTACAAATCAGGGCAAAAAAATCAAGCCAGTTCATGTAAGCAGAAGCAGGAGCACACGGGGCTGAATTTTTTTCGCCCACGTGCGAGACTGCGGCACTTTGATAGGAAATAAAAGTTCATCCACTGAAACACCTGGCACACGATCGGAGACTTTCAAATTCATCGTGTACCCTCGTTTTCTTATTTTTGGAAGCGCAGTATCCTTTGCTACAGTGGTGCAACAAGGAGATTTTCCTTTATCATGCCAGAGCCTGCCGATGCCTGAGCAGCGCCCAGGGCACGCCGAGGCTCAGCGCTGCTTCCCGCTGCTGCGCGCTGGCTGAGCATCCGCACAAACACCTGATTTGATCTGGGGTTTGAGCTGTGCTTCATCGAAACCATTTTATCAATTCTTCCTTGGCATCCTCGAGGGCATGTCGCAGAGGAATGAGCATGTACGGTTTCCTAATGATGTTCCACGTTTTTCACTCTGAAAACCAGCGCACGCTGCACCGCAGGTTAAGGGGAACGCTGCCAGTGGTTTATAGCTAAAGCCTAACCTTCCTTGGCCTTTTTTTTTACTTCTTTTAATGTCTCCCAGTATTGACAAGGCCTATAATTTGTGATCTGAGGCTGCGCCGCTCCTCAGGATTAAGTTGCAACGCTGCACTAGGAAGTGGTACCTGCCGGCTGGGGAGGAACCGCTGCTGGGGGGGGCAGCTCACACCTTCATCCCTGAGCATCCCAGCATGGGCAGCGAATTATAACTCGGCAACAGATAAATTTATTGGGAAAAAGACCTAAAGAACCCAGAGTAGAGTTAAAAGAAGATAAATACACTGGAGCATGAAAGGGTTGGCACTGTGCTCCTGCTGCTGGTGTTAGGGGACACAGGGGACCCCGAGCACCCTTCCTGCCCCCCTCCCCAGAAGCTTCTGCAGGATCCCCGGGCTCTCACCCAGCCCTGGCATCGCTCCCGGGGGCCAGATCTGCGCTCCCCCACCAGGCACTGCCTGCAAACACAATTTAACAGATTTTGATTCTCCTCCCAGACAGGGATGAACGTACCCCAGGGTGCTCCCCAAAGGCAGGAGATGGCACTGGCTGCCTCAGGCCCCAGAGCTGCCGCTCACCCGGGATCACGGCGCTGCTGGACGATGGGGACCAAGGGGTCCGGGGGCTACGTGGGCACCGGTGCTGCGAGGAGGGGGCAGGAGCGGGGCCTAGGGGAGGCCCGTGGCAGCTCTGTGCCACTCAAGGATGCTGCGACAGTGGAGCATCCCTCCAGTGGCCCTTTAAGCCAGATTGAAAGATGCTCTGCACTGCCAGGCTGACAAAAAAAAGCGGCATTAGCCGAGCTGTGAAACTGGCTCTGTATGTTTAATGTCTCTCAATGGCTGGGGTGGGATAGCACGGCATAAACTGAAAGTCAAGCAGCTGAATCCTTGTGCACTGCTTTGAAAAATTAGGGGCATTTATAATGTCTAATATGTTGCAAGCCAGGATGATTTAACAGATGGTTTAAAAAGAAAATCAGCATGTCAGGCAAGGCCCATTGTGTAGCTCTCTGTAGATTTCTATAGAATGTGAGAGCGATAAAAAATGTTTTTCTTCTCTATTTCAATACTGAAAGATGTTAAAACTTGAAACCTTGGGGGAAATTGCTTAATTACCCTCATGGTGTCAGTGGTCCAGAGCACTGGGAAATTTCAATTCCCTGAAGAAAGGGGTCAAATAGGGAACAACCAGGACACTTTTTAAACTCTTGTTAATGCCTCATAACCTTTAATGAATAATTTTCAGTATCACGGCCAAGCTAACCTCACACAAAAGATAGTAATATTTACCTCTTCATAGCTTCACCTTAATTCTGTGCACAAAGAGAAAAATATAAACAACGTATTTGCGTCCATGCGGACAGAAGACATGACAGGAAATTCGGATTTGTAAATGTCTGTGCTTCTATTATGCATTGATTTATAATTTCTGCACAATTTTAAATTTAGGATGCAAAACCGAGTTAACTTTTCCTATAGAAGTACAGTAAGCCGGGATTTCCCCATACCATGCATTCAACAATTACACTGTATTTTTATTTTAGAAAGAAGAGTTAATATTTAAAGTTGCCCTTTAATACTCATTTGGAAACACTGATTGAATAATAAGCCAAGCAGCTCAGTGTATCACATCTCTATTAAATTCTCCTGCCTTTTTTAAGATGAAAAAAAGAAACCCAACTTTTTTCTTCCTCTAAATGCAAATCTTTCTGTGTAACACTGTGCCTAATCTACTACAACTAATTAATCTGTTTGAGCTGATGAAATGTTACCTCTGCATTTTTTGTTCCTTGTATACAATTATTGTAACAGTGGTGAATAAATCAATATTCCCAATCCAACTGTAAAAAACAATCAAGAAAAGCAGTGCTTCTCAGGGAAAAAAACACCAAATAATATTTATTAACTCTGTCTCAATCCACAGCAGAGCCTAATACCATTCAAGCATTTTCTGCAAGTGTAATAAGCAAACTCAAATACATGATGAAAGTGGCACATGCCAATAATTTCACCATTTTACACTGCAGAGTAATTGAAGGATTTAATGAGAAACAAACCAATAAAAATAAATAGACCATGCGAGAGGAGGAGAAACTGATCTAAAATGGAAGTTGCTCCATTGTGAGTTTTAGGGGGTTTTTTTTGCATGGTTTGACCAGGAAAAAAAAAAAATGGTGTTGGGACGATTGGCTGTTTATTTCTACTTCTTTTACATTTTGCAGTTCGATTTCGAAAGAGGAAAACACCACTTGTTCCGTCTAGATTCGATTCTACATCAATATGCTCTCCTTTTGCTGCCACTTCCGACAGATCTGTTATTTTCCCACTGAATTATATGATGAATAGTATCTTTCCGCATGAAGTTAGAAACTGTTTCTGTTGTATCGGTATTTATAAATAACTCGGAGCAGCCTAGCCTTTTAAATAATGGCACAGAGTCCTTCTGCTTTTAGAAATGTCTATAAATCACAGTCCTCATGAAAGGAATTCTGATTACAAACAAACTCCTTTGTCTCAGCAGCGCCCCTAAATTTTGGCAGTGTACAAATGTCTCACTGAAGGATGCCACCAGCGCCCAAGATGATACAGAGCAAGGACAAGACGTGCTTGGACAGAAAGAACTTTACGGCCTTGCATCTTTTTTGATGTGAGTTTTCAGTAACCCCGGAGCTGGATCAAGCTTTTTTTTTTTTTTTTTTTTTTTTTTTTAAATACTCAAGCTGAAGAATTTAGACCTCTACTCCAGCCACTCCAAAGCTGGTGCCACGGTGACAAAGCTGGGCGTGACAGAACCAGCGGGGTTCCTCCCAAGAAGAATTTTGCTAGGGCACAAAATCAGAGATGCTTCCAACTGAGCCTGAGGTAACACTTGGTGAGGAGGCTTTCCGATTCAAAAATAATACCCCCAAAACCTCTGAGGGACATGGGGATGGTTCATAAAGGCCAACAGGTGATTTGCTTGCCACTTGACATCTCCAGTTGAAACATATTTAAAATCTATGTTTAATTTTAAAGAAAGGTAAATTCCTGAGAGATGTGGACACGCGTGGGCTCCTCACTTGCCAGGCGCGTGAGGCAGGCACAGACAAGCCCTCTAAACCTGTATATTCAGAGCAATCGTTTTAAATATTGAGTACTGTACACCTGGTAAGAGAAACAATAAAAAAATAATCTCATCTCTAAAGGGGATTATTTTCGGCTGCGTTGTTTTGATGTTTTTCCTTGTATGCACAATTGAAAACACTGACTTGTAATAAGTTATTGCTTTGTGTGGTGCTTTGGGAAGGAGGGAGAGGGCAGGTTCAAAGACCAAGTGCGGAGAGGGCTCTCCCTGGACAACTGAGGTCCAATCTCAGTGTACAGGTCAGTGACCCTTTTATAAAATCTTTGAAGTGCTTTCTTGAAGAGTATTGACTGACCGAAGCCTTTTATTTCATATCAAGTTCAAATGTAATGTCTTTATGAGCATAATGCACAAATCAATGAATCAGGACATTCAGATTATTTAGATAGAGCTGAGAGCGTGCAGCATGCACCGAGGGGTCTTTATAACCACTGAGAGCCTTCAGATGAATATTTTATCCCATGAGGTTGTTTGCCAGACAAGCATTTTACAAAACAGGGTCCACTAACAAAATATTTTCTCTCTCTTCACTTGTCAAGATAACAAGTTTTGCCTAACAAGGCAATTGTTTTATCTGCCTTAGCAAGATGGAGGCTAGGGGAGTTATAAACCCCATATTCCTCTGTTTTCACACCAGCAAACATCATCAGCATCATCATTATTACTATTATTGTGGTTGTTATTATTAGTATTAATATTATTTCAGTAGTGTGGAGGACATGGACTCTTCTATACCCTGTTCTTACACGGCACAAAAATAATCTTCCCGTCCCATACATCTTGCAGTTCCTCTTTCTACAGCAAATTTAGTCTGTACTACAAGTAGACTTTAGCCTATGTGACCTTCAATAGAAGCACCAGGAGGCAGCGAAGAGAAATTTCATTTTTCTGGGGTCTGCCTGAAGGGCACCATGTCTCTTCTCCACCCGTGACAACAAGCACACATCCTGGACTCCTATCACGGAGCCAAGCCACTCAGCATCCTACAAACTATCTGTGGATGATGTCTTGGTCCCCAAGCTCCATCACTGAACTTCCTTTGCTTGCCCCCCCATTTTCCAGCCCTCCTGGCCGGTGGTAGCCTGTATCCCCATGCAACACAGTGTGGCTATGAGCTCTGCAGCTGCTGCAAGGGCCTGGGGCAAAGTTCCTCCCCCAAACCCCCTGGCTTTGTACATTCAGGGCAAAACAAAAGCTGTTTAGAGAAGATGGATTATAGAATAAGAAGTTATTACAGTACAGCACAAGGTCAGTTGTACTTTCAGTGCCAACAAGTTATAAAGGTCTCACATTTTTGGCAGGAATCACTTACTAATGAAACACAAACCATCATGTTATGAACTTCAACGTTTTTGCAATGTTTTAATGGACCTTACTCGAGGACCAGACTGACTACATGTTCATGGGCTTGCTTCTTGTGCTGTTTATTTTTCACTATCCCAATGGGGGAGAAAGAAGAACTGAAATTACTCTTATGTCAAATTCATGGATGCATAAATGTGTGAGACGGAAGAATCGAGTATTATTCTCACTCCTGTCATGACTTCTGGCAGTGAGAGGGTGATGAAGAGAGCCAGGATGCCGGTTTCAAACCCTGACACACCTTGAACCTGGAATTTTCAGTTCTGGCATCCTCAGCCTTGCTTCTCCACTTTTCCCAGCTAGTTTCCAAGGAGCCCTGGCTGGGGAATGGCCAACCCCCACCACAGACTCCAGCCCTTCCAGCATGGAAAGGGAAATGTCTTTCTGTGATGCAAAACCTATCAATTTGGGAAAACTTGTCCCAGTTACCGGGGGAGCAGGGGCAGCACAGTCCTGAGCAAGGTGGGAGCAGTGGTTCCTATAAGCATATTCCTTCATTCTCGGGTGGACAAAAACTGACTGCATGTGTACATGCAAACTAGGAATATTTCCCATATCTGTGAGCGGGTTTTGTCTATAGATCCCTCCACTGCCCCTCTATATAGGAAACTTCCAAGTGTGAAACCCTGACCAAGGATCCAGGACAGTTAATAACAGTGATGACATGCCGCCCAGTGTCACTGGCAAACTTGTAGACATGCTATAACATGCCTTTATTATGTTCCGTCAAAGACATCAGGAGAAAAGTCCAAGTGTCAAAAAAAAAGTCTGTCAAAATCTTGAGGAGATTCTGGTATAACCAGTGCACTTTGTCATTGTTTCAGCGCCCCCATCACTACATGTATTTCAGTGTTGGTAAGGACCTGACATGCCCCACCACAAATTAAGCAAGTCGTTTCCAAAGAGCTGCCTGTGAGCAGAGAAACTCCTTCAGTGCTCCTCAAAAAAACCCACAAAACCATGAGATTTCAGGCCAAAACTGGTTGGCAACAGCCAAAACAGCATCTACCTGAGTTCACCTATCGACGTCCCCCATGGGACACGGCACAGACCCGCACAGCCCCTTCCCAAGAGCCCACCGAAGCTGCCCATGCCCCAGCAGGCTCCAAAAATCCCAAATCACAGTTAAAAATAGAAATTTCTGGAGATCTACCAGCAAAATCCAGGGCAACCCCCTTGCCCTTCCCCGGTGCAGCCTCCCGAGCATCGCCGCCCATGGATGCCGGTGCCGGGGCTGCCGGTTGTGACTCACTCTCTGATTTCCAGAACTCAAGGAATCTGGCAGAGGAATGTTACATGTTTGTTATCCTACAATCCACCCTCTGACACATCCTGCCAGTTTATATTTTTGTTACGCAAGGTGTATTTTTACTGTGAGTCTCCAGCAGAAAATTTATGGAGATTTTAGTTGTCTGTATAAATATAAAGAATATTAGCGTGTCACGCAGTGGAAGTACACACCGTGTTTCAGTTGGGTGTTGTAGCGTTGCCTTTTGCATGCTTTTTTTTTTTTTCTTTTATCAATGGGAATTAGAAGGTAATATTTCCACTGCCTTAGCTGTCAGCCAATCCATGTAAATCCCAGCTATGATGAAAAAAAAAAAAAAAAAAAAGTGTCCCTTCATTACCAATCAGAATTTCATTTCTGGCCTCGACTGCATCCTCGCATAAACCTTTCTCAGGAATGCCAGGACAAATAAGTGTGCTGTATCTCTTGAATGCTCATTTTTCAGTCATAGCGAGGAAGATTGGCGGGCATGTTGCGCGGTTCCAGTGTAATTAGTCTTTTTTAATGAAATGGACCCTGGATATATTCCGCTGTGGAGCTCCAATAATAGAATTTAAGTGAAAGTAATTTCAAAGTGCAACAGTAGTTTACATATTAGTTATTGTATATATATAAAAAAAAAAATGCTCTGCTGTTCTAGGTTAAATGCAATTAACATCCAGGCCTTCTGCAGGACTCCTGGGAGAGAATGATTGGTTTGGCAGGTTATTTCTCAGATTTTGATAAAAAGAAAAAGAAACCCCACATTATTTTAACTATATACCCCTGCCGAATATATTACAGCACTCTCTAGATTCGAGACCTCAAAGCAACTTAGTAGAACACGTATATAACTCCAGAATTTTTACTAATTATTACTCAGAAGCACAATTACCACTTGACATGCTGCCTGTGAAATATTACATATAAATAAAATTTTGCAATTCCGAGTAGAAGTCAGTTCCTCAATTCACTGTGAGAGGGGTGGAAAGAGTTTTTTGCTTGGTTTTGGAATACCACAGTGCACAGAACCCGGACGCAGGAACAAACCCTGTGGGAATTGGAGAAAAACATCGAATCTACCTTATTTCATTTAGCTGTATCCTACATCCAAAGAAGTTTAATGAGCAATACAGAAAGTACTAATATAGAATTGGTGTAAGACTCTTCAAATGTACCGAGAAGGATTTTTTATTTTTTATTATTATATGTCTTTGTCTCTAATAAGCACTTTTAAAAAAAAAAAACCAATTTATTTTCTCATTTGAAAAGTGAAGTCTTTCACTCCCAATTGTTTCTACAAATTCTACATCTATGGTTATCTAGGAATAAAATCTGACTCTTGCAGCATCCATTAGCTAGTTTGATGGGGTCTCATTGCAAAAGACCTCACAAAAAGTTGCTCATTTTTAGTCACAGAGGAATGCTTAGATCAAATTTCACCATTTTAATGTTTCTATAGGGGAAAAAAAAGATGTGATTTCGGCCAAACACAAAACTCCGGCTGATCTGTGTTGTTTTCATTGCTTTCGGACACTTTCTGCAGTGTAGATGGTCCTTCACAGGCTGTTAAACACAACCTCTGGCTCGGGCAGTCCCCGAGATGCAAATTGCTGGAGACGGGAAAACAGTCAAGGAAAGTCTCACTATACGTCTCCCCGTTCCTATATTCGTCCTTATACACCAGCTATTAGCCAAAGAGGCGGGGTATGGGACCAGACAGATTATTAACACAGCCCACAACAGTTATTCTTACAGTGTAACCAGAGGGTTTTACCTTTAGGAAATTGCAGCACTACTGTGTTTAAAACCTACTAAAGTTAACAGAAATATTCTCATGGACTTCAGCGAGCTCTGGCTCAATCTATCAGATGCGTTTTTTCACCTTGAACTTCAGTCATGTAAAAAATTTAGATTTCTGGGGAAAGTTAGCCATCTAAAACATAAAGTAGATAACTCTGCAGGGCAATTGATTTCATCTTTAAAGGTGTGGCTAAAATATCCCTTTCCCCCAGTCATCTACAGAAGTATCTTGGGTGTAATGTCTAAAATAGATACTCAACTCTTAGAAAGCTGCAGTAAATGAGATGGTTCCCATCCCCAGTGGCCCAGTGGGTGATAGCAATGATAAAGTGAATTTTATCAGTCCAACAATAAATTAATAAATGCTGAAAGGGAGAAACAAGGTGCGTACAGAGCCAGAAAAAAAAAAAAAAAAAAAAAAAAACAACCCAAACAAACAAAAAACAGATCAGAAACACCAAGTGCAGCATTTGTGTTTGGAGTAGTTTCATGCACCGTCTAAATTATTCCAGGCCTCCGGCATATTTTGCCCCTGTTTTGGCAGACCTGTTATGTCAGTTTTCTTCATCTTTCATTGCCTGGACACCGGGACAGAGGCAGCTGCCACCTGCACACTGGACATGGCCACCGCAGACCCATTCCCCACGTTCTGCTGGCACTTGTCTGAGCTGGCCTAGTCCAAAACCTTCGCGTGACATCACACGTCTCAAGCTGCTGAGTTCCCTTGGGAAATAATATTTGGGGGCTTGTTTATTTTGCTACTACGTGTATGTTTTGCTACAAAAAAAAAAAAATTACACACTTAATTACAACATTTTCAGAACTCTTAATGTTAATATTAATGCATTGAAAATAATTTTTATTTAATTTTTACTGGGTGTTCCTGTATAATTGATAGGGAATTTGTTATTAAATCTTTTATTTGACTGATTACTTAATCATTCCCACATGGTTATTGAAGACAATCTTACATATAATTAATTTCACTAATAGAGACTCCCCATGTTTTCCTTCCTAGGCCAGAGTCTGCACGGTTATCATGTAATTTAAGGCTTTCCTGGGGCAGCTTTAAATTATGCACATATTTGTATTAATTATATATGGCCAGATTCTGCTGCCTTGTACAGAATGGCTAACACCCTTCTGTAAGTAACTCCCCTGAAATGAGTGGAGCTCCTTGCCACCGGATCAGCGTGACAAGAAGTGGTGGAAAACGAGTGCAAATCTGAAGAGAGAAAGAATTTAAGTTAGCTGCTTTCATTCACTTCCCGCCAGCGCAGGCCTCCCCGGGTATCTCCTGCCCTCTCCCTTTCATCACGTCTAATCCAAACAGACGGGTTCATCCGCTACACCACCATTTCGGGATCAGAAATATGACAGCACGGGAAGCGCCAAGGCACGGGGAAGGGAGCGCTCTCCTTTACCACCTATGAAATGCAAAGATATAGGGCATACAGTAAGTAACAAAGGACCACGGGCCATGTGTGCAAATGTGATAGGGAACAAATTATGTTCAATGTCACGAGAAAGCACAGAGTTATCAATCAGGTGACATGCCAAATCCGTGACAGGATGCTAAGTAATGCACCTGATGCCAATTATTGACTCCCAATGACAAATTGGTTTTGCATATTGCATATTTTCCCCCAGACTGGAACACGGAGGCAGTTCAAATAATAGCTAACTACACCGCTGTACTTGCGAGGCAAAAATGGGAAGAGCAGGTGAGAGGCAGAGTCCCGAGGAATTAACATGAGCAGCATCACCCCGGCCAGCTGTAATTTGCATTCTGATGACAGCAGCAGCAGCAGGCTCTGCAAAACCTCAGGCCTCCACCGAAACCAGGAAACCACGACCGGCCCCGGGACCAGGCTGCCTGGTGGGTCCCCAGAGACCTGCCCCCAGGCGTTGCAGGAAACCTGGCGTGGGCTCTGGTGGGGAGCAGAGGCAGGGCTGAGCCTCACCCGCCCTGCTTGCCCCATCTCTAGAAGCTGCCTGAGCCCAGATCACCCCCCGCCAGGCTCCTTGCATGCCCAGTTTCCCTCTACATACTTTGCTTGGGCATGTCTATTGAAACCATCAGCCCCGGTGATGCTTGGCGATGCTGATGCTCTTACAAGATCTACCCAGTCTAGTTTAAAGCTTCTCTTTGGTGAGACATGAAGCTTGCTAATGTCCCTTTAAGGACTTGCTGTAATTCATCCTCCTAAACAAGTTCTCAGCCGCAGGAAGATTCAACTTTAGCTCCCCCAATACACAGCACACTCCTAGGAACCGGTGCTGACCAACTTGTCCAAGCGACCGAGTTGCATCCCAAAGACAGGTTGAAAAGCCACTACCAAGATTGTCTTCCTGCCTGTCTTCCTCCTTCCCAAATCCGCTCGTCAAACACCTGCATCTCAACATGGCTAGGGTGGAGCAAAACCCCGGCTCCTGAACCCAACGCCCTCTCCGCACGCCCCATCTTGGGTCTGTTTTGGCGTGGTGGGGTGGGTGGACGTGGGCCATGATCTGAATCAGTGGCAATACCGACAGCTCCTGAGGAAACTCACTGAAGTCAACAGGACGGGGCGCGGCGCTCAAGTTAAGCGTGGACTCAACTCTTTGCAGCATCGATGCCACAGCAAAAAATGTAAAAATCAGTTTATTCTTGGGGAGCCGAGTGGAGCACGAGCTGCATACAAAAGAGTGGCCATGATAAGTTCATTTAAAACGGAGGCTCTTCCTTGCTAACATTTTAAGCTGCCCTCAAGCAATTCTCTGCCATGCAGCAGTGTTTCTGAAAAAATGATCTTATGAACCCAACTCCGCATAAAATTTCCCAAACAAGCAGGGACAGTGTTTGGTACTTGTGGAGGGATGAAATGTTTTAGTTTCCAGGGACTGAGAACTGAGAGGACAGTTTAGCTGCTAAATTTAAAAAATTCAAACCGTCATCAACCGAAGCCCTGGCTGTATTTTCAGCGTTTTGCCGTTTGGGTTAATCTAGGGGGTTGCAGTGAGCAAGTAATTTTTGAAGTTGAAGTCTGTGAGAATCCATCTTACACCCTGTTACTTGAAATCTCAAACCTTCTGAGGTAGCATCGCGCCCCCAGTGCCATGCCCACCATTAATGTGGGTGATAACCACTATTTGTCCCCACACACTATTTAAATTCTAAGACACCGACAAACTATAACTCACAGGGAACCATTTTAAATTATTATTATTATTCAATGGCTTGTAAACTGTATCTCATCATTAAACAGAATAATAAATAAAAATAATGACTAGCTTTCAAGCCGGCAATGTAAAGAACATACTTTCCTGCCAAAGAGTTGGTTCGTTTTACTAGGTTTTAATCAAAGCAAAATCCATCCTTTAAACTGTTAGGTTTAGAAAATGGTATTTGGGGGTAGGAACGGGATGAAATCCCTTACTCCTCATTGTCTCTGTGCAGCTCTATTGCTATATAGACCAAGATATAGGTTGCTGAAGAAAAATAAAATAGCCCCACAGATACTTTACGGTACCAAAACCTAGCTCGGGGCTACACATCCCCACATGAAAGACAGCAGCTCCGCGGAAGAAACAAGAAATTTGTTGGTGAGGCTGTTTGAAGTGCGTGGAGCCAGCGTGGAGGAGGAAGGGGTTAAAGGCAGCGGGGTGGGCCGGGGGGAGCAGCGGCCCCCAACCCAGCCCTGCCTTGCCCATGGTCAGCCGCATCGTGTAATTCCATTAGGGTGCGAGATTCAAATGCAGAATTAGCTGTTGCCTACGCAGAATTATGTTAAACATGGCCCAGACTGAAAATCAATATTCTGCTTAAGTAACTGGCCCTCCAGTAATTTAATGAAGCTAAATTGCATTACACGGAGGTAAGGTGGTGGGGGACCATTTTGTCTCAAACCTTCCATTATACAGTGACTGTACAGCTGTATGCCTAAAGAGAAATTAAACACATACACTCATTTCTTCTTGAAGTTGGAACAGTGTTTTTTACACTGGATTACTTGTCTCCTTCCTTAATTTAAAACTACAGTAAATAATTTGCAGCCACATAATTAGGAAGGAGCCACAGTCTCATAATAAGAGGAAAAATTTGCTACCAGAGTATTAAAGGATTTTTTTTACTTCGCAAGAAAAAAATGAAAAAGGACATTAAATGTTAGATCTGTATTAAAAATGTAATTCTAAAGGGTTTAAATCTATGACATGTCTACACTGAATTAATTAAATTCATGATCTGATCAAGGACTGAAAAGCTACCTTGGAGCTATCTCTTAAAAATGCTATGTATGTACATGTCAAAATAGGAATTAAAAAAAAAGCAGGCCTTTGATTTATTGGCAATTCATGCATTCATTATTGTGCTGTCTTGCCTTGTAGGAGGAGGGAAGTCAAAGTTTTATAAAGCACCTGAAACCTTCACCGCACGCCTCTTTATTAAAGGAACTTTCTTGCAGAAGACGACCGTACCGAAACTCCGAGCCATCTACTATGAATATGATCATGATGACATCCACGACGACTTAACTTGTGTTAAAGCTGATTGACAAGAACAAAGAGGGTACAATTACATTATGCAGTACTTGTACTGCACCCTCTTTTATTTATTATTCAGCTACAAAACTTCAACTGGAAGAAACACTTCAGAGTTTTGTGTCGAGGAGACAGAATTAAATTGACAATAATTCTGCGCTGTGCGGTATGAAGTTATGCTGATTAGAGATTACTTCCCCCTAAATCATTTGTCACATTGCCTTATATAAGGGTAAAACAGACTTCAACCATGTGTAGCTGCAGCGGTATCTTTGGGGAAATGCAGGCAGCAGAGTATGTATTGTTTAAAGGGAAAAAGAAGTGATTTGCATGCTCAAGCGCTATTTTTCTTGCCTGTCCGACTACTAGAATTTTCTTTCTATACTTAAAAGGCAGTTAAACCGATGAAATTTATTTATGCCAAATCTAAAGTGAAAACACAGACATTTAAAAGCACGTCGTCTACTTAGCACGTTACAGGGCATCCCCTGTCTCCAAAAAGATGTGCCAGGGTAAGCGGCAAGATGCAAAATTAGCAGGAAAAGGGCGGCAGCAGCTCGGAAACATCAGGTCAGGAGGGTTCTTCCCAGCAAACTGCTACAGCCCAAGCAAGCCACAGCACCTCACTTCTCCCTTTCTTTTTGCCACCGGTGCGGAAACACTGGGGTAAAGCCACCCGCAGTCCCTCTGCGCCACAGCTGGGGTGTCTGAAGGTGTTGGGGTGCGCTGTGTTGCTCCAGTCCCAGACTTTAATACCAGATGTCACTGTCAGACAGGAAGCGCAACCAGATCTAGTCGTTCGGTTATTAAAATGAAATCCCACCACTGTCAGCTGGCCAAGATTCACGGAGGACCCAGCGAAACCCCACGGACCAGACGATGGGAGTCAAGGGGTCCCCACCTCTGTTTCCTCATAGCGCTAGCGAGCCAGAGCATGGCCCATAGCTGGATCCTGAGGAGATCAGCTCTGCCTCTCCCCAACTGGCGGGTGTCCCCCATGCAACAGACCTTTGCTTCGACACAGCCCCACGGGTCAACAGCTCCAGGCCGTCCCTCAGCAGCTCCCTCCCGGCCCTCCCGCATTGACAGAGCTATGGCTACAGCACTGATATTCAGAATTACTACCCAACTGAGGTTTGTGTTTTGTTTTTTTTTTCCCCCCTGTCCCAGCTATTGCTCCCAACACGCCGTCGTCCTGCACCAGCTGAACGGGTGCGTGGTGCTGCCTCCAGCCGTGCAGGAGCATCTCCCTCGGTCGCTCTGGATCGGCGTCGCCACCATCACCTTCACCAGGAGACACTTGCAATGTCATCTAAGGCAATGAGGGAACAAGATCAAAAATTCAGTCTGTGTCTCTCTCACACGTTATCGATTCAAAAGGAAAAAAAAATAAAAACTTGCAGGAGAAATAATTTTTACACCCTTGAATACCAGCTAGCAGATCTATATTTTGCCTCTGTTTTGCTCAAAAGGTCTTTTACTCCCTAATTTCTTTTGGAATGGCAATTCAATAATGTGTAACCGAACATTTATTAATTATACCTCAATTTAAAGAACTATTTTGAAGGGAATAACTGCTCTCAGAAATCCTGAAACACTTTCTGTTTGATTTCTGAGTACATTATAGCTGAGACGTAGCCGTTCCCTTCAAAGCTGAGTTCCTGGCTTGTACTTGCCACTACAAACTGCAGGATTTCTCCCCCCCTCCTCTTACTAGTAAAACACGAGTTTAAACACATACTCAACAAAGGAAACACGTCATGTATTTTATAATGCAAGGTCCTTTTGAGCAAAGTATCCAGCAATTTCTTTTTCCTTAAGATGTAACTTTATGGTCAGAGATATTTCCTTTGGGATTTTCATTAACATTCTGTTAAAAAAAAAAACAAACAAACAAACAAAAAAAAAATCAATAAACCAAAACCCAACAAACTTTTTTTTTTTTTTTTGTGAAATACCTTGACTGATGAGTTTAGCGTTTTCCTTCTGCTCATATTTACATTTAGTGTTTTGATGATGTTAAATTCTACAAATGAGAGTGGTTTTTAAGTGTTCCTTTCAACACTGACTGCCTTTTCTGTTTGATTTCTCTTGCTGATGGTGTGTTGTCAATGCTGAATGCTGGAATTGTTGTTGAGCAGGCACAGCTGGATGAATTAAAGTCTCTCCAGTAACTCAAACCAGAAATGACTTCATCTCTAAACTTTCCATGTAGCACAGGTCAGAGCTCTGAGTAGGGACAAAAATAATGGGGTTACCAGAGAAAGAAAAAGTCAAAAGTACAAGTCAAAATATAGAAAGCAGTTTGGAGTCGCCCTGTGCGACTGCAGTAATTTCCCTCTGTGTTACCAACAGGCTCTTTTACAGAGTGAAGCCCTGATGGAGACATTTGATAAGTAATTGTATTTTAAGTTCAAATAGAATATCTGCGTGTGTGCAGATACAGAGCATTCTGCGCTTATTAGCTATTTACTTAAATTATCTGTTGGGTATCCTAATATATAACTCTTCATGACTAATGATATAATCTATTAATTTATTCAAGGAATTTTGCCAAAAAACAAATAAAAGGGTTGAACACAAACATTTCTTCCCCATCCATTTAGAGCTCTTCACAAACACCGAAGCATTTCAATGTGGCAAAGGCAGATTTTCAAAGGTAACATCTTTAATTAACATGAAGCAATTTCGAAAGTAAATAGAAGATGGATCCACCGTCATTAGGCATTGCTGTGTGCTCCCTGCCGGTTCCTGCCCGGGCCGGTGTGGGCAGGGGGGGCTGGGGGGTCTCCTCACCCTGGACCCGCTTCTCCTCGACCCGCCGCTTCCCCAACAAATGCTCCTGCCTCACTTAATAAAAGTACTTACCCCTCCGTGAGAGCAGAGGGAGCTGGAACATTTCTTTCCATATCAAAACATTTCATCCATTTCCTTCTTTCATCGTGAAGGGAAAAAATCACCCTCAGCATTCGCATGTTTTAAAGAGGGCAAAGCAGGAGCAGCCCCTTTCTCACGCACATCCTCAGGTGCCCTTTGCAGATTTTCCTGTTGAGCGTTTCATGCTCTCTGATGTCCGTATATGAATGAGGTGACATCTCCCATCAGGGGCCACCAGGCCAAAATTTTCAGTCTTTTCCTTAAGTATGTGTAAAAGGTCTTGATTCTCCTGTAATTTCTGTGTATGCCCTGACCTGTCTGGTCTCGACGTGGCTGTTCACAAGCTTCACACCCGCGTGAAGCATCAGCATTTCTCCATCACTAACTGGAGCTGATGCAACACAAGCCTAACACCAGATGTTTTTAAAGACAAAAGTGCAAATATTTGTCGATATGTACGTGTTCAAGGGCCTCTAAAACTCAATGTTCTGTGATGAAATCAATCCACGTTATCAATAGCCAGGAATTCCTGGAGCTTCAGTTGTGATCTGCTGTTTATCGTTGCAATTCTGAAAAATCAGTGTCACGTAAATACAGACACTGGAGATGAACCTGAGAGGATGGAGGGGGAATTACTTTTTAAGAGTGAGCTAAAAGATTGAATAGTCAGGCAATTCACTGGCGGCAACGTTAAACCCCTGGCCATGCAGGGCCATGCGGTATTCTGCATTTTTTTTTTTTTTTCTGTTAGATATTTATGTGTTTCAGGTGAGTTACGGTAAATTTACAGGTTTGCAAAGTCTTGTCGCTGGGTCGTTACACGGAGAAACACGGAGCTGATGCGCGGCGTCGCAAAAGCACACGCAAGAGCGGTAATTGCTGGGTAATATTGGAAGCATAAATACAGATTTACGTGTGCAAGAAGATTTGTCAAACCCCTACCAATAATTACAATCTGCTGATTGTAATAATTCCAGCTGGAGAACGGTCAGCCTGTACCCTCGACTTTCCATCCATGCCGGCACCAGAAATCGCAGCGCGTTAGCTCTGGTGTCAAAGTGATGACTTGGACAACAAACTTCTCCTTCTCCTCCTCCTCCTCCTCCTCCTCCTCCT